>NC_139962.1:60775746-61100746 GCF_963454915.1 Gymnoscopelus microlampas | reverse complement strand
CTTTTTCCACCACTGGTAGATTAACTGCACAGACACAGTTAAATAAAGCTACGTCTTACCTTGTGCCAAGCGTTGCCTTATATTCCTTTGTGTTGCTAATGAAGCCTCTCACGTCATGGTATTGTTTTACTTGCACAGTCAAAGTATACATAGATAGACACTAGATGTACCGTATCTATCTAGCCGTATTTAATCCTGTGTTTCATGCACCGCGGTTCCGTGTTTACACGTTCCACAGTCGCTGTGATTGGTTGAGATGCGCAGAGAGTTTTAGAGCAGGAAGCCATGCCCATATATGGCCATGATTTTGGGGAGTTCCCCAGATGACGGTGAAGTGACAATTTAAGGACTTTTTAAGACCTTTTTAATACCTAAATAAAAGGGGGAAAAGACCATTACTGAATCAAAAGTAACTAACAAACTATACTATAAAAAACGGTCAAACATTGGGAAAATCATCAAATACTGTAAGAAGCAAAAATTGTGAAGCAAAAACTGAGCAAATCAATTTGACATCAGTTGACTCCGTTACACCAATGGCGGTCCCTCTTGGCTTTTCAACTGAGACTGTTATGGTGAGGTTACACTTCTGACTATGAATTTACTAGCTCACTATGCTCTCTACTCCTCACTGATGGCAGTGTAACGTCACCCTTATGGATTAGTAATACATTGTATTCTATGCCATTACTGGAGATTTCTGACCCTGTTGATGTTGCAGCAGGACAAAGAGCCACCGGTTCTATTGGACATTCAGGATCCATGGAACTGTCTGACACACAAACTGTATGTTCACCATCAAGTGAACAGGACTTGGTATGCACTAATTGATAAAGGTCAAATTTGTATGCATAATAAACTACATAGTATGTGAGGTTCTTATTGTAAACTATAGATTATTTAAGATCAGATTATTTATACAAACTATGAAATGTAAATAAGTATAATCAAAACGGCTGTGTCATGGTAGTACACAATAGATAGTCTCGCGTGGCCAGACTGTTGCCTCCCACAATTTTCTAATGTTTCCAGTCATACAGTCTGGGACTCGGAAGCTCTGATCATGATTAGAAAATAAACCAGATATGAAGCCCTCTCCCCACTTCCGTTTTGTCTTTACAGTCGCGCAAATTTATCCTAATATAAATACAAATCATTAAAGTATATTTAGCTTGCTGCTTAGCAGAAATATAAATAAAATAATAAAATGTAAAGATATTTTAAAATATATTTTCGTGAAAGGAAGTGCCAGCTTCCTCTCTCGGATTTCGGGAGTTGTAGTTCCAGACTCTATATAGCATTCAGAGATTGTGGAATAGTTGTCTGGCTACGCGAGACTACTCAATAGACATACTGTAGGTAGTGTTAAGTTGTGAAATTGATGGCCACACTTAGAAAGAATGCTTGGAGTAACTTTATTTAAGAAATGAAAATAAGCAAATAGTATTTCTGTTTTTCTTCTCCAAGGTTTCTTCTCGGTTATTCAGCTGACTATTGACAACGTAGATCGAGCTGTCACTCCACACAGAATGACTATGGAAAAGCAAAAAAAAGACAATCACTGGATGATCATTGTTGGAAATGAAGAGCGGGTTGGTAGCGATCACCTACCTCAAGACACTTCACGGCCAGTCGTTGATGTCCCATTACATAGTCATTGAGCCAGAGCCCCAAAATTGAGCAATGATTATCGAAAGAGTGGGCAAAACCAAACCTATATTAAATTGTTCATAGGGTCAATACGAGTAAATAAATATATGATAACCTCTCCACAGGAGTAGCTTTTTCATGGTTATCACACATTTTGTTATTTTCCCCATACGTACATGACAGGTGAAAAAAATGACAAAATTGAAAAAAGAGTTATCATAATGAAACTTCTATGGGCTTAAATTAGTGCCAATAATATTTTGTACTTGTAAAAATAATTTGTATTTGTAAACACATTTTGCATTTGTAAAAAAAATATTTGTACTCGTAAAAATAATTTGTACTTATAAAAATATTTTTTGCATTCGTAAAAAAAGTATTTGTACTCGTAAAAACAATATGTACTCGTAAACAAAATATTTGTCTTTGTAAATAAAATATTTGTATTCGTAAATAAAATATTTGTATTCGTAAATAAAATATTTGTCTTTGTAAAACAAAGTTTTGTATTCGTAAGATAAAAATGTGTGTTGTAATTGTAGAATTAAATTTACAATGAACATTGTGACCAGAAAAAAACAACAGTTTGAGCGCTCGAAGATCTGTTCTACGGATTGCAAAACTTTATTTTTGGCACTCTGCACTTCCGGGTCTGAGCCAATCACGTGAGGCCTTCTCCACTACCCAATCATAAAGCTCCATAGGTCTCCATGGCAACATGACAAACGGGGTTGCCATGTTGTGCCATGTTGCTTTGGTGAAAAAGATGTAGGCTTTAAGTTTAGCCATATATCCATTGATTCATCGAATTGATTTGATTGAATACTTTATGAGCAGTTTGCAAAGAAAAACAGGAAAGTACAGTTCAATACTTCTGCTAAGAGGATTTTAAAATCAAGAAAGCCTATGTTTCCATTGGGGTCCTTTGTCCTTTGTACTCAATGCATGAGCACAAAGGATGAGTGCAAGACCATATCTTGTCTTAAAACAATCAGTCAATGGCGAGACATGACTAATCCATTATTTTTAATATATTAAATAAAATAGAAAAGACATGTTGTATCTGTGAGATTCCCCAAGGGCATATATTATTTCACCACAGAGTGGCGCTGCACGTTGACTGCTATGTGAGCAGAGAGGGGAGGAGCATAGGGTTCAAAATGGTGACGAGTGCCTGGCTGGAGTCTTTCACTGTTTGTCAGGAGCGACGTTCGGCGGTATGTCTGACCAACAACCACAACAAGTAAGTGTTTCAATTAGTTAAACCTTTCAAATAAAGTTATAATCTTGCTGTGGTCAAGCAGCTCGAACCAAATCATAAACGGCCGGTGCCACGGTCGAGCTTAGCTACTTTCTATTTAGTTTCGTTTTTATACTAGATGTTTGTTTTCATTCAATCTCTAATGGCCGACCCAAGTGCGAGGGAAAACGCAGTCTTCTCTGCCAAACGAACATGGAAACAGACTGTACTTGTGATGCACAAAGATCGCCCATACATCCATGTTATTATTGAATCACAATGACAATTGCGTTGGCCAAATGCAGCTAAATCATTATGCGACATGAATGTGATCCGCATGCAGCCACAATTATCAGAGGAAATAATGTACTTTTACTCCACTATTATATGAAAACCTTAGTTACTAGTTAATCTGTGGATTTTCATTATCATTACATAACCTACATTAACCACTTCAGCCCTATGCATTTATGCTATTTGAAAATGGCCGATCTACAAGCTCACAATGCATGATTCAAATACATTTTGAACTTGTGAAATGGGATATTCTGCACAATGAGTACTTTTACTTACGTACTTTTAAGTATATTTATTAGCCAATACCTTTGTACTTTTACACAAGTGACTTTTAATTTCTACATTGCAGTATTAATACTTTTACTTAAGTAAAACATTTGACTACTTTTTCCACCACTGCAATTAGCTGTGTGGTGAACTTGTAACATCAAGTAAACATTACAATTGCATTACTATTAGCATTATTTCATTATACAGAAACAAATCAATGTTCTATTTGAATGTAGAAGACTTGTGTTGAGAAAGCATGGACTGTTATGCATTGCATTAATTGTTCTATGAACACTGTAACTGTAGCTATTAACTACCCATGTGCACGTTTTCATTTGTTAAAATATGAATCTGTTTTCATTTACTGTATATGTGACTCTTACTGCAATCTTGATTATCCATCACTACACACATGTGGGAGACATTATAAGCTATATGAAATGTTTATAGGGACCATAGCTTGCATGACCGTACATTGAGGGAAGAATAATGTATTATTTTTTTCTAATCCTCAGGAATATGACAATGCAGTACGCAACTACATGGCCTATTTGAACACGCTGCAGCCACAGGTCCAAAACAGACCAGCTGCTCAGCCTGTGGTGCAGTCGTATAGACCTACTACCAGTCAACCTCCTACCGGGCAGCAGCGAAGTATCCTGCCAGAACTGCAGAAAGATTTACATGGGTAATACTACTTTCTTTTTTGGTATCCAAGGAGTTTACTGTGAAAGGGGTGGTTTAATTTGGGGCATCACTTCCTCATTCAATTCATTTGAGGGATCAAATCAATCGACAATAATGTGGGAACATAACCTGAAATCAAGGGTCATATTAGTCTGTCTACTTCCCCTACAAGAGTATTTCCCTACAAGAGTTTCAGGCGTCACAGCCAGTGTTGCCATTTCTGCTTATTATAAACGACTTTTGGCTTGTTTTTCTATAAAGCCGCTTGTAAATATTGGTGGTTGGGCTTTTGTTTCTAAAGTGTAGTTGCTTTATTTGGCCTTGTTTCTAATGTGTAGTTGCTTATTTGGGCTTGCTACCTAATGTTGTTTAAACCACTTGGTTCCCACTTTATTTCATGTGAAGATGGACCTCCATCTGAAAATATCTTCTGCCTGGGGCCCCTATAAACTAGTCATAAAAAAATGGTAAAAATCGCTGAAACAAGTATTTTGTGTATATATGCTGCCATTTGAACAATTTTCGTTAAATATGTTTTCTTTCCAGAGCATTTCCTACTCGGTATGGTCAAAGAACTGGCAGAGGTAGGAGATCCGCTCCTCCTCGTCTGGCCCCTGCTGTCGCTTCCACAAAAACTGTGGAGTTGAACTTCTGCCTTTTGCCAGAGACTACCAATACAACCCCAGTGGATGAAATAAAACTCTTACAGGCAGGGCTTGGCAGAAGGATAATTGCATTACCTCTCACTGCTGGCCATAATGAGGTACCATAGACTTTTAACTGTTTCGTTTGTCATAGTGAAGGCTATAGTTTTGGGTTTTATTGTGGGTACTGAGTTTTTCATCTATAAACATATTTAACATGGATAGACTGAGTTTGAGCCAGCTGCTTATTAAAGTAATATCTGCTGTTATGTTCATATGTAGATTGAGAGAGCTCTAGAGGAGGAATATCCCAAGATGAAGTCTATCACAGGAGACTGGATGCTACATAAAGCTACAGGTAATAAGCAAACAGCGCAATTATTCATGGTGTGGACGGCCTTTTACTCTCTGTGCATCGATTGACATTATCAGGTGGGTCACCAATTTCATTTAATCAGGAGAGAACCTATTTTTCAGCTTCCAATCTAAAGGGTTCCCAAAAAAATGGTCACTAAAAAGTGTTACTAAACAATCACTTTGTAGCAATGAGTACTCAGTGAAAAATGGTCTTAAGTTAGATATTTTGTTCAGTTTTAAATAGCTCTATATTCTAAGCCGTTGCTCAACCACTATTTTTTCAACATTAAGTCCTCATGAAAATATGTACTGTGTATTTTCAATCAAGGAGGAAGTGGACAACGGCGGCTCACCGCTCTGATGCACGCCTCACAGGGGTATACAGCCAAATATCTGAAGACGCACAGCAACAGTGGAAAACATGTGCTCTTCATAGTTCCAATTCAAAACAAGTTGGATACCTCCCCACTCTCTCCTGAAGCTCATGAATTCAGCAAGATGCCCAAATCCATCTGCAAAGTTTGCAGCGTTACCATGCCGCTTCAGCTTCTTGCAGCCCATGTAGATGTGTGTTTTTCTGTAAGTATCACTTTCTGATGAAGACAATTGTAGTTGTTGATGTAAGTCAATGTATTTGTATCACCCCATTCTTGACTCTTTTTTTTTTTTTTCAAGGAACCCAAGCAGGGTCGTGAAACAAATAGTGATTCAGATGTCGAGGAAATCCCTACCGAGACACTGGCTGATGTTTGTGATGACGTCAACGAGAAAATGGTTAGTGTACAGTGTTGTTCATGTAGTATTTACTAAATAAACTCATTCCAGTTTGATTCTTCAAATCTGACATAAGCCACCTCTTGTTCTTTAGCAAACCTGCCCTGTGTGTGAACGGCAGTTTCCACCATATTTGATCCAGTATCATGCAAGTTCATGTGGCGAATCTGGCAATACGAGGTAATGTAATCTATTTATGTTTGGGAAGGTCCTCTTAATATGAAATTAGGGATGGGCATACCGGTCAAAATCATTATACTGTCCTGGCCAACTCGAATATTTAGTTTATTGGGAATATGACACTTTTTTTTTTCTTTCCATGAATTATTTTGTAGGCTGCCTGAGCAGAAGGAGCGTGGGAGAGCAACTTCGCCTCTAACCCCAGCAGCAAGTGGGGGAGCAGAGGAGATCGCTGGCCCATCGCATTTGATGGCAAATATGGGTGAGTAGTTAACTTGTTTGTGTTTGAAGTTAATGTTTTGTTTTAGTACTGCAAATGCTAATGTCCTGTATATGCTTCCCCTATTCTACACATGCAGAAAACATGGCGCCTAGGTTACCTGAGCAGCAGGAGCATGGGGGACCAAGTTCTCACGAAAACCCAGCAGCAAGTCAAGGAGCAGAGGGGGAGGCTGAACCATCTCGTTTGACAACAAATATGGGTGAGTGAACTGTTAAGTCTTGCGTATACACAAGCGGAAACCATGGCTCTATGTGGCCTGTTATCAGCTTGCCTGGTATTGCTGTGGTGAAAGCAATGCCAGGCATTGTGTTGGTGAAAAGGGCTCTCCCTCCACTATAACTACTCACACATACAATCAACTTAAAAATGACATATAATGACTTTCATTGAATTTAGATGGCTTGCTTTATTGCACATATACTGTACTCCAGGGAACAGTTGATGCTGGATAATATTCTAAAGGTCATATTCCAGACTTGTTTGACTGTGTTAAATTACAGAATTCCTTCTTGAAATATCCAAATATGTATTATGTTTGTAGATCGTTGGAAAAGGGCAGACAACCCCCTAAACGCTGCAGCATTCTTCAGGATAGATCTCCTCGAAATGAAGGAAGATGAGCGCCCACTGAAAGCAAGCTTGGATATCCGTGAGGATCAGCAGTCTCAAACCAGTAGCATCATATCCTTTTACAAAAGAGTAGGTGTTGACTGGGCGAGACCCTTGCGTTGCAAATTACATGGTAACTCCATAGACTCTTAATTTAACTTCATTGTTGTATGCATATGTAGTCTGCTTGTTTTTCTGATGCAGTGTAATGTAGTCTTTCTGTTTACTTTTTGGTATTTCTTTCAGGTGATCAAGCGGTGGGAATTGGTGTGACTCGCCACTTCTTGAGCTTGGCAATGTCGAAAGTGCAATACGGATTTAACTTCGACAGTGGTATGTATATATCTGTTTTTAACAATTAGTGTCACAGCAACTGTAAAATGTTGTGAAACTGTCAGTGTCTTTCTCTTGTTTTTGTTTAATGGCTCAGGTGTGGCTGACATCAGCCTACTGTTTGAAGGGGAAGAGGATCACCGTATCCCCTCCACGCTGGGGCTCTTGGTGGACAGCGACCTGTTCGTGGTGGCAGGGAGAATCATTGGCCATTGCTTCCTGCATGAAGGGCCACAGCTCCATGGGCTGAGCAACGCAGTGATCCATCTTATAGTGCATAATGACAGGGACACTGCTACAATAGAACTAGCAGATGTGGCAGATCTTCAAGTTCGATCCACCCTCCAAAAGGTACATTTGTAAAGTGTCTGCATTAATCATTTCATCTTCTAGTCAAGCATCTTCTAGTCTACAAGAAATTTTAAACAAGTACTGTCATTCTGTCTGATTGGAGTACACCCTTATCTTGCCGTTTTGTGATGAAGTTAATCCACGGTTTCTATGTGTCTTAAAGCTTGACGGAAATGAAGCCCTGACTGAGGAGGAGACTGATAGCGTCAACAGACTTGCTCGGGAGTCCTGGGATCTACCTCCTTTAAGCGCAACCAACCGAAGTTGGATGTTAGAGGCACTGCTACAGCGTGAGGTAAGAAGCCATCATGGCCTAATGGCAACAATAGGGTTTGTGCATAACTGTAGTAGGTTTCCAGAAGCAAGTGGACACCGAACCTGAAACGGGTATGCTACCCTCTAAAGACCTGGCACAGTACTACAGTTATCCACTGAATCTCTCTCACACCAACATCTATTGCATATTGGTAGTATTTCAAAGGCAGAGACTAGCCTCTGTAGTAGTAATTGTTCCACTTATGACGGATTGTTCTTTCAGGTAAGGATAATGTCATTTTATGCTGTTTGTGTTCTTAAGGTGATTTGGCGTAGACAGACACAGATCAAACAACTCAGGAGAGGCCTTAAAGACACCAAAGTCCTTCAGCTGCTTACAGGGAGACCAGATACAGTTCCACTGCTATTCCCGCGGAGTGCAGATGTTGTACTCTGTGCCCTGGTATGTACCAAGTTTAGGCAATTATTTGTCCGATTTTCAAGTGACTGAAAGGGTCCACTCGGTTCTTTCGCGGTCTTGCACAAGCAATATTAATGTTAAGTAAATGACTTAAACAATGGAATGATCCCACTGACCAAGCAATTGTATGACTACTGTTCTGTTTTACTGTATCCATCAAATTGTGAGTCTCTGTAACTGTGTTAACCTGTTCCCAAATTACAGATATAAAACCCTGTATTTGTGTCTGCTATTATGCTAATCCATTTCCATCAGCTGTGACATTTTGGTTTAGCCAGAAAACATTAGACTTGTAGGCTTTTAAAATACTAGTTGATTAATAAAGCCAGCAATTATGACTAATAATAAAATGATTATATTGGTAAAATCCATCAATACATTTTGCTTGTGTTACTCATTTCCTTGCCAGGATCTCCTCAACAACATTGTCTGGCCAGGTGGAGCAGGGTTGGCAGATGATAGTGATAGTGACAATGACGATTACCCCAAGCACCTCAGGGACAGGACAACAGGATTTCTCCGGAGATTCATCGAGACAGGTACAACACATATAGAATCAACTCAGGAAAATGAGTTTACTACTAATTAATTAAGAAATTAATATATTTAATATACTATTCCATTTACAGCATCTCCAGAGACGCTCCGGCAGCTGGTGTTTTTCTGGGTGGGATGGGAAATCCCTAACCCCGGAATGAGGTTCAATGTCGTGACGGACGACTATTTAAAAGCCTCAACATGCTTCAAAGGCCTACGTGTCCCAGGCCATTTCCAAAACTTTGAAGACTTTAGTGAGTGCATCAAGTGCTGCATTGCAACCTGCTACACAGGTTTTGGTAATGTTTAGACTGCAAGTTTTAAAATCTTAACAGTTGTAAAAGCCTAGATGTCTAATGTTTGCTGGCTGAACCAAAATGTCACAGCTGATGGAAATGGATGAGCATAATAGCAGACACACATACAGACTACACGTAGTTAGCATAACGTTTGCAAAAAGAGTATTGTTTTGTCATTATTTTTTTGTTTGTTTTTTATAATGTTTAACATGGTTCTGGGATTGGCATTTAGGTGGGTTGATTGTGCTATTATTAATGTGCCCCCTTGATATTCCCTATAATGGTTGGTTGTTCTCCAGACTTTAGTTTTTGTAATCTGTAATTTTGGGAACAGGTTTACACAGTTCCAGAGAATCACACAATTTGACGGATACAGTAAAACAGCTTGGTCAGTGGGATCATTCCATTGTTTACATCGGTTTTTAGTCATTTACTTAACATTAATCTTGCTTCCGCAAGACCGCAAAAGAACCGAAATTACCGTTTCAATCACTTGAAAATAAAAGTAATGCCTACTGTGTTCTGGTAGTGATGCCTAATGTTCTTGCCTACTGTGTTCTGGTAGTGACTTGAAACATAGAAGTTGAAATTCACATGTTGCTAAATTGGGTTTATAAGACTAGATGGTACAATCCCTTAGATAAGTGCTCATTATCTAAGGGATTGTACTATCTAGTCCTATAAGTAATGTCTGAACTTGTTATGTGGAAAAACATCTGGACCAAGTATGGAAAAACTAAAAACATGTATGCTCACAGCCCTTTCTTCTGTGCCCACTAACGAACATTATGGTCTGTGCACATTAGGAAATGAAGTTGTACATTTTA
This sequence comes from Gymnoscopelus microlampas, assembly GCF_963454915.1. Lineage (NCBI taxonomy): Eukaryota > Metazoa > Chordata > Actinopteri > Myctophiformes > Myctophidae > Gymnoscopelus > Gymnoscopelus microlampas. The sequence continues at coordinate 61,090,672 of NC_139962.1, read as the reverse complement.
CAAGGGTTCAGATTTGCACTTTATTATGTTTAACTGCAACAATAAATGTTTGCCTGTACTTGGCACTTTACTGAGATGTCTATTGTCTGCCTTCAATGATGCCCTCAACATACTGAACAACAGCCATGTATAAATCTGCACCAAAAGACAATGATGGAGTAATCGGATCGAATAGCTGAGTTAGCATCTCCATTTCTTCCTCAGTCAGGGGGCAATGTGGTTGAGGAACATTGATTCCAAATTGTTCCATTTCTGGGTCCTCCATCTGATGGGGTGGGGTATACTGTCCCTGTAATGTGATAAAGCAATAAAATAAAGGGTATGGCTGGGACAGAAGGACATTTTAGCGTGTGTGTGTGTGTATACTACATTACATGTTTGTTTCAGGAACTCACCTGAACAGGAGGCTCAATAAGACTTGTGGTACATCCAATTTCCCACTGCTGGTTTGGGGTCAAGTTATGCTCGGTTCTCATTGCATGGTTATTCCAGCCATTGGTAAAAGTATCCAGAGCAGCCTGGATGCGGGGCAGGAACACATATTGGGCACAGAATAGGTGGGTGTAGTTTGATGGCTCAAGTGCACCCCACTCTTCTAGAGCAGGGGTGGCAAACTCATTTTGGGGTGAGGGCCGGATTGGTCAAATGGCGACTTGATGGGGGCCGGAACCAGTTGCGGGCGCACATGCGCGCTCACACGCACTCAGACACTGCTACTAACTATGCATATCACTTTTTTTTTAAATGTATTAAGAAGAATAGCTACTTTACTTATTGACATTAAAAACAAACAATGCAATTTGTAATAATAATAATAATAATAATAAACCATTTTAAGTTGAATAATTCAATTTGAAGTGGGTGGTTAAATAATTAGATTCATAGAACAACAGTGGTGTAAAGTAACTAATTACATTTACTCAAGTACTGTAAAGATTTGAGGTATTTTTACTTTACTAGAGTATTTCCAGTACTTTTACTTCTACTTCACTACACCTGAGTCACTGCTATACAGTATATCAAATTCTTGGCCGAAACCGAATACCGAATATAGGAAACACTTGGCCGAATGGCTGAAAATAAATGATTATTTAAAAAATATATATATACATTTTCTTAAATATTATTTTGTACCATTGCTGTCATAGCTATGCCTCTGTTGTAGAGCTACGTGATTATGGCAACACTTATCATAACTATAATCCATAGATCAGTTATTTAAAGCATATTTTTAGAATTATTTATTTACTATTGTGTAGTAATATAATACAATATGTCTCAAAACCTTAGCATGCCATACAGTTGCAAATTAAATAAATATGATTTCAAGAAATTAAAACTAAAATTGAATAGCCTAACAAAAGGCAATATAATGTCTGCAGTTCAGGCCTGGAATTTCGTCATTTTAGGGGCAAGGCCACTTGGCCTTTGGTGTTGTAATTATGGCTATTTGCACGATTTTAAATTGTTTTAAATAATTATAAAAAAAAGGAACATACAAGATTTCCAACGATAATATATAGCCAATATATGGTTCTGTATCAGTATATGAGTCAGTTTTTGCAGATTTCATTCTAATTGGCTACTATGCCTGCATATGAATTTCATGGGCCTGTTGGTCACCCTGGCTTGGCGGAGATATGCCCTGTTGCGCACTCTCCGCACAGCAACAGCAGGTGAAAGCAAGTGACTTAAACGAGGGCTATGTTGCGCACCAAAAAACGGACTAAAACTGACACACACACACACACACACACACACACACACACACACACACACACACACACACACACACACACACACACACACACACACACACACACACACACACACTCTCACACACACACACACACACTCACACACACACACACACACACACACACACACACACACACACACACACACACACACACACACACAGTCAAGCGTTCACAGCTGGTGTTAATTATTTTGCCCTGCGCAGGCTCTTAACTGTCGCTGGTTATCCTACTATAATTCTAGTAACCTCTGTGCGTTTGTAGTGGTGGTGGTGGTGAAGCTACCCGGTTCTCCTCACTGGCTGGACCAATTGCTCTGATTTTGCACACAGCCATTGACCATTACCATCTGAACACAACTGTGAAGCCCGTTTTTCAATTTCATCAAATCTCAGCTTCTTATTAGCGTTTTTGTGTCAAACACTGTCGCCATGGTTACGGGGCTGCCCAGCTATGGGACGAACTGCCTCCCGGGTTGCCAGATCATGTGCGCATATCCCCCCACGGCTGCGCTGCGCCGACCGGGTATGGTCTAGTCTTACTAATGGGAGGAATGCAGCCACTCTCTACTCCTCCAAATGAGAGACGCAACTGGTATATACTTCTCCAAACAAACAACGGTGTTTTACCGGATTTGTGATGCTGTTGAACAAGCGCTCTCTCCAGTACAGGTAGAGTTGAATGGTGATGGTCCTCTGTATGTTAATGACCGTGGCTGTGGCTTCACAGCTTGGCCATTGTTCTCACATAACAAGTTTGTCCAGTATTCAACCCCCAGGAGCCTCAGTAAGGAACTGGCGGGCGCTGGCGTTTTTTCTGCCTTTTTTTTTTCTCTCTCGTTTTTTTTTCCATTAGAGGTAGTATTAAATGCCGTTTTTTCAAATCACCTCAAGGGCCAGATTTGACGACGTCGCGGGCCGGAATTGGCCCGCGAAACACCAGTTTGCCACCCCTGTTCTAGAGTGTGCAGTACATCATAATAGATGTTGGACACAGCATTCCACACATCACGCCAGAGCCGTTCTATCCTGAAGGAGCAGCAGTATCAGACAAACAACATGTTTTAATGTTTTTCAAGTATTCCACATGAATATACATTTAAATAAGTAGACAAAGCATTAGATAGTTTATTTTGTATTTTCATAATGGCAATATGCTTTTACATGTACACAATGGTTGTGTTTCTCATGTTTAGACCTGAGGCTGATTCTAAATCCTGACAAGTTTTCTGAAATACTACAGTGTTCAGTAACGGGTCTCAAACTTTTTTTTTTTTTTTTTGGGTGGGTTGCCAATTTCATCTAATGATCCAGGGATGGCAAACTCATTTTAGCTCAGGGGCCACATGGAGGAGGGCCAGAGGGCCAGAGGGCCGGACCGGTACCGGACCGGTAAAATCATGGCATAATAACTAATAATAACAATAACAACAACTTCAGATAGTTTTCTTTGTTTACTTTACTTAGTCTTAGTTAGTACAAGCACATTCTGAAAATGTAAACTTCACAAATAGGGATGGCCAAATGGAGACATTTTATTAACCGTTTACCTACCGTTAGGCCTTACCGATTAATTAATCGATAACTGTTAAGAAAAAAAAATGAGTTTTTTTTTTTAGTGCCAAAATACATTTTATTTGAAAGGGCCAAGTCTACACAATTTGTTTTGTGTCTCTATCTCTCTCTGGAAGAGGTTGCACATGAACTCTGCAGCCGCACTGAGGCGCTCCAACACAAACAATACCAATACAAAGACGAGGAAGAAGAAGAGGAAAGTGGAAGTTACGTGTGGTTGCAGGCGTAGACTTGGCCAAAAAACAATTAAAACATTTTTGTAATAAAAAAAAAAAAATATATATATATTTTTTTTTTTTATTTTTTTTTTATGTTTTGCAAAATCATCTCGCGGGCCGGATTAAACTAGTTGGCGGGCCTGATCCGGCCCGCGGGCCGTATGTTTGACATCAGATGAGAGTACTAATTTATCAGCTTCAACGCTATAGTGCTACAGGTTAGATTTAGTCTGCTCATTTCTTAGTGTCATCACTTGTTTATTCTATATACTGTACTGTATGAGTCCTCTGTCCTAAGTGGACAAACTTGGTATCACAACCTGCATTTCTGTTCATTGTTCTGTGTTGGAGTTCAAACAATAGAAATAACAATGTAACACTACATTTAACAAAAGAAAATCACTTGATGAACCATAAGTATTTATAACACTTCTGTGATAGAAGAGTGTTTACAGTAGTACATTCACAAATCACCTTTGGTTGTGGACGCTTTTGCCAGAGATGAAGCTTCCCCTTCCACAGCCACGAACTTCAAACATGCATCTTGCTATGTCCACATTCTCAACTCCTTGGTCTCCCCTCACCCTTGATGTTCAAACACAATGAACAGTGATATATAACTAAAGCAAAAACAACTATTAAAATATTTAAACAAATCATTCACTTATACACTTAGGTTATGTGCATATCAAACTGGAGGGTTATTGGTGATGCAGGAACACTATGATCTCCCCTGGCTGATCATAGTGTGTGAATATAATGCACATTGTAAAGCGCTTTGGATAAAAGGCTGGACATCCCTTTATCGGATCAGGTAGGAGAGACCATGGAGAACCTACAGTATTGGTATTATACGTGGAGGCGCCATTTACCATTTACAACAGTTCTTACCTAGATGGAAAGCCATGTTCCCTAGTTGACTTAAGGAAGCATTCAAAAGCTGTAGCTGCCTTGTTGTTGTTGGACACATGAAGGTACATGATCTAAGGAATACATTGAAAACAAACTGACAAACTAGATCTATTGACATGTCAAATGGTTATGTTTCACATAATTTCCACAAGCAAATTCTAAATAAACCACATTTCATGGGTGTCCACAGTATATGTGTACTGTATGCCAAATTAACAAATCATTCAATCATCAAATTACTCACCTTTCTTGAAAACCCATCAATACCTCCAAAAATCACAATACCATATCTGGAAATGTAAGTAACAGTAGAAGTAAATATACACTGTACAGAACAGTGGTGTAATGTAACAAGTTTTATATTTTGTATTTCTTATCAAATTGTTATGAGACATAGATCTATTCTATGTGTAGTTAAGTGTAGCACAGTCAGAGTGCATTGTGGTATGGTATGATGCAGTACAATTTGCATTATTAATATGGTATAATAGTATTTCATAATTGGGTCAGCAGTACTATTTGTAATAGTGGTTGTTGTAGTAGTAGTAGAATTGATTGAAGTGTATGGCATGAGGTAATAGCCAGTTATTATAGGCCTATCAGATTTGAGGTAATAGCCAGTTATACATGACATTTGTGTCACTTTTCCAAACTACAGACAAATAACTATTTGATTAAAATGGGCTGATCTAAGCTATCCAATCACTTAATTTAGGCCAATGTCCATACAAATGTATCAATGATGAATCTATCAATGAAATATCACCAAAAATGGCAACACATTAACATGACAATACAGTTTGCTAACCTGATAAGCTTGTGATTAGTATCCACATGGACGAGTGAAAGAGGATGTGGTACAGAATACACCCTTCTCACCACACATCCAAGGTTTGACAGTCTTTCAAGTATGCCTGTGGCATCAACCCGATGCATACACTCCACAACTCTGGTCCACTGCACTCTATGGCCTATGGTCCTAAGATGCCCTTTAACCATCCTGTAGCCTAGAGGTGAAGAAGATCAAGATCCCTTTTTAAGTCTATTGATAGTAAAGGCAATACAAATAACAAAAAAAATAGCTTTCCTCAAAATATTTCAGGACCTGCTTTGTTGAGATTATAGTTAAACAAAGTACCAACCTAAATCTGGTGAAGTGGCTTTTATTGTACAGACCAAATTGTCCAGTTCATGGTCAGTCAGTTTACTGTATGTGTTTCTCACACTGAGTCCCCACTCTTGCATCCGTCGACGGATTGTACGCACCGATATACCAAGCATTTTGGAAATACAAGGAATATTTAGATGCATTTGTATGAGCTCCTGGAGATGTTCCTTACATACATCCAGCTTTAGGCGTCCAGGCCCACAAGCTACTTCCTCCACTACAATGACAGTTCTCCTTCTGTCCATTTCTTCCCTTGTCAGACGGATCAGGTAGTTGAGACCACCAACAACCTATTGGTATTATGCAAAGGCTGTTATCGGTGGTTAAAACACATTGCATAGCAAATAGCTATTATTGATATCCAACATCAACACATTTTCCCCACAGTATGATGTACAATTTGGTTTCAGTATGCCACACATTGTTTCTAATGCAAAGAGCTATACAATTTTCCACTAACAGCCAAAGCAGGATTTCAAGCTTTATCCTAAATCGAACAATCCAACCTACCTCCTGTGGAAAGGCCATGTTGTCAGCAAGGGAGCTTATAAGAGCCATTTCATTCATGAGCATTAGTTCTGCATATCTAAGATCCACTGGTTGTTGTTGTAGAAGGTTGTGCAATTTTGTCCAAAGCCTCTGCAGTATTTCCCTACCTAGTGACACCTGTATCGGCAAAACATAATTTCATGAGAAATCACGGAAATTCTCTTTTAATACATATGTTGACCGTGACAATTTCTATAACAACTTACCAAGTCATTTGAAAGTATTTGGCTTGTCTGTTGCTGAGAAAACATCTCTCCAATTTCTTGTGAGAATCTATCAATATTAAAGGAGACACACCATGAATTTCACTTTTTTTTTTTTTTTTTTTTTGGCTCCCCAGTGTCTCTTGTACCCCAAAAAATATTTTTTTTTTAACATTCAGTCATTCATTCTCATTTCAGAGATTTTCAGAATGGGCGTGTCTGAACAGGCCATCTCAGAATGGCAAGTTTGCTTACCTCACCAAACTTTCTGCCCATGTATTTTGCCAGACAGAATTGCTCAGTACCGCAGTACAGCACCCCCCTGCCCAACAGGACGTTTTGGTATTGCAGCTGAAAGTGCTTTATAAGCCTGAGAGAATTGACTTGGGATGAGTATATCTGAGTGTTGATTTAGGCTCAAACCTTTTGAAAATGGTTTGAGGGACATACACCATATGATATTAAATATCAAATATGTTTTTTAAATTCATGGTGTGTCTCCTTTAACATGTGTTTGATTAGACTGTATACAACACAGCTGTGGTTACATTGACATTCTCTTGTCTGTATCTTTCAAGTAGCTATATCAGTGTTAATTAATGCATACATAAAACCATAGGCCTAGGGGAGAACGGGAAAAGATGAACCAGGGGGTAATTTGAACCACCCCCTTTATCTAGAAAACTAGAAAACTGTGTTGTCATTTGACCTTAAATCTAGTTAACATACATAATTGACATCCGGTGTGAAATTGGGAATCACATGGGGAAAGTAGAAAACATTCTTTTACACAAAAAAACAACCACATTTTCATTGACATTCAAAGTAAGATTTCTACACATCAGGTAGCATTATATTATTTATATCTTTCCACTCAAACAGAGAGCGTCTCCTTTCAAACCCCAATGGTTCTAATCAGCCCCCCGCCCACAGGAGTGGCCCAATTCTCTCACAACTTGCTACAAAAATCCCTCATGAAAAACTATATAATCTCCTACATTTCATTTTCCACCTTCACATGTGTCTCCTTCTCTAATAATCAAAAAGTGCTATATATTTCATCTCGCAATCTACTTCCGGATGGTTCGTTTTGCACCTTCTCTTGCCACATCGGTCACGGGAAAGAAATAAGCACTGCCGTGGTCTATGGAAACGACGAGCCCAAAAGTGCACCCAAATAAGCCCACAATCGCTTATACAAACAGTCAGACCTGGCAACGCAGCCTACGCCAATCATGCGTGAGAGATCTACAAGCTATGGGGCAGAGACGCCACCGTATCTTAGCAACAACTACAGCGCTCACTCTCATTGGTCGTGTCACGCTAAGAGCAGTCTCCAGACAATGGCATCTCAGAGAGCTTGCTGTAGTGTTTATATATCTATGGCTGTAGCCATCACAGTCTAGCCTGGGTGCCAGCCTGCTTCGCTGCGTTCGGCGGACTTTTTTTCTCTCTCCAGAGAGAAAAAAAAATCCGCCGAACGTAGCGAAGCAGGCTGCCACCCAGGCTAATCACAGTCAGTCGCAGCGACGACGGACAGGGCGCTGTGATAGCTGCTATGTCGCTAACGCTAACGTGGTTGTCATGCCTGCAGCGGCTGTGCAATCACTTTGTCAACAATGCACGTTCGTGTGGTGAATGTCAATATTGCTGCTCAGTTAGTCCATTGTAGATGGTGTATGTTTGTGTGTGTCTTCTGGAGAACTATGTAGCTCCACAGCAATTACAGTAACTAACGTAATGGCAGGACCGCCCCGTGCTACGCATGTTAGGCTGCATTATGGTCATGTAGTAAATTCAGATAATTTCGCTCAGATTAGAGCAGTGCTTATCAACCCTTTCAGGCCGCCCCCCCCCCCCCCCCAAATAAACGTACTTGATCTGGGGACCCCCCCATTCTGTTTGACTCCGTTCCACAAGTAAATATTGTGAAAATAGCCGATCTACAAGTTCGCAACGCCTCACGTTGAGAGGCTTTGTAAGCTTGTAGATCGGCTATTTTCTACATGATTGCCTCTTTCTTAGATTATTTGACAATGTGGCCCATGTTTTTATAGTATAGTTTGTTGACTACTTTTGTTGCAGAAATGGTCATTTCCTTTACTTTCGTTTTTTAATTGTCTCCGCCAAGCCGAAAGGCATGGCGCAAGACTATGTTTCACCCCCTGTCCGTCCGTCTGTGATAGCTAATCTCTCACATCGTTGACTTGATCGCAGCGAAACTGTGCACACACACTCCCTGGATGCCAATTCAGAACCTCTGCCCTATTTCTTTCACATGGCCCTGTTACAGTGCCACCAGGAGGCCGCTTTTTGCTAAACACATTTTCTCACAGTACTCCTACATATTTTGCCCAAACATCACGCAAATCGGTACACAGTATCTCCACAGTCATTAAAAAAAAGGCTCTTTCAGATTTTTCATATTCCATCCTGATTGGCTAAAATGGCTTCCAAAGTCTGCAGGACTGCTCCGTTTGGACCAAAATGCCTCACATTATGAACACAGCATGCACTTTCCGTGCAACTTTGCACCCACATTCCCACTATGCCGAGGAAGAAATTCCACTTGAGATTTCTCTAATCAGCCTCATGGTGGCGCTATAACAGACCGATGTGGAGAGTCAGTGAGAGCTGGATAAACAAGGTAAAATGTGTCAAAAGGAGTCTGTACGGCTGTCGATATGACGTCGGTCGGAGAGGAGATATTGTGTCTTTTGGACAAACAGCAGCGTGGTGCTGATGTTTGTTGTGTGAAGCAGCTTAATGTCAGAGTGTTTGTGTTGGAGCGCCTCAGTGCGGCTGCAGAGTTCATGTGCAACCTCTTCCAGAGAGAGACAGAGACACTAGAAACTCTGCTGGAGAAAAAAAAACACTGCTGGGCATTGACTTTAATATGGACATTGATCTACACACTGCAGGTATATCTGCTACACACACAACATCAAACTAAACACTACAGGTATGATGCAGCGTTTGCATTCCAGCCAGCATGCCAGCGTAGTTCCCATATGGTTTCAAGGTGGGCTAAACCATATGGACCCCATGTCAGCAATGTCAGCGGCATCCACTTCAGTCCCAACTGCGATGCCCATGCAGGCTATAAGTAGCTTCTACCTGGCCCTTAGGTGGGCCCCAACTAGCCATGTTTATGTGGGACCAAGGCGGGTCCTAACTGGGTTTGCCCATGCAGGCTTTAACTGGGTTCTACCTGGGCCCTAGGTGTACCCTAACCAACCAGAGTGCAGTGCCCATCGCTCCAATTGTTGTGACGTCAGGGCTCTCAATACTGCACATTGGTGGAGGAGGAGGGGCCGCAGGGCGACCGCACACATCGCTGAACCAATGGTAGCCCACGGATGTTTCCTCTGGGGATTTACAATCTGCCCCTCTATGCCACATATCATCCGCACTACAGGGTCTTCACTGACCGAGCCACGGCCCCACTGGCCCTCATGACGCTACGCCACTTATATGAGTTGCCAAGTGGCCGCAGGCGCTACGTGGGCGTGGCCGCGGGCTAGACGCGAGCCCCCGCGTAGCGGGGGCGAGCTTCTAGTTATATCAAAGGAAATCTACCCAGGTCTAAAAATGTATATCATAAATGTTGGTGGTTTGCCTATGGATAAAACCATGTGAATAATTTAGCAAAGAAATTGTCTGAAGTATTATTCTAGAAAATGTTGACTAACATGGTGGCTGTGGGGTAAATTGAGCTAATTATCCTAATATCACTATTCATATTGTTTTATGTATTTGCTACTCAAATAATGCTGAATGACCTTTCATTTGTATGAATATACTCATTTAACAGTAGTTTGCAATATTTTAATAACAATTGCAAATATTAAAAGGTTCTAATTTAAAAAATATATTGAATTGGCTTTATATTGTTTAAATAACCGTTAATAAACGTTAAAAATATATTAAATAAGACTATTTGCAAAAGGGAAAAGTGCTAATTATTTTGGTTATTATATTTGTTCATGTTTAAACTTGAAAATTAAAATATCATGTGGGTCAACTTACCCCTTGACATGGATCAACTTACCCCTAACCTGGAGCAAGTTGAGCCACAGGACCAGTTTTTCTTAATAAGTCATATTTTCATGGACCTTTGTCATAGATGCTTACTCATAATTTAAATTGATAGATGACATCCTGAAATAAGGGTAGATGTTTAGATTAGACTTCTATCTCATTTAGCCTTGCTTCAAGGACAAGTGGCTCATCTTATCCTGTTCTCCCCTACACAGAATGGAATACTTTGTTTTCTGGATAATGAAATAATGCTAAATAGATACTTCATTGTAATGTTTACATGATGTTTCCTGGCGTACATTCACGTCACATTTCATGGTTGTTCATTGTGATTCTGTATTAATATGAATGTGACACTTACCTGTTCTTGTTCAGTCCGAGCAAGATGACCTGTGGCAGAAATCCATTAACTATTGTATATTTAACCTCGCGTCATCAGGAGCCTGCTATTTGCTCTCAAACTAACCGTGTGATCCGGTTTAGAGAAAAGGAAATAAATAATCGTGGTTCCTGTGGTGGGTGCCGGTTGGCGTCACATTGTTTTTGATCCCCACGTAATGTGAATCAATTAGTTAGGTCTCGCTACGAGTTAGAATAAAATATGGACATACCAAACGATTATTATACCAAAAGAAACGAAACAATTATACCAAAACAAGTTTGAACAAGTTTTAAACTAGGGGACTCATTTTAAAGGTGCACGGCGCTGGTGGTTCCGGTCATTGGTTCCGGCCACCTGATGACGTAAAGTTATTTCCGCTCCGACCAGATCAAAAACCCTAAAATGGTATCAATCCCAGGCTTTGATTGAATACTTTATTAGCAGTTTGCAGACTAAAGCACAGGAAAGTGCAGTTCAATACAAGCTCATGTAAGAGGATTTAAAACCAGAGAAAGCCAATGGCTTGTTTCCATTGGGGTCCTTTGTACTCAATTCATAGACATTTAAAGGCTACTGTATATCAGTGGTCCTCAACCTGTGGGTTCGGACCCACATGATTTGGGGGAAATCCCAAGATGACAAGTTACAATTTAAGTTATTTTAATATACCTGAAAAAAAGACCATTACTGCATAGAAATAATGAAAATAGCTGATCTACAACCTCACACCTCACAATATTTATCTGTGTAACTGAGACAAACTAAATGTAATGCCTCAACTCCTACCATTCCAAGTGCTTGTCAGTGTGTGGGGGGGGTACAGACTGAAAATGTTGAGAACCACTGCTATATATCAGTTCTGCTGGCTGTTCTCAACATGCAGCGCCACCCTGTGGTAACTCAACCAAGGAACATGGCATTCTATCTGGGTAAGAACGGTTGAAAATGGTGCCTCCATGCATACCAAAACTGTAGATTCTCAAATGGTCTCTCCTACCTGATCCGACAAGGGCTGGACAGCCCTTTACAATGTGTATTACATTCACACACACCAATAGTGGAAGTTAGGCAACAATGCAAGGCAACATGCACATTGTGAGCAGTTGGGCTAAGTGTCTTGTTCGAGGACACTTCAATATTAACCCAGGGGGAGCCGGGGATCAAACCGGGAACCTCCCAATTAGTACACCGTCTCATGCATTTAACCATCAAATCTTTTATTTGTTGTGTATACAAAGCAGTCAACCCTCACAGGTTGAATCTTCAATGGGGACGAGTCTCCCTTGGCTGACCATCTGGCTTCAGACTATCACTGCACCCACAAGAATGATGGTGTCATTAAAGGCAGACAAGACATATCAGTAAAGTGCCAAGTAGAGGCAAGCACTTAAACATTGTCAAGACAGTATTCACTTGAAACATCCAAGGTACTACCAGACGATCAATATACCAGAATACAGTTGTACATTATTTTTGTTGATGCAGTTAAACATAATTAAAATAAGTGCAAATCTGAACCAACAATAAACAAGGGATAGTTCACCCGCAAAATTCATCTTTTTCCTATCGATTAGTCAACCCATGGAGACGTATTTTTTGTTTGTCGCATTCCTAAGCCAATAATTTGATGACCGGCAGCAGACAAGTAGGCAGCAGTTCCAGTAGGAGACACAAAGGACTCTTTGTCTCCTACCGGAACCACTGACTACTGGTCTGATTATTGGCGTAGGAATGTGACAAAAACAAAAGAATATCCATTAATTCAAGTCTCCATGGGGTGACTAATCGATAGAAAAAAAAAGAAGTAAAAGAAGTAATTTTGCGGGTGAACTATCCCTTCAACTGAATATCCTCTGGCTCAAGTATAGACACACAAAAAAAAACATGGCTCATACAGCCTTTTCTTCTGTGACCTTATGATCTATGCAAACTAGGTGTAATTGAGTTGTTGTATGTTTAGCAATCTAAACATGACCAAAACTTGTGTCGTGAGTTGAAATGCAGCGCTCCATGTGCTCACAGAAGCCCTCATAGGTCTGGAAATGGCCTGGTACAAGAAGGGTTTGGAAGCATGTTGAGGCTTTTAAATATAGTCCCCTCTTTAAATATAGTCCCCTCCCGACATCGACCCTCATTCTGGGTAAAGGGATTTCCCGTCCCACCCAGAACTTCACCAACTGTCGGAGAGTCTCTGGAGATGCTGAAAAATGGAATAGTAAATTAATTCAATATATTAATTTCTTAATTAGTTAGTTGTGAACTTGTTTTCCTGAGTCTATTCTATATTTGTTGTACCTGTCTCGATAAATCTGCGGAGAAATCCTGTTGTCCTGTCCCTGAGGTGCTGAGGGTAAGATTCGTCATTGTCACTATCACCATCATCTGCCAACCCTGCTCCGCCTGGCCAGACAATGTTGCTGAGGATTTCCTGGCAAGGAAATTAGTAACACAAGAAAAATGTATTGAATGTTTTTTTCAACAATATAATCGTAATTGCTGGCTTTGTAAAAGCCTAAAAGTCTCTAATGTTTTCTGCCTGAACCAGAATGCCACTGCTGATGGAAATGGATTGGCATAATAGCAGACACAAATACAGGGTTTTATATCTGTAATTTGGTAACAGGTTAACACAGTTCCAGAGACTCACAATTTGATGGATACAGTAAAACAGAACAGTAGTCATACAATTGCTTGGTCAGTGGGATCATTCCATTGTTTAAGTCATTTACTTAACATTAATATTGCTTGTGCAAGACCGCGAAAGAACCGAGTGGACCCTTTCAGTCACTTGAAAATCAGACAAATGATTGCCTAAACTTGGTACATACCAGGGCACTGGGTGCAACATCTACACTCCGCGGGAATAGCAGTGGAACTGTATCTGGTCTCCCTGTAAGCAGCTGAAGGACTTTGGTGTCTTTAAGGCCTCTCCTGAGTTGTTTGATCTGTGTCTGTCTACGCCAAATCACCTTAAGAACACAAACAGCATAAAATGACACATTATCCTTACCTGAAAGAACAATCCGTCATAAGTGGAACAATTACTACTACAGAGGATAGTCTCTGCCTTTGAAATACTACCAATATGCAATAGATGTTGGTGTGAGAGAGATTCAGTGGATAACTGTAGTACTGTGCCAGGTCTTTAGAGGGTAGCATACCCGTTTCAGGTTCGGTGTCCACTTGCTTCTGGAAACCTACTACAGTTATGCACAAACCCTATTGTTGCCATTAGGCCATGATGGCTTCTTACCTCACGCTGTAGCAGTGCTTGTAACATCCAACTTCGGTTGGTTACGCTTAAAGGAGGTAGGTCCCAGGACTCCCGAGCAAGTCTGTTGACGTCATCACTCTCCTCCTCAGTCAGGTCTTCATGTCCGTCAAGCTTTAAGACACATAGAAACCGTGGATTAACTTCATCACAAAACGGCAAGATAAGGGTGTACTCCAATCAGACAGAATAACAGTACTTGTTTAAAATTTCTTGTAGACTACAAGATGCTTGACTAGAAGATAAAATGATTAATGCAGACACTTTACAAATGTACCTTTTGGAGGGTGGATCTAACTTGAAGATCTGCCACATCTGCTAGTTCTATTGTAGCAGTGTCCCTGTCATTATGCACTATAAGATGGATCACTGCGTTGCTCAGCCCATGGAGCTGTGGCCCTTCATGCAGGAAGGAATGGCCAATGATTCTCCCTGCCACCACGAACAGTTCGCTGTCCACCAAGAGCACCAGTGTGGAGGGGATAAGGTGATCCTCTTCCCCTTCAAACAGTAGGCTGATGTCATCCACACCTGAGGCATTAAACAAAAACAAGAGAAAGACACTGACAGTTTCACAACATTTTACAGTTGCTGTGACACTAGTTGTTAAAAACAGATATATACATACCACTGTCGAAGTTAAATCCGTATTGCAGTTTCGACATCGCCGAGCTCAAGAAGTTGCGATTCACACCGATTCCCACCGCTTGATCACCTGAAAGAAATACCAAAAAGTAAACAGAAAGACTACAAATAAGCCGACTACATCTGCATAAAACAATGAAGAGAGTGAAATTAAGGGTCTATGGAGTTACCATGTAATGTGAAATGCAAGGGTCTCGCCCAGTCAACACCTACTCCTTTGTAAAAAGATATGATGCTACTGGTTTGAGACTGCTGATCCTCACAGATATCCAAGCTTGCTTTGAGTGGGCGCTCATCTTGCTTCTTTTCAAGGAAGTCCATCCTAAAGAATGCAGCAGCCTTTTGGGGGTCGGTTTCCGTTTTCCAACGATCTACAAACATTGAGACAGCATTATACATCTTTGAGACAACATTATACATATTTGGATATTACAAGTAGTGATTGAAAATGTGCTGTACTGTACATGCAATACAGCTATCAATCTAAATTCAACAAAAGTCAATATAGGCATATTCTGAGGAGCCATGGAAGTGCAGTGTCATGTTACGTTTATTGTACAAGTGGTTCTTGAGGGAGGGAGAGCCCATTCATCCACACGATAACCCGGCTAATGCTGGGTGCCAAAACTTGAAGCTGAGTGACGCGTCATAGTGCAATAATCACACAGCAATGCCAGGCAAGCTGATAATGGGCCACATACAGCCATGGTTTCTGCTTGTTTATGAGCAAGGCCAAACAGTTCACTCACCCATATTAGTTGTCAAACAAGATGGTCCAGCCTCCCCCTCTGCTGCTGGGTTTTTGCAACAACTTGGTCCCCCATGGTCCTGCTGCTCAGGTAACCTAGGCACCATGTTTTCTGCTTGTGTAGAATAGCGGAAGCATGTGTAGAATAGCAGAAGCATATACAGAAAATTTGAATATGCACTACTAAAAAAGATAACAAAGAACAACTTCAACACAAACAAGTTCAATACTCACCCAGATTTGTCTTCAAATGCGTTTGGCCAGCCTTCTCCTCTGCTCCCCGAATTGCTGCTGGGGTTTGATGCGAAGTTGGTCTCCCATGCTCCTTCTGCTTAGCCGGTGTATCTGCAGGGATTTCCTCGACGTCTGAATAACCTTCACCACCCTGCTCAGATACCTTGTAAAAATAGTAAAATAATGGGGTGACAAACTATATTGACTTACACAATTTTTTTAGCAACAGTGGGTCTTCATCAAAGACCCACTGAAAGTGATACTTACAGAAAAACAGGTATCTACATGGGCTGCAAGAAGCTGAAGAGGCATTGTAACGTCACAAACTCTGCAGATGGATTTGGGCATCTTGCTGAATTCACGAGCGTCATGAGAAAGTGGGGAGGTATCCAACTTGTCTTGGATTGGAACAATGTAGAGCACATCTTTTCCATTGCTGCTATTTGTCTTCAGATATCGGGCTGTATATCTCTGTGAGGCCATCAGAACTATGAGCCTCTGTTGTCCACTTCGTCCTTGATTTAAAAAGTACATGTTTACAAAATGTTAATATACTGGGAGAGCAACAGCTTAGTTAAAGGGGTATAGCTCTATAGCAACCATTGCTACAGAGTGATGGTTCAGTAACAGGAAGGTATTGCCACATTCCTCCAGCTCAAACAAAAAATGCATGTTTAGGTCACAATTACCATCCAATCAGGACAGAACTCAGACAAGTGATATTGGATGTGAATCTTTTTTTTTAATCCTATAGACTTGAAGCTGAAAAATAAGTCTCTCCTGATTGAATGAAATTGGCGACCCACCCAATAATGTCAATAGATGCACACAAGATAAAGCTGCTATCCTCAACCCTACAGAGTGTAAAGGGCCATGAAATAACGAGAATGTTGTGAGATAAATAATGATTAACAATAATGTTCTGTAAACAGATTCAAAGTGAGTGTGTTTTGAGAGTGATGCCCTATAAATTGCGATGGATTAAGATCGGCGGTTAGTCTTTTTAGTTGTCAATCAAAACGCTCTGAAAGTGATGCCAACATCATTCACCACTGTCGTGGTTCTAATTGTTGTGGACTCTACAATCCACTTGAGCTAGAATGCTATAGTCATTCCTGGTGTGGACTGCCCTAGTCAGTGAATGAGTGGTATGGGCTTAATTACTGAAAACCATAAATAGTAAGTAAAATAAGTGTACCGTGTGTTTACTCTTACCTGTAGCTTTATGCAACATCCAGCCTCCTGTGATAGACTTCATCTTGGGATACTCCTCCTCTAGAGCTCTCTCAATCTACATATGAACATAACAGCAGATATTACTTTAATATACAGCTGGCTCAAACTCAGTCTATCCATGTTAAATATGTTTATAGATGAAAAATTCTGTACCCAAAACAAACACATAAAAGTATAGACTATGGTACCTCATCTTGGTCAGCAGTAATAGGTAATGCAATTATCCTTCTGCCAAGCCCTGCCTGTAAGAGTTTTATTTCATCCACTGGGGTAGTGTTGGTAGTCTCTGGCAAAAGGCACTTGAACTTGAACTCCACAGTTTTTGTGGAAGCGACAGCAGGGGACAGACGAGGAGCAGCGGATCTCCTACCTCTGCCAGTCCTTGTAGGAGATGGTCTGGAAAGAAAACATGTTGGTGCAAATTGTTCAAATGGCTGGATACAAGTGTATCCTGAGTGTTACTGTATACACTACCTAGAAATGTACACACAATTACTTATTTTCCTTGTTTCTATCTTTCTCTGAAACTGCAAATGATGGGAGCTTTTCTTTTTTTTTACCCCTGTAAACCTGTGATGTGACAATACATTTTAATATGAATGTGACTAAAGGAATCAGTTTTGTTGGTTTGCTCATAAATACATTTGTACACACCTAAAGTTAAATACAGTAATGCAAGAATATAAATGCACAGAATGTCCCCTGTCCAAAATATGACAGCTATAACCATTTACTTGAATATCCTCAATATGTACAGACAATTCAATATGTACAGACAATTAGAGAACTGTATTGGAATATTACCAATGCAATTCTGTTTGCAGTGCTTGCCGGACACTGGAACTAGATCTGATCTGAAGATTTCCTGAAGACTGCACCACAGGCTGAGCAGCTGGTCTGTTTTGGACCTGTGGCTGCAGCGTGTTCAAATAGGCCATGTAGTTGCGTACTGCATTGTCATATTACTGAGGATTAGAAAAAAATAATACATTATTCTTCCCTCAATGTACGGTCATAAGCTATGGTCCCTATAAACATTTCATATAGCTTATAATGTCTCCCACATGTGGGTAGTGATGGATAATCAAGATTGCAGTAAGAGTCACATATACAGTAAATGAAAACAGATTCATATTTTAACAAATGAAAACTTGCACATGGGTAGTTAATAGCTACAGTTAGCGTTCATAGAACAATTAATGCAATGCATAACAGTCCATGCTTTCTCAGCACAAGTCTTCTACATTCAAATAGAACATTGATTTGTTTCTGTATAATGAAATAATGCTAATAGTAATGCGATTGTAATGTTTACTTGTTTACAAGTAAACTTGTAACTTTACAAGTTCACCACACAGCTAATTGCAGTGGTGGAAAAAGTAGTCAAATGTTTTACTTGAGTAAAAGTATTAATACTGCAATGTACAAGTCACGTGTGTAAAAGTACAAAAGTATTGGCTAATAAATATTGAAAAGTACGTAAGTAAAAGTACTCATTGTGCAGAATATCCCATTTCACAAGTGTATTTGAATCATGCAGTGTGAGCTTGTAGATCGGCAATTTTCAAATGGCCTAAATGCATAGGGCTGAAGTGGTTAATGTATGTTATGTAATGATAATGAAAATCCACAGATTAACTAGTAACTAAGGTTCTCATATAATAGTGGAGTAAAAGTACATTATTTCCTCTGATAATTGTGGCTGCATGCGGATCACATTCATGTCGCATAATGATTTAGCTGCATTTGGCCAACGCAATTGTCATTGTGATTCAATAATAACATGGATGTATGGGCGATCTTTGTGCATCACAAGTACAGTCTGTTTCCATGTTCGTTTGGCAGAGAAGACTGCGTTTTCCCTCGCACTTGGGTCGGCCATTAGAGATTGAATGAAAACAAACATCTAGTATAAAAACGAAACTAAATAGAAAGTAGCTAAGCTCGACCGTGGCACCGGCCGTTTATGATTTGGTTCGAGCTGCTTGACCACAGCAAGATTATAACTTTATTTGAAAGGTTTAACTAATTGAAACACTTACTTGTTGTGGTTGTTGGTCAGACATACCGCCGAACGTCGCTCCTGACAAACAATGAAAGACTCCAGCCAGGCACTCGTCACCATTTTGAACCCTATGCTCCTCCCCTCTCTGCTCACATAGCAGTCAACGTGCAGCGCCACTCTGTGGTGAAATAATATATGCCCTAGGGGAATCTCACAGATACAACATGTCTTTTCTATTTTATTTAATATATTAAAAATAATGGATTAGTCATGTCTCGCCATTGACTGATTGTTTTAAGACAAGATATGGTCTTGCACTCATCCTTTGTGCTCATGCATTGAGTACAAAGGACAAAGGACCCCAATGGAAACATAGGCTTTCTTGATTTTAAAATCCTCTTAGCAGAAGTATTGAACTGTACTTTCCTGTTTTTTTTTTTTGCAAACTGCTCATAAAGTATTCAATCAAATCAATTCGATGAATCAATGGATATATGGCTAAACTTAAAGCCTACATCTTTTTCACCAAAGCAACATGGCACAACATGGCAACCCCGTTTGTCATGTTGCCATGGAGACCTATGGAGCTTTATGATTGGGTAGTGGAGAAGGCCTCACGTGATTGGCTCAGACCCGGAAGTGCAGAGTGCCAAAAATAAAGTTTTGCAATCCGTAGAACAGATCTTCGAGCGCGCAAACTGTTGTTTTTTTCTGGTCACAATGTTCATTGTAAATTTAATTCTACAATTACAACACACATTTTTATCTTACGAATACAAAACTTTGTTTTACAAAGACAAATATTTTATTTACGAATACAAATATTTTATTTACGAATACAAATATTTTATTTACAAAGACAAATATTTTATTTACGAGTACAAATACTTTTTTTACGAATGCAAAAAATATTTTTACAAGTACAATTTATTTTTACGAGTACAAATATTTTTTTTACAAATGCAAAATGTGTTTACAAATACAAATTATTTTTACAAGTACAAAATATTATTGGCACTAATTTAAGCCCATAAACTTCCTGAGTTGATTACTTACATGAAGACAATGATTTATCCTATTACAAGTTTTCTGAAATTGTATATTTAAATATGCTAATTAGGCATTAGGAAAATATGCCAAAATGTGCAACTTTCCAGAATCAACATTGGAACATTGGACAAAGCCAGAGTCAACATACTTATTTCATTTTGTTAAGATGTTGGAGTCAAAGGTTTTTAACGAGGGAATATTCAATATCTGGCTCAATTTTGGGGCTCTGGCTCATGGACTAAATGCCTAATTTGCATATTTAAATATACAATTTCAGAAAACTTGTAATACGATAAATCATTGTCTTCATGTAAGTAATCAACTCAGGAAGTTTCATTATGATAACTCTTTTTTAAAATTTGTCATTTTTCACCTGTCATGTGTACGTATGGGGAAAATAACAAAATGTGTGATAACCATGAAAAAGCTACTCCTGTGGAGAGGTTATCATATATTTATTTACTCGTATTGACCCTACGAACAATTTAATATAGGTATGGTTTTGCCCACTCTTTTGATAATGAAATCTTGTCTGGCTCATGGACTAACAGGACATACTTCCCAACCACAAGGATCAGCTTAACCTCCGCCACGAATTCAAGGAGCTGATAGCCAGAGTGATGGAAGGCTTGGTTCCAGCAATTGCAGATTTTCATTGTAGCATGCATTTCATTGATCTGATTTTTAAGTTGTACTACAACCCTGCATCTAACAGTGACATGGGAACATTATTCCAACTGAGGAATATCGTTAACCGCCGAAATGTTTCTCAGCATTCGCTGGGAGACAAGTATAGGCCTTGTAACACATTCATGCAAGACGTCACTGATGCGTCAGGGAACAAGGACCCCCAAATTGATATACTGGCCGCTGACCCCAATCTGAAAATATTGTGCCAGGGACCCCCTGAAGAGAAGATTTCTTAAAAAGAAAAAAAAACAAGATTCAAAAACTTTCAACATACATTTTTTAAGATTTTTCAAAACTTTGACAAAATAGCAGATGTACAAGCTCGCAGTAATGCGCTATGAGCTTGCATAACTGCTATTTTGAGAACCACTGTTGAGGGATCTAGACTTGGTCCCCTCCTTTTTTCCCTCTACACACCAACTGGCTTCACTGAAAATGCTGATCTACAAGCTCATAACTCATTGTGTTGTGACTTGTGAGCTATTTTCGCAGAGAGTTCTAGGCTCTAATGTAGAGTTTTCCCAGCTCTGAAGTCCAAAACAAGACATAAAACAATACAGTTGGGAGTGCAGGCTTTACCTCTCTAAACAGAACAAAAACATATTGAAAATAGGCAATCTGTGAGTGTGAAATGTTAGCCCCAGAACAGGGACACAAGGGTTCAAGTGGTTAAATGCCTAATCCGTCCGCTCCCCATGGAATGGCCAGCTGTTCATTCACACTGTAGACGGCAAAGTCTTTCGACCCTCCGGCTGATGCCATGTCTCCTGACAGGTTCTCTAATCGCTCTTGCAGCTCTGATTTCTGTTCTACTGTAACATTTCTTTCTGGAGCAATCTTTTTGCCTGCATATTGTTCCAGTGCACTGGCATTTCCACAGCATGCATCCTTGCAGTTACAGGTTCTGGCACAGTTATCACAGCATGAGTGTTTGGGTTCAACAGACCTCACTTCCTCCCTGTCAAACAGCTGAAACAATTTCATCCTTCTGCAGGTGCTCCCATCATAGACGTATTGGCGCATGTTGTCTGATACACCGGTCATTTGTCGTCCATGGTACAGGATGAGAGAGTGTGCCTGGGATCCATCTCTCCCTGCCCTACCATAGGCGTGCATGTACATGTCCAGGTCTCGTGGAGGCCCATAGTTCACTATGAGATTTACACCCTTGAAATCAACACCCATGCCCAGTGCTGATGTTGCTATCATTCGCAGACACCGGAGGAGGTAAAACATCACATCATCAGTTCACTCAGTGACCCAGCATCTATCCTTCGAATAGTGATAGCAACATCAGCACTGGGCATGGGTGTTGATTTCAAGGGTGTAAATCTCATAGTGAACTATGGGCCTCCACGAGACCTGGACATGTACATGCACGCCTGGGTGCAATACGTTAGTCCGACAGCGCATTCCTCCGACAGCGCAGTGCTCCGACATTAAACAGTAAACCCGAACCAAACCCGCACCCTAACCCTAACCGCACGCGGATGCCACATAGTCGGAGAAAAGGTCTGTCGGATTAACGCATGCCTCCCTGCGAATCCAACATGTCGATCAATCCATTGTCTATCATGTCCTCCTCTCCTGCAGGGTGTACTGCTTTTTGGCCAAGGAGAGGTAGATACAACAAAGAACACTCAGACACACTACTGCAGTAGATGACAGTCTTGTTGGTCTAGTTGGGCCCCTGTTTTTTTAAGGTCTTTGCAAAGCCATGCGAAGGTGTTTTTGGCATCTGATGAGACCTTCTTGACAGCCAGTCTGATGTTGGCGCGGTCTGGGCTATTGGATTGTACAATGCATTTATTTTCTCATGTTATTTATAGAAACCACACCTCAGTAGAAATTAAAACCCTTATAACTTGGACGTAAGTGATTCTAACAGAAATAGGCCTACTGTAGAGGGTAAAATACAAGGCCTGGCAAGAACTGTTTAGTGTGTGACATCAAGTCCACACTTCATATCTATGACAGTAAATATATTTAAAACTGTAAAAACTTTAGTGAATACAATAGGTTTTTTTTCCACACTAAAAAAAACTATGTGTAAGCCATACACATTGAAACAATCTTCCTTTGTTTCAGTCACTCCAATTGTTTTATGCATGTTTAATGTAAGGATAATTCCTTTTAACAGGTCGTTCATGAAAGTCCTTGCGGTCTTGTTTCCAATGAGAACCTGTGAGCAATTAGGGGTTAAGAGTCTTGCTCAGGGACAAATTTCATTTCATCGACACATATGCTGTCCTGGCCTGGAATCGAACCTGGGGCAACCAGGGCCTCTGGCTCCCTAGGCAGGTTCACTAACCATTCAGCTATGGCCGTCATTGATGTGTTGTCACAGATAGCTGGGGATAGGATATTGGTTTTACACAGCAGATGAATAGGGATTCTAGCAGTGGTGTGAAGTAATTACTCAAGTACTGCAAGTACAATTTTAAGGTTTCAGATTCAGATTCAGATTCCTTTATTAGCCATTGTGTAATACACATAGGAATTTGTTTTGGCAATTACATTGTTGTGTTTTTTCTTTTTTCACATATAACATAAAAATACCAACAAACACAAAACAACACCGTGCAAGAAAATAGATAAATATAAAGTGCCATAGTGGTCAGTAGTGCAATGTCATTGCCAGTGTCAAGTTTCAGTGACCCTTGGGGGCGGGGGAGGAGGGAAGCCAGACTCATTGAGCAGCCTGGCAGCTGAGGGAAAGAAGCTGAGTCTGTGGCGTGCTGTGGTGGCCTTCAGCAGCCGCATCCTTCTCCCAGAGGGGAGCAGGGTGAGGAGGCCGTGGCCAGGGTGGGAGGGGTCAGCCATGATCTTTCTTGCCCTCCTCAGCGCCCTGGAGTCGTGTAGGGACTTGAGGGAGGGCAGGGGACGGCCGATCACCCTCTCTGCGGAACGAATCACCCGCTGCAGCTTGACGAGATCTTTTGCAGCTGCAGCGGGGAACCAGGTGATGATAGAGTGGGTGAGGATGGACTCAATGATGGCCGTATAAAAACGGGTCATCATAGCCCTTGACAGTCTGTACTTCCTCAGCTGCCGGAGGAAGAACAGTCTCTGCTGTGCCTTTTTCAGTTGGGCCATGATGTTCAGTTCCCACTTCAGATCCTGGGAGATGGTAATGCCCAGGAACTTAAAGGACTCCACAGAGTTCACCAGGGTGCCTCCCAGCATGATGGGAGGGGGAGGGGCTGCGTTCCTCCGGAAATCCACCACCATCTCCACTGTCTTTTGGGCATTTAGCTCCAGATTGTTACTGCTGCACCACCTACGCAGCCGCTCGATCTCCCTCCTGTAGGCCGACTCGGCCTCCTTGGAGATCAGGCCCACCAAGGTGGTGTCATCGGCAAACTTGAGGAGCTTGACCGACGGGTGGAGGGAAACACAGCTGTTGGTGTACAGGGAGAATAGTAGTGGTGACAGGACACAGCCCTGCGGGGAACCGGTGCTGGTGGACCTGGAGCTGGAAATGCTCTTTCCCAGCTTCACACGCTGAGAACTGTTGGTTAGAAAATCCGTGATCCACCTGCAGGTGGAGGCAGGCACTTGCAGCAGGGACAGCTGGTGCTCCAGGATAGATGGTAGGATGGTGTTGAAGGCTGAACTGAAATCTACAAACAGGATCCTGGCATAGTTGCCGGCAGTGTCCAGATGGTGTAGGGCGTAGTGCAGAGCCATGTTCACGGCGTCCTCCGTGGATCGATTTGCTCTGTACGCGAACTGCAACGGGTCCAGCACAGGATCGGTGATGCGCTTCAGATGAGCCAGGACAAGGCGCTCCAGTACCTTCATGACCACAGAGGTCAGGGCGACGGGTCTGTAGTCATTTAGGCCTGTGACCTTGGCCTTCTTGGGGACGAGGATGATGGTTGAGGCCTTGAAGCATGCTGGGACATGACACAGCTCCAGTGAGGCGTTGAAGATGTTGGTGAACACCGGGGCGAGCTGGTCAGCGCAGTGCTTCAGGACGGAGGGGGAGACAAAATCCGGGCCGGGCGCCTCCCGGGGGTTCTGGCTCCCGAACAGCAGTTTCACCTCTCTCTCCGTGACAGAGAGAGGGGGTGGGGGGGGGAGAGGAGGGGGGCCCACTAGGGTACGGGGGTAGTGGTTGTGGCTGGGGGGGTGGAGGGAGAGGGCGGGAGGGAACCTCTCTCTCAAATCTGCAGTAGAACTCATTGAGCTCGTTCGCCAGGGGGAGGTTGTCGGACGCTTGTGGCGACTTTGGTTTGTAGTTAGTGATGGTCTTGAGGCCTTTCCAGACCGAGGAGGAGTTCCCCTCAGAGAGCTGTTGCTGCAGCTTCTCTGAAAAGCGATGTTTCGCCTCCCTCACTGCTTTGGCAAACCCGTACTTTGCTTGCCTGAACAAAGCCACGTCACCGCTACGCCTGGCCACCTCCTTCTCTGACCTCAGCCTCCTGAGATGGGCTGAAAACCAGGGCTTGTCGTTGTTGTAGATCTTCCTGGAGCGGAGAGGAACGCACACTTCCTCACCGAGGCTGATGAATGATGTCACAGTGTCAGTGTATTCATCCAGACTGTTTCCAGCCTCAGGCCCCGCCCACTCAACAAGGTCCTGGTCACAGCCCGCATTCTCCAACCAGGCACAGAGTCTCTCCTCTGCCTCACTGGACCACACTCTGAAACTCCGCACTACAGGTTTTGATATTTTTAATCTCTGCCTGTAGCGAGGGATCAGATGGATGAGATGGTGATCTCCTTTGCCCAGCGCAGCCCGGGGGACAGAATGGTATGCCTGTCGAATAGTGCAATAGCAGTGATCAAGAGTGTTCATTTCCCTAGTAGCGCATGTGATTTGCTGTCTGTATTTGGGGAGAGCCCGGCTAAGATGAGCCTGGTTAAAGTCCCCAAGCACCACAGCCAAACTGTCCGGGTATTTGCGCTCCACCCCTGACAGCTGTTCTGTCAGTGTGTCTACTGCTGTGGTGACGTCAGCATCTGGTGGAATGTAAACACACACGAGGATGAAGGCATTAAACTCACGGGGGGAATAGAATGGGCGACAGAGTATGAAGAGAGTCTCAATGTCAATAGAACAGTATTGATGCAACACTGTCACGTCGGAACACCAGCGATTGTTCACAAAGAACATTAATCCACCTCCACGCGACTTCCCTACCGCCTCGAAGTCTCTGTCGGCACGAAAGGCGGAGAAGCCCTCTAGCTGTACAGCCCCGTCTGGGACTGTCGGCTTCAGATGTGTCTCCACAAACGCGAAAACAGCCGTGGATTGGAAGTCATTGTCCTTCGAAACTAGCAGCTTGAGTTCATCCATTTTATTTGGTAGAGAATTCACGTTGCCAAGGAATATACCTGGTGTGTGTAGTGGTGTAGTGGTGGACGCGATCCTCTCCACCGTAGGCGAACCAAACAACCTCCTCTCTTCCCCCGTTGTCTTCTGGTCCAACGCACAGCAGCGGTAAAGAACGCTGTCCCCCTCACCAGAATATCCAATATATCCGTGGAACGGGTGAGTAATGTTGGTAAAATGTCCGGTGGGGTAGAAGACCCAATGTGCAGCAACTCTTCTTTAGTGTAAGAGGGTTCACAGGACACGTAAACAAAACTTAACAGACAGAACACAACACACGTCGTTGCCATAGCAGCCCTGGGCGGCGCCACCTTGGTTGCCAGCTCAGGCAACCAAGCTCAGTAAAGCACTGACACTAAGGTATTTGTACTTTACTGGAGTACTTCCAATTTACAGTACTTTTACTTCTACTCCTCTACATCTCAGACAAATATACTTTTACTTCACTACAATTAATTTGAAAACTTTATCTACAAGTAGTTACTTTGTAGATTGTACAAAACATACATTACCCACTTCAGCCCTATATACATTTTGGCCATTTGAAAATGGCCGATCTACAAGTTCACATGTGACCTTGTAGATCTGCTATTTTCAAAATA
Source organism: Gymnoscopelus microlampas (assembly GCF_963454915.1). NCBI lineage: Eukaryota > Metazoa > Chordata > Actinopteri > Myctophiformes > Myctophidae > Gymnoscopelus > Gymnoscopelus microlampas. The sequence continues at coordinate 61,064,046 of NC_139962.1, read as the reverse complement.
TTTTTTATACATTTATATTTATACATTTGAAAACTTGTGAAATGGGACATTCTGACATAATGAGTACTTTCTACTTTGGGTACTTTAAGTACATTTCGATGCCAATACTTTTTGTACTTTTACTCAAGTACATTTTGAATGCCGGACTTTCACTTTTAACATAGTATTTATACATTTTAGTATTGATACTTTTACTTAAGTAAAACATGTGAGTACCTTTTCCACCACTGGATTGTTGCTAACTGTTCTAGAAATGCAACCCTCCCATATTGCCCTGGCACCAAAATATATTATTATTAAGCTAAGTAATGTTACTAACCATTTAACCACGTTATGAACTTCATCGACAGCTAAACCGACAAGGCATCTCCGAAACATCGGGGTTTGCAGAACGTTCCTCCACTTGTTGGACGAGGTAACCGCCTTCCATTTCGACATCTCGCCACTCCGACTAGTGGCTTCCGCGTGCGGTTAGGGTTATGGTTAGGGTTAGGTATAGGGTTCGTTAACGTCGGAAAGGCGACATGTCGGAACGGCGACATGTAACCGTTGGACGACACAATGTCTCTGGAGCTCCGAACGGTGAAGTCACTCATGGCAATCTGCCTACGGGGTCGTCTGTCTCCGGGGTTTGGCCAGCATATGCAGCCTTAACACCGCAAGCATTAAGAAATGCCACCTGCTACTCCATGACAGACACAAGAGGACAAACCACTAACACCATAGCATGGTCGTCTTGCCACCTAGTCGGGTGCTGCCTCGCCAGCAGACGACACAGTGTTGGCCATGCCTGGTAGATGAGACTTTTACCGTAACCTGTAGGGAGAACATCTCAATTGTTTGCTAAATTGAATAAACATAGGCGCTGAAGGTCCTTGAGGTTATTAACACTGTGGATTAGACAAAATTCAGAGAGCGTTGACTCGAAAAGAGCTTTTGAAATCTCCATTGCTGCTAATGAACTAGCCATCTTCAACACTTGTTGTTTTGATTCCAGTTAGACTCCTTTGCGCCACTGCACAATGCTAAAATGTAAGTGGGTAGGGGAGGGGCATTCGCTTTCCCCTTAATCATCAGAGGAACTTCCAAGTCCCAGACTTTATGCCGGAAACATTTGTAAATTGTGGGAGGCAACAGTCTGGTAACGCCAGACTATTTGTTCAGTAACAGGGGTCTCCCTGTCTCTCCAGCTCTTTAGAAAACAGGAAATGCATTTTAAGGTCAGGATAACAATTTATTCAATCAGGAGAGATAACCCATACAGGATACATCATGATACTCATGAAATTGGAAGTGATGAGCAGAGAAATTTGAAACTTGAACACAGAAATGGGTACTCTGTCCTGATTTGAGAAAATTGGATTTGACAACCTACCTGACATTTTATTTTATGTCTTATACATGTTTTGATCGACATTATGACTTACTCTTCCCAGGTTGACATGACTGGTCCTTATCTGGCACCAGAGGCTGCAGTAAGTCAAGGGATGCTACAGCTGAAATAATGAAGGAAATTGCACTTTTGTTACATATGTGACAATGGTGAAATGAGGGGTTCTTAAAAACTTTTGTAATTGTTTTATTGGTGCCAAATGTATATTTATTTTCCTCATTTAACCCCACCATCTTATCATTTTTGTGTCATTATATTTGCACTGTATTATTTTACAATTGTTTTCCCCCGGTTCACTCATTGAGAGACATTCAGTGGCCGAGCGGCAGTCACGCGGTCACGCCCAAGGCCACGGTCATGGCCAATGTCCCGAGACAGTACGTCACCACGGGCGAATGACAGGAGAGCGAGGTGTGGTTTTCCAAGTACAAAAGAGGAGGCGGGACAGTTGAATGGGAGAAGCAGAGCCCCAGAGTGACAGAGAGTCAGAAGGGAGAAGGACAGCAGCAGGGGAGGTTGTGTGCAGAGACACGGAGGAGAACGAATGAGAACGTGAGTGTAGTCACACCAGCCACCTGAGAGTTGGAAGCCGAGGTGTGCCAACCAGAGAGAGACAAAGAGGAAAAGCGATCGAACCGAAGGGGAGGAAGAGAGCGAGACCAGAATCCAACCAGATGACCACACAGAGCGAGACCGGACCATAAAAAGAGCACTGAGACAGAGAGTGGCGATAACGCACACGCAACCGACTCAGCGCCAGGTGTAAAAGCCTGGCCTGTTCGTAAGTACCGATCCATTGCAACGTTCATCCTTGTAAAACCACCGATTGAGACAGCGCATGTACTTTACCAAATGCACAGTGAACTGGTCCTAGTTTCTATCAATTGCAGACGGAGAGAAGAAGAAAAGAAGACAAAGACGACTGGCCTAAAGCCCTCTTCCCTTACCCCCATATATGGACATGCAGTGTTTCCCCTGAACCAAAACCGTGTTGAGTATCCAAAGCACTTTATTGGCACCGCACTTTACTTATGAAGTATTTGTTGCACAGAATCCCTGCTAAAGAGAACCCCTGTTGACCCAGCCTGCGTATTTGCACAACTTTATCATTTATTTTATAGTTGTTGTGTAAATTATTGCTTTGTGTGTTTTAGCTAGGTTTTATTAGTATAGTGTTTATTTTGATTGTTTTAAGGCGCAGATGCCAATGTATTAGGGACCCAATAAATGTTACTTACCTTTTTTTTGATACACTGAATCCGTGTCCAGTTTCTTATGGGATTTTCCGAAAAGTGTTGTGTTCTCAAAACCAAAAGTATTGAAACTTACCAGTTAACTCGAACCTGTGAAAGCCTGAAAAAGAAGTTAAAGTGTATTCAAAGGGGACTTTCCTCTATAACAAAAGTGGCGTAGTCGACAAACGAACAAATTCAGATTGGACTCACAATAATTACGCACCCAGCACTTTATTGTGCATTGATATTTTATTGTTGGGAGTTTGATTCGAATTATTTATTAAAAGAGAAGTGTGCAATAGCGCAAGCTAATTGCAAGTTAAATGTGATACAATTTCGGCCCTGTTCACACATACAGTAATTTCCATTAACAAAAATAAAAATAAACCTGTAGCATTTTAGCTTGGTCTGTATGCAAATCTTAAAATTCACTTAACATTACACATTTCCCCCCAAATAATCCTAACCTCATCCCTGAAGCTACAAAGGGCAGATGGAACATAAGGCACCCTTACATCCTGTTGCCAGTTTCAGCAGCTCCATTTTCATGTCTGCTGCGTCGGGCAGGAAGTGGGAGGAGAAGCAACAAAACACCTTTAACACTGCAGCCTGGTGTTTGCACAGTGCCCCTGTCTGCCCCACTGGACAGGTGCAAAGCTCCAACTCCATGTCTACTGCATAGATCTCCCCTGAAGTGGAACTCCAGACCTCATACCTTTGCTCTCCAATCTATATACAGTATATTAAAAAACAGGATATGTAAAAGCCAACAGTTATGACAAATGTCGGATGACTTAATGTTACTCTCCTGCGGAAGGAACCGGGACTTTTGGACAGCATCCCACCGCCCAAGAGCAACATTTGTCAAGCGGGCATTATAGTATACGAATATTATAGTAATACGTCAAATTTGGACATCAGCAGATCGAAAAGCTGCGGGAGATTAAACGTCATTGTGCGCTGGAGGATCTTGTCCTTCAATACTCTAATTGCCCAATGTATTTACACCCCTGTCTGTTACAAGTTTGAGCGTCACAACTCTGTACAGTACACCGTACTAACCTCACAACAACACTAGGGCTTGTTGATAGTGCCGCTCCACCACTGCCATTCCATCGGCATACAGTACATGCTTTACAACAGTGAAGACAGCCTGCCTATCTTTCAAGTCTATGCCATGCTCCTTGCACCATAGCCACCTCCACACAGCTTGGAGCAGATGAAACGAGCAAAGCTGAATCGTTGCATCTGGAACGCATGGTGCAGTGCTCCTCTCTCTGCCCTGCTGTTGTCTGTGAGGAAAACACTGGGGCCTTTCTGTCCTCTTCCATTAAAATACTTTTCTTGAAGCAACTCCTTCAGCAGTTGTAGACCCTCAAATATGGTTGCCTCACCTTCACTTTGGGTGAGGACAACTCCTAGTGACCGACCACCTGCACAGCTGTATGTAAGGAGAAGGAATACCCTGCAGTGCTCACGGTCCATATTGCCTCAAGAGTCCATGAAACAAAGTTCACCACTGTGCTTGGTTTGATGGACACGCTTCGGTACAGATGGCAACGAGGGGGGCGCCTGTAGAGGATGTCTTCAACTTGACACAGGTCTTTAAACTTTAGGTTGCACTCCTCAACTTGTCTGTCCAAAGCTGCTAGCATCTGTGGCCCTGACCTCACACCATACTCCTCCTTAAATATCTTGTGGTGGAGGCTGTACAAAATAGCACTTATAAGAATGTGCTTCATTGAGGATTGAACATCATTTTCATTTTTAAATCTATACTGTACACACCTGTAGCAGTATTTAAGGTCTGGGCAGATGGCTCGGTCAGCAGAAGCATATACAAAGTCCTCACCATACTCTGCATCTAGGTCATGTGAGTCCTTACTCCTGAGACCAACAGCACAAAAAAATGTTAGCCTTACATTTGTGGACGTTTCATTCCAATGATAACACTTACTTTGAATGAACGGTGTCACTTTACCCTCTCCTCCAAGGGCTCGCTTCAGGTTCATGGTCATTGATAGCTGGACAGCAGGTGTTTTTGTGGTCCTTTTGATTCCTGATGTGTTTGGCCTGTCTGGTCTCCCTTGCACATTGTGCTGACATTTGTACAGCATCTGAAAATGCGTAAGTGCAGCTTACTTAATCTAAATCAGTTGTTATGTTACATGCTTTTATTTTCCATGTTTTAGCACCTTCTACAGGCTGACAAGGGAATATCACCTTATTTGATTATTGGAGGTCATCATGACCTCAGGTCCTTTGTTCAGTAGTCCTCTAATCAAGTGTGCATCTACTACACCTTGTGGTAGTAATCAAGGGGCATTAGCCACACCCTTAGACCTAACAGACTGAGAACTGCATTCAGACCTCAAGGAAGCTTTGTTTGTGAGTAACCTTAGATTGTTAGTTCTTTGTGTTTGTTAAAAGTTATTCTTCTAAAAAAGGGACTTTTCATGCGATATTATTTCATGTTACATTTGCTAGATTAAAAACATTTGTAGTAAATTCATGATGATTACAATAGTCCCAGAGAAGCTCATTCGGGCCTTGTATCTTGCATTTGATGTAATAATTCATTGTAATATTTGTCAGTTGAAATATGACGTGGTCATTTTCTGTATTTACAGTTTCACACTCCAGAATCTTTAATAAACGGACGTGACATTTCACGTTCAAACTAAGAGGAAGAGTGTTTGTGCTGTCTGGCAATGTGCACACATACACGTGCCCAGGTTCCAGAACAGTGAAAAAACAACATCTCAGCGAGGTCTCCACAGCAGTCATCCTCGTGATCAAGAGAAATACTCTTCATAACCTTTCCAGCTCAACCCAAGCTACAAGATGGACGCTACTCCACACACAGAGGAACAGCAGACAGCTCCTGGAGCAAACGAGACTCTTGTTACAAGGTCAGCAACCAGCATCTCAAGCTCAGGCTCGAGCAAAATATCTTCTGCCACCGTGGCAGCAGTTAAAGCACGGGCTAAAGTGTTGGCCGCACGTGCCCGCACAGTTTATGTTGAGCAAGCAAACAAACTGTTATTAGAAAAAGCTCAGATAGATGCTGATCTTGCTTTGCTGAACCTAAACGAAGACATTGCAGCAGCAGAAGCAGAGGCTGAAGCTCTTGAGGAAATGGAGAGAGGCTCCAGGAGTTCCAGGGGCTCCAGAGCATCAGGCATCGCTTCTCTTCCATCCCAATCTGCACAACAAAGAACCAGTGAGTACGTTGAATGTCATTCTAAAGCATCCAGTGTGCATAACGAACTCACTGAACATAAAGTATTTTCAGAGGTGCATCTTCAGCCTCAGCAACACGGCTCTGCTGTAGTCAACAACGCCCCTCAGCAACACGGCTCTGCTGTAGTCAACAACGCCCCTCAGCAACACGGCCCTACTGTGTTCAGCAGCGCCCCTCAGCAACATGGCTCTGCTGTGTTCAGCAGCGCCTCTCAGCAACACGGCTCCGCTGTGTTCAGCAGCACCCCTCAGCAACACGGCTCCGCTGTGTTCAGCAACGCCCTTCAGCAACACGGCTCTGCTGTGTTCAGCAGCGCCCCTCAGCAATACGGCTCTGCTGTGTGTTCAATGCTGCCCCTCAGCAGCGCAATCTTGTGTTGAACAGTGCCACTGCAGACTTTGCCAATAGTCACTTCAACAGCACTCAACCACAAATCTCACCCAGCCAGCAAGAGAAACCACTCTACTCCGCTCACAACCAACAAACTACTCATACTCACTCTGGCGACCATACAGGGTTTGGTGATATCGCTAAATTCCTCGCTCGACGAGAATTACTGAGCTCCAGTCTTACCAAGTTTGACGACCATCCTGAAGGCTTCGGGGCGTGGAAGTCAAGTTTCCTGAACTCCATTCAAGGAGCAGGACTTACCTGCAGCGAAGAGCTCGATCTGCTAACTAAGTGGTTAGGCCCACAGTCATCAGCACACGTCAAGAGGATTCGAGCTGTCCACGTCAACGACCCGGCTCTAGGCCTGAGAAACGCTTGGTCTCGTCTTCAGGTCAGGAGTGTTACGGGTCACCAGAGATGGTCGAGAAGGCTTTCTTAGACAGAGTGGAGAGTTTTCCAAGGATCACTAATAAGGATCCCCAGAAGCTTCGAGAGCTTGGTGATCTGTTACAGGAGATCGCATCAGCAGGGCATGAGGGCAATCTACCAGGGCTGACTTACCTGGACACCGCTAAAGGCTTGAATCCCATTGTGGGGAAGTTGCCATTCAACCTCCAGGAAAATGGATCTCGAAAGGGAGTGATTACAAGCTACGCTACCATGCACAGTTTCCACCTTTCACCTACTTTGCCGACTTCGTTTCTAGAGAGGCCTACATCCGCAATGACCCAAGTTTCACTCTCTTCTCTTCGGATGCTACATCAGTGAAGCCAGACAATGCAGTGAGGCAGATGAGTAACTCCAGAAACGCAGTCACCTCACTCAAGACAGAGGTCTCTTCTTCGTCTGAATCCGACACTACAGAGACTCCCAGGGCTAAATTGGATGTCAATAAGCAATGTCCGATCCATAAAAGGCCTCACCCCCTTAAATATTGTAGAGGGTTCAGATCCAAGGCCATCGAAGAACGCAAGGCCTTTCTCAAAGAAGCTGGCATATGCTTTAGATGTTGCTCTACAAGCAAGTATGTCGCCAAAGATTGTAACATTGCTGTTCAATGTAAAGAGTGCAGCAGTGACAAGCATGTAACAGCTCTCCACCCTGGACCAGCTCCATGGTATAGCCAAACCTCTGAGTCAGAGGATGGCGGGGAGGAGAAGGGTGAGCCATCTCCTACTGTTAACTCCAAGTGTACGGAAGTCTGTGGAGAAAACAACAGCCCACGCTCCTGCTCTAAAATATGCCTCATTACAGTGCATCCCAATGGACAACCAGAAAGGTCAGTAAGACTCTATGCTATTCTCGACGACCAGAGCAACCGGTCTCTCGCCAGATCGGAGTTCTTTGACCTCTTTGGTCTCAAGGGCAACGATGCTCTCTACACGCTCCGGACGTGTGCCGGTATCACTGAGATGTCTGGAAGGAGAGCCACAGGCTTCATCGCGCAACCCTTTGATGGAAGTCTCAGCGTCAATCTCCCAACTCTCATAGAGTGCAACTACATCCCTGAAGACAGGACAGAGATTCCTACTGCGAATATAGCGAAGCATCACACTCATCTCCAGTCCATTGCGAAGCGCATTCCTCCACTCGATCCAGAGGCTCAGATCCTACTCCTGCTTGGACGTGACGTCCTACAGGTCCACAAGGTGAGAGACCAACGCAACGGACCTAATCACACGCCATATGCCCAGCGCTTGGATCTTGGCTGGGTCATCGTCGGTGAAACCTGTCTAGGCGCAGCTCACAAACCCAAAGATGAGAGTGTGTTCCGCACTCACATTCCTGAGAACGGGCGTCACTCTTGCTTCACGCCCTGCACAAACCATCTCACTGAGAAAGAGAACCTCACTGTGAGCAGTCAAAGGTCTCGCAGTACAGCTTGCTCATGTTCCGCCCCATCACTGAGATTGTGATGCTCATGTCACCTTAAGGTTACATAGACTGTGCATGTGATTTTTGTCTTTAATAGTGGTATTGCATACAATCCCAGGCAGGGAGTGTTATGTTACATGCTTTTATTTTCCATGTTTTAGCACCTTCTACAGGCTGACAAGGGAATATCACCTTATTTGATTATTGGAGGTCATCATGACCTCAGGTCCTTTGTTCAGTAGTCCTCTAATCAAGTGTGCATCTACTACACCTTGTGGTAGTAATCAAGGGGCATTAGCCACACCCTTAGACCTAACAGACTGAGAACTGCATTCAGACCTCAAGGAAGCTTTGTTTGTGAGTAACCTTAGATTGTTAGTTCTTTGTGTTTGTTAAAAGTTATTCTTCTAAAAAAGGGACTTTTCATGCGATATTATTTCATGTTACATTTGCTAGATTAAAAACATTTGTAGTAAATTCATGATGATTACAATAGTCCCAGAGAAGCTCATTCGGGCCTTGTATCTTGCATTTGATGTAATAATTCATTGTAATATTTGTCAGTTGAAATATGACGTGGTCATTTTCTGTATTTACAGTTTCACACTCCAGAATCTTTAATAAACGGACGTGACATTTCACGTTCAAACTAAGAGGAAGAGTGTTTGTGCTGTCTGGCAATGTGCACACATACACGTGCCCAGGTTCCAGAACATCAGTGTTTCTCAAACCTTTTGGGCTCAGGTCACCCCTGTAAATAACTTTTATATTTGACATTTAACCACGTGAACCCCAGCATCCCTATTGTGGGGGGAACATTTGTCAAACAAAATAGCTGATCTACAAACTCACGACACGTGAGCTTGTAGATCGGCTATTTTTGGCGAAGGGATTTGGTATAAGTATAGAGGGTCGAAGCGGTTAAACTAATATAAATTGATATTGGTGAATTTCTAATATTATCAAAGTATTCCGTGGCACCCCTGGTCAGTGTTGTGCCTGAACGCGTTCAATGAACGATCGTTCATGAACTCGTTCGTATTTTGGGCGAACGTGAACTGAACGTACTGTATATCCGCTAGATGAACGTTATCGTGAACGCGTTCATTCTGGCGTTTGTGAACGGCGTTCTCTCTTCGTTAAAACTTCGTTCAAGAGTGTCCCAAATTTCCATGGTTACATTTGTTTGTCATGTTGTATTTCATCCTATTCTGTGTTTCCGAGGCGTCTTGAACGCACCATCAGCCAAAAAAACAGAAAAGCAAGGCGGTGTCAAACATTCCTCTCTCTGCCCAGCGCGGAGTCCGAGTGAAGTGTCATTGCAACGACAGCCAGTGAGCAGCACAGACAGTTAAGGCCACTCGGCCAGGGCGAAGAGCTGACACTTTATCCACTCTGCGAAGCTCATATCCCGGCCACAAGCATTTGGAAGTTGACTTGTGTCTCTTCCAAAGTATCGGTGTTGTTTCCTTGGCTTCACTGCCGACAAAATTAACTTGAAGCTGGGCTGAATTAATAAGTAAACACCGCGGAACGGCGAAATGAGTTTGGGATGTCACAACAACATGCCCGGACCGTGGCTGATGCGTCGTGGCACCGTAGCCTACAGCCGACTTTAGGACGGTAGCCCCGGCCCCCGAACCTCTTAATGAACGTCATATTGTAGTCTGGACGTCCGACCCGACTTTATTTTGGCATTAAAAGTGGACTTCTGCACCTGGCTTTTGATGTTAACAGTGTCATACACTCACTTTGACAAGTCCCCAGCCCCCCCCGCCAAGATGAATGAAAAATTAAAACACCATTACATTATTATGCATTACATTAGTATTAACCACATGAACCCCAGATGGGGGGAACATAAGCCAAAAATAGCCGATCTACAAGCTCACAACGTGTTGCAGCGCGACGCGTTGTGAGCTTGTAGATCTGCTATTTTTGGCAGAGAGAAAAAAAGCGTCCAAGAAAAGTAGGCCTCCCACCAAGATGAATGAAAATCTTTAGAAAATAGCAGATCTACAAGCTCACTGTGTCGCACCGTGACCTGTTGTGAGCATAGAGGTATAGGTTGTGAGCTTGTAGATCGGCTATTTTCCAATAGCCAAAACTTAAATAGGGCTGAAGTGATTCATGTATTTGCAAAATATACATAGTAACTAGTAACTTAAGTTTTCAAATAATTAAAAATAAGTACAATATTTGCCTCTGAGATGTAGAGTAGAAGTAAGTAAGTACTGCTAATACTCTAGTAAAGTAAAAGTACCTCAAAATTGTACTTAAGTACAGTACTTGAATAAATGTACTTAGTTACTTTACACCACTGAAATAATAAATATAGGGTGCTTTGTGTATGTACACCAGAGAGGATATAATGTATAAATAAATAAAATAAATAACATTGGTTTTATAATGTATTGGATAAATAATAAAAGTATAGTAATAATAATAAATAATAGATTTGGATGCATCCTGCTCCATATACAATACAATGCACTGCTTTTCAGTTAATCATTCAAGTTTGAGCCAATAAAAATATGCGATTAATATGCGATTAATCGCGCGATTAACTACACAAATCATGCGATTAATCGCGATTAAAAATTTTAATCGCCTGACAGCACTAATATATATTGAAAAAAAAGAACGAAAAAGAACTGAACTAGTTCATTTTTTGAACCATGAACTTTAGTTCAAAATTTTGAATTATGAACTGAACTTTGAACTAGTTCATTTTAAAATTTGTGAACTGAACTTTGAACTAGTTCATATTTTAAGTGAACTTTCCCAACACTGCCCCTGGTCTTGCGTCACGGCACCGTAGGATGCCACAGCACCCACTTTGCGAAACCCTGATCTAAATTTTTAACCTTCCCATATATTTTTATAATCTGGTTTATATTAAGGATGTAAGACCAAATCATGGAATTATTTTGTAGCATAATGCAATGCACAATAAGTTAAAATAGGCATAAAGGGTGATTTATCTGCAAAGCTGTAATGATTAATTACCTTAAGATTTGGCTTGAATAAAATTAAATTCTAAAATGAATCCACTTTGCTTTTATGTCTCCTTGAGCAGGGACATGTGTATAAATGCCTTGGTCCTTATAGTCTATAACTGAACATGTATGGTGACTTCCAGAATATTTAGCCTTAGACATGACAGTAGATAAAACTGATAAAACTTACAAACTGCTAATAGTATTCACTCAATCAAAGTAGCGAGTCCAGCGAGCGGAAAACAGCAATGGCGGACATTGTCAACAAAGAAATTCCAGGGGAGAATATGCACATTTGGAACTGGGGTGGGGGAGTAGGTAACGCATATGACGTCACGGACGAGAGCAGATCGATTGGCCCGTTGTGAGTAGGCCTGCCACAATAATTACCAGTGTTGGGAAAGTTCACTTAAAATATGAACTAGTTCAAAGTTCAGTTCACAACTTTTAAAATGAACTAGTTCAAAGTTCAGTTCATAATTCAAAATTTTGAACTAAAGTTCATGGTTCAAAAAATGAACTAGTTCAGTTCTTTTTCGTTCTTTTTTTTCAATATATATTAGTGCTGTCAGGCGATTAAAATTTTTAATCGCGATTAATCGCATGATTTGTGTAGTTAATCGCGTGATTAATCGCATATTAATCACATATTTTTTATTGGCTCAAACTTGAATGATGAACTGAAAAGCAGTGCATTGTATTGTATATAGAGCAGGATGCATCCAATATATTATTTATTATTATTACTATACTTTTATTATTTATCCAATACATTATAAAACCAATGTTATTTATTTAATTTTATATCCTCTCTGGTGTACATACACAAAGCACCCTATATTTATTATTTCCAGTGGTGTAAAGTAACTAAGCACACTTATTCAAGTACTGTACTTAAGTACAATTTTGAGGTACTTTTACTTTACTAGAGTATTAGCAGTTTTCAGTACTTACTTACTTCTACTCTACATCTCAGAGGCAAATATTGTACTTATTTTTAATTATTTGAAAACTTGAGTTACTACTTTGTAGATTTTACAAATACATGAATCACTTCAGCCCTATTTAAGTTTTGGCTATTGGAAAATAGCCGATCTACAAGATCACAACAGGTCACGGTGCAACACAGTGAGCTTGTAGATCTGCTATTTTCTAAAGATTTTCATTCATCTTGGGGGGGGGGCTGGGGGCTTGTCAAAGTGAGTGTATGACACTGTTAACATCAACAGCCAGGTGCAGAAGTCCACTTTTAATGCCAAAATATCGGGTCGGACGTCCAGACTACAATACGTTCATTCAGAGGTTCGGGGGCCGGGGCTACCGTCCTAAAGTCGGCTGTAGGCTACGGTGCTATACGACGCATCAGCCACGGACATGTTGTTGTGACATCCCCAACTCATTTCGCCGTTCCGCGGTGTTTACTTATTAATTCAGCCGAGCTTCAAGTTAATTTTGTCGGCAGTGAAGCCAAGGAAACAACACCGATACTTTGGAAGAGACACAAGTCAACTTCCAAATGCTTGTGGCCGGGAAATGAGCTTCGCAGAGCGGATAAAGTGTCAGCTCTTCGCCCTGGCCGAGTGGCCGTAACTGTCTGTGCTGCTCACTAGCTGTCGCTGCAATGAGACTGTTCACTCGGACTTCGCGCTGAGCACATGAATGTGAGACACCGCCTTGCTTTTCTCTTTTTTTGGCTGATGGTGCGTTCAAGACGCCTCGGAAACACAGAATAGGATGAAATACAACATGACAAACCGATGTAACCATGGAAATTTGGGACACTCTTGAACGAAGTTAAACTGTGAGAGAACGCTGTTCACAAACGCCAGAATGAACGCGTTCACGATAACGTTCATCTAGCGGATATACAGTACGTTCAGTTCACGTTCGCCCAAAATATGAACGAGTTCATGAACGATCGTTCATTGAACGCGTTCAGGCACAACACTGATAATTACATAATCGTCTAATCGCAATTATTCACAGTTATTTGAAATAATCGTCATAATCGTTTCCATGTTGAAAAATTATCACATTTTTTTTTTTTGCAGAAACAGCAGATCTACAAGCTTACAATGTGTCACTTTGCGTTTTAAACTTGTAGATCAGCTATTTCTTTTTTTTTTCATGTGAAAAATTATTAAATATGTCAATAATTTCTTTGTACTGTATGTTTCAGTTATTTGTTATATCTGCCCTGTGAAATGTTTGATTATGACGCCTAAAAGGCTTCATAATGTTCCAATGTTCAATGCCAAACACACAATTCAATTGTTAATCGCAACTATACGAGTGACAATTAATCTTCAACTTACATTTGTAATCGTGACACCCCTAATTTACATAAAACCCAAGATATGCGGTGAAAGCCTGAGTGCTCAAATGTGCTATTTTTTGGGATAGAAGAGAGGTAGGGGAGACCAAAAGCACAAAAAAATAGAAAAAGTGCTTCTCGGAGCACAAGTCTCCGCCAGGTCAGGTAGGTTATTATGGCCTCCTGGTGGCGCTATAATAGGCCAATGTGAAAAGGGTGCCATTTCTTCGGCAATCGGACACTGCATTCATGATTTGAGGCATTTTGTTAAAACAAAATTGGTTTGCTAAATTAGACCTGCTGGTGGCGCTATAACAGGCCAATGTGAAAAGGTTGCCATTTCTTCCTCGGCCTAGTGGGAATGTGCGTGCCAAATTTCACGGAAATCGCACACTGCGTTCATGATTTGAGGAATTTTGTTGAAATAGGACCTATCCTGCTAACTTTGGAAGCCAATGTTAGCCAAATAGGATGGAATAGGAAATGTCGGACAGATCCATCTTGATCATATGACGATGGAGATACTGTGGACCGATTTGTGTGATTTTTGGACAGAATCTGAAGGAGTAAGAGCAAAAAATGAGTTTTACAAAAGTCAGCCTCCTGGTGGCACTCTAGATAGATCTTTATTGTCATTGTACAGGTACAACGGAATTAAAAGTGCCAACCAATTAGTGCATCAATCACTCAATATAAAACATCAATCTATAATAAACACATAGCTAAAACACGCATCAACATACAGTACTTCTTGCATTTCACAGACCCCTATTGCACTTAATATGTCATCCCAGCTGTTGTTGCACAACCCGCATTGCACATAACTTAAAAACAAACAGCATAAGAAACATGAATAGCAGCAGCCTATCATTTCATAGCAGCATTGAGTGCGACTACCGCTGTGGGGTAGAAACTATTGCAGAATCTACTGGTCCCTGACATAATTGATCTGTACCTTCTGCCTGACGGCATCAGATGGAACAAGGAATGTCCGGGGTGAGAATCGTCCTTTAGAATGTTCTGTGTTTTTTTGGAAGAGCGGGATCTGTGTAGGTGTTCGAGTGAGGGCAGAGGGCAGCCAATGATCTTTTGTGCTGTGTTAATGACCCTCTGGAGCTTTTTCCTCTGATCTGCCGTGCAGCTGTTGTACCACACGTATATGCAGTATGTTAGAATGCTCTCCACGGAGCAACGATAGAAGGACACCAGCAGTCTCTGTGTGATGTTGTTACCCCTGAGTACCCTCAGGAAGTACAGTCTCTGCTGGGCCTTTTTCAGCAGCTCAGAGGTGTTCACAGTCCAGGTCAAGCCCTCCTCCATGTGGACTCCCAGGAAGCGAAAGGAGGCCACCCTCTCCACACAGTCCCCATTGATGATCAGTGGTAGAATGTCCGATTTATTTATCCTGTAATCGATGACCATTTCCTGGGTCTTAGCTGTGTTTAGGAGCAGGTTGTTTTCTCTGCACCACTCAGACAGCTGCCCCACTTCATCCCTGTAGGCAGACTCATTCCCTTTGGAGATGAGCCCTACTACTGTGGTGTCATCCGCAAACTTCACCATGGTGTTGCTGCGGTGGGCGGGGGTGCAGTTGTGTGTGTAGAGGGTGTAAAGCAGCGGGCTCAGTACACAGCCCTGTGGGGAGCCAGTACTGAGGCTGAGGGAGGTGGACGTGTGACGGCCCACTCTCACCCTCTGGCTGCGGTCGGACAAAAAAACTCTTAATCCACATGCAGGTGTTATGTGGAAATCCCAGGTCCCGCAGTATGTCCACCAGTCTGTGGGGAAGGATGGTGTTGAATGCAGAGCTAAAATCCACAAAGAGCATCCTCACATAGCTCCCCCTCTGCTCCAGGTGGGACAGTGCAGCATGGAGGGCTGTGGCTACAGCGTCCTCTGTGGATCTGTTGGCCCTGTACGCAAACTGGTGGGGGTCAAAGCCTCGGGGCAGGAGTGATGTGATGTGACCCCGGACCAGCTTTTCAAAACACTTGTGAGTGCGACTGGCCGGTAGTCATTTAAACTGGAGATATGGCGTTTCTTGGGCAGGGGGACTATAATGGAGGATTTTAGACAGGGTGGGACAGTGGACTGGGCGAGGGACTGGTTGTAGATCCTGGTGAAGACCCCAGCCAGCTGGTCTGCGCAGTCCTTCAGCACACGTGCTGTGACGCCGTCGGGACCCGCAGCCTTCCTCGGGTTGATGGCCCTCAGCGTGCGCCTCACTTCATGCTCCTCGACAGTGAAGGTGAAGCTGCTGTGGATCGTGGGGTGTGACGTGGTGGCTGTCTCAGGTGGCTCTGCCTCGAAACGGGCAAAGAAGGTGTTCAGCTCCTCTGCCAACGGGGCGTCACCTTCAACAGCTCCGAGCGTGGTCCTGTAGTTGGTGAGATGCTGGACTCCCTGCCACACCTGCCTGCTGTTGTTGCTGTCCAGATGGTCCTCTATCTTCCTCCTGTAGTCCGACTTGGCCTCTCTGATGCCTCTTCTCTGGGTTGGTTCTGGCTGTGTTGTAGATAGGGATGGAGCTCGAAAACCGGGTCCATTATATACCCGGGCATGAATTTATCGAGACCCGGTTTTCGATAAGCTTTAGCCTTGTCGAGCCTGTTATCGAGTGTAGCGGCCCATGACGTCATGTCTAAACTATCAAAACAAGAGGCGATCAAGAAATAAATCTAATCACCCACGCTGGCACAAACATGTTGGTCTAAAAGTGTATTGATAGCTGCAAGTTGTGCCAAACAGCGCTGTCCGTCCCTCAGTCTATCGTTGCCGAAAATGGCAGATCTACAAGCTCACAACGTGGTGCGAACAGACGCAGTGTGAGCTTGGAGATCGGCCATGTTTGGTGCGTGACACCATCGTACGATGAAGTATACATTGCGCTTTTAAAGTGACAGTACACACATTAACCGTTTCTTCAATATTATTTTCCAAAAGTAAAAAGGTCACTTGCCTTCTGTCTGTTAGAAAAGTACTGTATTTGAAGGCCCTAGCAAAATGTAGTGCAAGTGATATATTTTGGTTAAAACAAAGAAAAAAGAATAGAAAAAATAACTATGCATTTTTTGTTTATAAAAAGTTGAAGAGACATGGAGATTTTATAGTAATTATTACAGTACTATTCATAATATAAAGCCATTTAACACTTATTGCACATTATATGAATGGTTGTTTTAATGATAGGCAAAAATATTTTTTACTTTTGTCATCTTCATTTAATTTTAGATGGGGCGGCCATAGCTGAGTGGTTAGTGAGCCCGCCTAGGGAGCCAGAGGCCCTGGTTGCCCAGGTTCGATTCCAGGCCACGCCAGCATATGTGTCGATGAAATGAAATTTGTCCCTGAGCAAGACTCTTAACCCCTAATTGCTCACAGGTTCTCATTGGAAACAAGACCGCAAGGACTTTCATGAACGACCTGTTAAAAGGAATTAGATAGTGGTCAGCCACAAACTCACTGTCACAACTGGCCAATAAAAAAAGATACCGGTTCTGTTCAGAATTTTTCGCCTCACGTATTTTTTCTTAATAATAGAAAAAGATCGATAGTGGGCTCGATAAAAGCTAGGCTCGATAAGGTGCTCATTATCAATAAAAATTAACGAGCTCCATCCCTAGTTGTAGTGGGCCCTGTCCTCAGACCTGAAGGCGATGTCCCTCTCTTTCAGTAGCCGCTTGACCTCCCGAGTCATCCAGGGCTTCTGGTTGGGGTAGACCCGGATGCGTTTGTCCACTGTGACAGTGTCTGTGCAGTGATTGATATAACACAGAACACTGTCTGTGAACACATTCAGGTCCTGATGTTCAAAAACGTCCCAGTTGGTACTGTCGAAGCAGTCCTGCAGCTGCTGAGAGGCATCATCAGGCCAGGTTTTAACAGTTTTTATGATGGTAGGTGCAGTTTTCCTGAGAGGGGCATATGCAGGAATTAAAAGCAGGGACATATGGTCAGACTTGCCCAGGTGCGGGAGTTGTTTTGCCCTGTAGCCAAGCTTGATGTTAGTGTAGACCTTGTCCAGAGTGTTAGCTCCTCTAGTAGCACATTTTACATGCTGATGGAATTTAGGGAGCGCTGCTTTCAAGTCTGCATGATTAAAATCCCCTGCTACGATGTATACAGCGTCAGGATGCTTGCTCATTTGGCTGCTAATGCTGCCATGTAACTGTCCAATAGCCGAGTTAGCATTAGCTTCCGGTGGAATGTAAACAACAGTCGTCATGACAACAGTAAACTCTTGGGGGAGATAAAACGGCCTGCATTTAACAGTCATATACTCCAGGTTTGGTCAGCAGTGACTATGTACAATCACTGTATTTGTACACCAGTTGTTGTTGACGTACATACAGAGCCCCCCTCCTGTTTTCTTACCGGCGTTCTCTGTCCTGTCATGACGCAGTGAGGTGTAGCCTTCTAGCTCGATAGCATCTATCTAAAAAGCATATGTGATCTAAAAAGCATATGTGAAAAATGCAGGGCAAAGGTTTTTCCTTGGCTACTAGGCAGAGATGGGAAAAGTACTGACATTCTGTACTCGAGTAGAAGTACAATTACTTGTGTAAAAAACTACTTTGGTAAAAGTAGAAGTACTCATTCAAATAATTACTCGAGTAAAAGTAAAAAAGTACAGGCTCTGAAATGTAGTAGTAAAAGTAAAAGTAAAAGTATTTTTACCGGATATTTCTGTGCAAAGCCAAATGTACCCCAAGGCTATTAAAATTAAAAGATCCCCACCAAACACACGTCTTAAAACTGACCCAGGATTGGTTTCCAAACTGTGATGTGACGAATCATACAAGTAGTCGACCCAACTCTTGAAATCAATAAGTGGTTCTCAACCTTTTTACACTGAGTACCACCTGAGAAAATATTTGCTTCTCCAAGTAGGCTACCACCATTATGACTGATGTTAAAATACAGTAGCGTAGTCCTACCCCATCCTATTCAGCTAAATTGTCGAATGTTTATGCATGTTCTAATCATATAGACTTTACTTTAGACCAGGGGTCTTCAACAGGGGGTCCGGTCCGGGACCCCTAGGGTCTAGGGTCTACAAGCTCACAACGCCTCGCGCTGCAAGGCGTAGTGAGCTTATAGATCGGCTATTTTCGGCAAAGAGGTTTGGTGTAGGGGGGAAAAGGAGCAAATCAAGTACTAATAAGTAGACTATTGAAGGTTTTAAGTGGTTAGATGTCTGAAATTAATAAAAAACATTAATTTACACAACACTGATGACAGCCTAAGCAATCTATGACATCTATGAAAATTTAATCTGGAACACAATTTTACACAATATGTAGTGGGGGTCCCTGCTTCATCTCTCTCAGCTAAGGGGTGTCGGGTCCCTGCTTCATCTCTCTCTCTCAGCTAGGGGGGTCCCTGCTTCATCTCTTTCTCAGCTAAGGGGTCCCTGCTTCATCTCTCTCAGCTAAGGGGTCCCTGCTTCATCTCTTTCTCAGCTAGGAGGTCCCTGCTTCATCTCTCTCTCTCAGCTAGGGGGCTCTGCTTCATCTCTTTCTCAGCTAAGGGGTCCCTGCTTCATCTCTCTCAGCTAAGGGGTCCCTGCTTCATCTCTCTCAGCTAAGGGGTCCCTGCTTCATCTCTCTCAGCTAAGGGGTCCCTGCTTCATCTCTCTCTCTCAGCTAGGGGGGTCCCTGCTTCATCTCTCTCTCTCAGCTATAGGGGGGTCCCTGCTTCAGCTCTTTCTCAGCTAAGGGGTCCCTGCTTAATCTCTCTCAGCTAAGGGGTCCCTGCTTCATCTCTCTCAGCTAAGGGGTCCCTGCTTCATCTCTCTCTCAGCTAGGGGGGTCCTGCTTCATCTCTTTCTCAGCTAAGGGGTCCCTGCTTTATCTCTCTCTCTCAGCTAGGGGGGTCCTCACTCCCTCCTTCATTTCTCTCTCAGCTAAGGGGTCCTTGGCCTGAAAAACGTTGAAGACCCCTGCTTTAGACCATTTCCCCCCCATCTTTTTTTTTTTTTTTTTTACAGTTTGAACAAAATAGCTAATACAATAATGGCACCTACCATCATAAAAACTGTTAAAACCTGGCCTGATAAACGTACGCGCACACGCACGCACGCAGGCATGCACACACACACACACACACACACACACACACACACACACACACACACACACACACACACACACACACACACACACACACACACACACAGCTAACAAGCTATGGCTTTTGCCAGAAATTACCGAAAAATTGTGCACCTGAAGACCATGTAGACTTTTTTTTTTAGACCAAAGCTACAGTTGTGCGGACTTTTGTCTTTGCACACACAGAGTAGAACTACTTTTAATAGCTAGCATCATGATATAATTAATAACCACTCACCTAATGCTTCGGGAGGTTAAAAAAGAACGCACTTCCAACGTGTTTAAGTCACAGGAGCATGGTTTCATATTGTAATATTGTTGTATATTCAACGGAGTTTTATTAGCATGTAGCGTCATACAGCATGTATCAACAACGTAACAACGTAATACCGGAAGTGGTGAACCGGAAGTACTGCTGTTCACAGGTCAGTGGTAGTATAGACTCAGGTAGCATAGAGCAACAGCACCATCCATTGGTAACATTAAAGTATTACAACACTCCCACTTAATCTTACAATGGGATTAAAACCCTTTAAATAATATTACAGAGCCGTGCTCTCTTTCACAAAAAATGTCAAGAAATCTCAATATGACAACAATACAAGACTTTTCACTTTTTCTTTTTTCAAAAAAACGTGTTTTTACATGGCTTTTACTGGAACACTTTTACTGGAACTCTTTTACATATAATGTTTTCTTTTTTACATTGGTTTCACTGGAACTCTTTTTCTATTCTAATGTATTCAGAGTCAGACTTGCTTTGATCAGGCAGCGTTCGGCGTACACCTGTCAAGCACAAATAACCACTCCACTTAAACAAGGAAAAGTCCAATCTCTCCCCTGAGGTATTCAAACTTCTGTTTGGTCAGTGGCTTGGTAAAGATGTCCGCTTTCATGTCATTCGTTGGACAATATTGCAGTTCTATTTGTCCATTCTGCACACATTCACGGATGTAGTGGTAGCGAATGTCTATGTGTTTAGTCCTGGAGTGGTTCACAGGATTCTTTGCGATTGCGATGGCTCCTTGGTTGTCTTCCAGGATCACTGTGGACCTGGCCTCCACTCCGAGATCACGTAGTAATCGTCTCAGCCAGATACCTTCTTGAGCAGCTTGACTGAGTGCAATGTACTCCGCTTCTGCTGTTGAAAGTGCAACTGTTGCTTGTTTCTTGCTGAGCCAGCTCACCGCTCCTCCACTCAGTAGGAATATGTTGCCTGTTGTTGAGCGGCGGTCATCCTGATCACCAGCCCAGTCAGCATCTGAGAATCCGATCAACGCTCCAGAGTCTGACTGCTCGTACTTGAGAGCAAGGTTCGCTGTCCCTTTCAAGTATCGCAGTATCCTCTTCACAGCAGTCAGATGTGCAGCATCAGGATTTGAGTTGAACTTTGACACAGCACTCACTGCTTGAGTTATGTCTGGTCGTGTGGCCATTGCAGCATACAGTAGACTTCCTACCATTGACTGATAGATATGTTGGTGCACTGGCTTACTGACACCATCACTTTTGATCAATTTGACATTGGCATCAGCAGGAGTTGCTACAGGATTTGCATTATCCATTCCATATTTCTGAAGTATGGCTTCAATGTAGTGCTTCTGATGAAGCAAGACACATTTCTTTCTTTATCTTGGATCACAGAGATGTCCAGAATATAGGAGAGCTCACCCATGTCTTTCATCTTGTAGCGCTCCTTGAGAGCCATTTTGAGCTCGTTCATGCTCTCAGTTGACTCTGTTATCAGAATGAGATCATCCACGTAAACTGCGAGTATCTCAAGCTCTTGTCTTGATCTCACAAACACACAGGGGTCTGATGTGCTCTGTTTGAATCCAATCTCCATCATGAACTCTGTGAAAGCCTTGCTCCAGCAGCGAGGTGACTGTTTCAGTCCATAGATAGATTTGTTCAGTTTGCACACCAGGTGTTCCTGCCCTGGTTTGATGTAGCCCTCTGGCTGCTCCATGTAGATTTCTTCTTCCAAGTGTCCATTAAGGAATGCCGTTACGACATCCATCTGGTGCACATGTAGATTGTTTTGAATAGCAAAGGACAGTAATGTACGAACAGAGCTGAATCGTACTACTGGTGAAAACGTTTCATCATAGTCAGCACCATACAACTGCGAGTAGCCTTTGGCAACGAGCCTGCACTTGTATCTCTCCACTCGTCCATCACTATGATGCTTGACTTTGAACACCCATCTTGATCCTACTGCCTTTCTGTCTCTGGGTAAATCCATTAAATCCCAGGTCTCGTTTTCCAGCAGCGACTCATATTCCAAATCAGCTGCCTCCTGCCAGTCCTTTGCATTAGGACTTTGCATTGCCTCTTTCAGTGTGATCGGTTCTGTCACACGACACATATTGGCATGATGATCAACAGTCACTGTATCAGCAAACTCATCATATCCATATCTCCTTGGAGCATTTCTGATTCTGCCACTTGTTCTGACAGTGCTCTCGACAGTGACCTCATCATCTTGTGTTACACTCTCATCTGTTTTAATGAGTATCTCGTTCTCTGAGCAGGGTATTTCCGCTTCCTGTTTCAAGTTGAAGTTTGATTCATCGAAGATGACATCACGACGGATTAGAATCCTCCTTTTCCCTTCATCATACAGGCGATAGCCCTTGGCATTGTTTGCATATCCCAGGAAGCGAAGCTTCACAGCCTTTTTGTCCAGTTTCCTTCTCTCTTCATCTGGGATATGTGCATAAGCAACACAGCCAAACACCTTCATGTGACTCATGTCAGGTTTTTTACCACACCATCTCTCGTAGGGTGTCTCTTCCTTCAGGACAGATGTGGGCAGCCTGTTCTGTATGTAAGCTGCGGTGGCTACAGCCTCTGCCCAGAACATCTTCGGCAACTTAGCATGTGACAGCATGCTCCTTGCTGCTTCAACTAATGTCCTATTCTTTCTTTCTGCCACACCATTTTGTTGTGGTGAGTGAGGTACAGTCATTTCATGGTGGATGCCTTGAGCCTTCAAATATTCTTGAAACTCCTTTGATGTGTACTCACCACCATTGTCTGTTCTCAGCCTCACGACGCTCAGCCCACATTCATTTGAGAATGTTTTCTCAAATTCCTTGAATTTGCTTAGCACTTCATTCTTCTGTTTCATGAAGTATACCTTGCAGCATCAATCATCAATGAAAGTCACAAAATATTTTGCTCCACTTATGGATTCAGTCTGCATGGGTCCACAGACATCACTATGAATCAGCTGCATCTTGCGCTTGGAACGTATTCCTCCAATTGACTTGAATGGCTTTTTAGCCAGCTTGCCTTCCACACATCCTTCACAGAAGGGAACCTCTTTCTCTGCAGAGAAGTCCACTCCATTCACCAGATCTTTTAGTTCCTTCAGCTTGTTGGTGTGACCAAGGCGCTGGTGCCACAGGCTGGCTGCTACTGATGCACTATGACAGACAGATTCACTTCCTTCAACATCCAGCTGATATAGTCCATCAGCTCTTTGTGTTCCCATTCCTTGAAGAGTTCCATCTTTTCCACGTATATAGCAGCGAGACTTCCTGAACTGTACTGTATTTCCTTTTTTGGTAGCAGCTCCCACTGAGAATAGATTCCCAGACAGCTTTGGAACATACAGCACGTCATACATTGTGACATTTTTTACATCACTTAATTTGAAAGTCATTTTCATGTTGACATTTCCAATTCCTAGGGCGTCAACCACCCTGCCATCACCGAGTTTCACAGACTGTGATTTTGAGAATTGCTGGTATTCTTGTAGAACTTCTTTATCACACGTCATGTGCTTTGATGCTCCAGAATCAATTAACCATTCGACCTGTTGTGGTCTGTCAGAGTTTGCCTCTCTAACCACAAAGGCACTTTCAGATGAATCGTCCTCATCCTCACATATCATGTTTTTAGCCTTGTGGGTTTTCTTTTTAGGTTTATTTTTCAAGCTTGGACAGTCACGTTTAATATGGCCTTCTTTCCCACATTTGTAACATCTCCACGTGCTTGGTCTTTCTACTCCCACTGAACTGGAGTTATCCTGCACATTTCCCCGAAATTGTGATGACATGGCTGATGCACCACCTGACGCAGCACCACTGGAGTTATCATTAGCATTCACTCGCTTTTGCTCTTCATTTATTAATGCTTGTTGAACAAACTTCAGTGTCAGGTTTTCAATTTTTGTTTCTAGTGCAGTGACAATTGTAGCATAGCTTGGTGGCAAACTACCTAGCAGTGTTACAATTTGGTCTTCCTCTTCAATCACAGCTCCTATTGCTGATAGCTGATCAGTTAGCTCCTTCATTCGTTTTAAATGCTCAGTTAAACGATCTCCTTCCTTCATTTCACATCTGAAATATCTTTTCTTCAGGAACAGTTTATTTGCCAAAGTATCTCTCTCAAAATGGCCTTTCAGCGTGGTCCACACCTCTTTGGGAGTCTGGCAGCTTGTTATCAGGTACAACTGGGGTGTACTTACATTTAGCACTAACATAGAGAATGCCTTCTCTCTCCGTTTAGTGTGCTCAGCCTGTGCTGCTGCGCTAGCATCTGCAGCTTGCGTATCCGTCTCCATTAGCATACCCCATAGTCCTTTAGCTTTTAGCAAATGTTCCATTTGAAACTTCCATGTTGCCCAGTTCTCTGGTCCGCTCAGCCTGTCTATAAACAGCTTATCATCCATTGTGAAATCCCACAATACTGTTTAGCACACACTCCGTGTATAACAGCTTTTTAGCGTCGATCTGGGCCCATAACCTGTTGTATATTCAACAGAGTTTTATTAGCATGTAGCGTCATACAGCATGTATCAACAACGTAACAACGTAATACCGGAAGTGGTGAACCGGAAGTACTACTGTTCACAGGTCAGTGGTAGTATAGACTCAGGTAGCATAGAGCAACAGCACCATCCATTGGTAACATTAAAGTATTACAACAAATATGACGTTTGGCCCAAATCTGCGTTTATAATCCACGTGAGTTCTGTTTACATTTTTGTCCCGAGTCTTACAGATCAGTGTCATGGTGGCAGGAAAACAACACACTTCCTCTAAAAACGATTTCAAAATAAGAGCATCTGGTGATTTGATTAGTCAACAACTAGCTTTATTTTTAAGTCTAGTTACAGGAAGTAGACATTTGCAGTAGGCCTATGTTACACACCGCTGTGTGTGACTCCCTGGCCAGACCTACTGACGTTCTACCCTGCGAGCGACTGCATGAGCGCTTCTTTTAATTTGATCTGCCACGCAACATTAATATTTAGCATTAAAACTAAAGTACTTGTACTTCGAGACTATTTTGAAAAAGTACTAGTAGAAAGTACTAGTACTTGTGTTAAAATGTAACGGATAAAAGTAAAAAGTAGTAAGAAAAATAAGTACTCAGTAAAGTACAGATACTCGAAAAAAGTACTTTGTTACAGTAACGAAGTACTTGTACTTCGTTACTTCCCATCTCTGCTACTAGGCAGTGTGCGTGCAAAGTTTCACGCAGATCGGTGCAGTTATAGGTAAAAACGTGAATCGGCCTGTTATAGCGCCACCATGAGGCTGATTTGAAAGTTTTCAAGTGGCATTTCTTCCTGGGCCAAGTGGGAATCTCCGTGGAAAATTTCACGGAAATTGCATGCTGCGTTCATGATTTGAGGCATTTCTCAAATACGTTAACCAGGAGGTAAATGGAGCAGTAAATCTTGAGATCACGTGATTTCCTGGTTCTGTTTGTATCTGGGGATGAAATGGTCACTCATATGTTAGAAGAGCTCCATCTAGTGGAAACACCCTCCCAAAAAAAAGGCGTCAAAATCGTCCTTGGCAGTGAATGAGTTAAGCTAATCATCTGGGAATCCCCGAAATGAATCGAAATACATATTGGAGTCAGACAATATGTCAAGGTGGTGATTTGACATATTGGTGGTGGTCATTTATATAAGTATTAGAATGGGTCAAACTAGCAATAGTATACATGTTCAGAAGCATATTCTTCCATACAACCCTAATGGTCTTAGATATTTGATAAAAGCAAAGGTTAATGAGTCTATCTGATACCTCTCTATGTGATTTAAAGCCTGTGATTTCTTCGTCTGGCTGTATGTAGAACAGCAAGAACACAGACTGTTTTAGCTTGAATCCCTGGGTTAAAGCCGTGCATAACGCACACATTCGCAATCAAAGGACTGCGGAAAACAAGCTCCCGGACTTTTTGTAAGTAGCCTAGCCTACGTTAGTCAATCCTTCCAAGTGGGCCATGACTCAAAATTACATCATAAAAGACGATAGCTGTTCAATGATGAACATGGCTACTCAAAATATCTATTTAACAGGGGTTCGTTTTAATCTAGTTTATATGTAGCAAGAACATAACAAGGCATTCATCCCATTTAATGAGTTGGGACAATGTGTTCAATTGTGGGACGATTGCACTCATTAAGAACAATTCTCAGATTTAACGTCCAATTTCTCTGCCTTGACTTCTCCTTTACAATTATCACACAACATGACATACATTTTGTAGCCTCAGTAGCCTGATTAAGATGATAAGTAGCTTAATTAGATGAAGTGCGACCACCAATGTTCCTTTCTCTCCAATTTGGATGAATGGTGTGAAAGGTCACAGAAGGTAACAGATGACATCCTCTTCCTGCGAAGGTGCAAGATGTACACAAACGAGTGTGCATGCGAGTTCACACAAAGACTACAGATTATCTCAATTCATTGGAGGCCGTCATGGCGATAAGCACAAATACTATGCACACATCTTAAATTCATTGAAGGCCGTAATGTATTCAGTTCAACTTTGCATGCATGCTTGCATTAATGCAAAAATAAATGGCTTTATTGTCTAATACTTTTTGTATGGCTACAAAACACAGCAGTCTACAATACATGGCTGGCTTATACTCTTTGAATGGCTACAACAAAGGTCTTGCATTAATGCAGTGGTCTTGCATGGATAAATAACTGAATAAGTAAATAAACAAATAAACAAATAAGTGCCTTTATGAATACATTGATGAATGATTAAATGGCTTTATTGGCTAATACTTTTTGTAGCTTATGGCTACAACACAGTTAATAAATAAATTAACAGCTTTATTATCGCAGACAAATTAAGTTTGTCCTCTGGCGATTGCTGTCAAAACATGGCGGTCCAGCCACGCCCGGGAACATGACGCAGCTCATCAATTATTCATAGATTTTACAACTCGCCTCCTACAGACACAATAATCGCTAGCAGGACATGTTATTGGAGAGAAAGGTTATGTTTCAAAAACGATCACCATTTACAACGTTTCGAACATGGAAAACAAAATAATGCCCTGGGAAAAAGTGCAAATATTAATATTCTGAAACTGTGTTTGTGATAAACTTGAAACTCTAAAAAATATGTTAGAGTTCAAAACTTTATGTAAGCATTAAAAAAAAAAAACTTTTCAGGCTTGCAAAAATATTTGTAAAGATTCTGAACTTCTTTCAGTCTTGCAAAACATATTTTTCAAAGAATCTGAACTTTTTCCCGTCTTGCAAATGATTTAGTCTTGCAAATTATTTCCAACGTTTAGAAACTGCCACCCCAATACCTTCAAAGCCAGGAACAAGCTTAGTGCTTTATGAGCCTGAGTTTAGTAGACCTTATATTGTGAATTTGTACTTCCATGTACTGTAGTTCCCATGTATTACTAAATAAAGTACATCAATCAATCAATCAATCAATGATCCAACCCTACAACCCTTCTTGCTTACTCATATCAGCTAACACAAGGAAGTTCAGAACCTTCCCTAAAACATCTGTGACAACGCTCCACACGTCCCAGACTCTTCTCCCTTCTGGCTCCCAAACTGTGGTACGAACTCCCCATTGCAGTTAGACCTCCAGACTCATTCCCAATTTAACACCGTAATCTGAACACTCAACTCTTCAGGCTCCACTTTGGGCCATAGCACTTGTCCTAGCCTTGATGACCTTGCAGGCGTATGCAAAGGTTACAATTTAATTTAGATAACATGTTATATGGACAGATGCCAGGTTTATTGTGGCTTGTTTAGTTTATATGGTTTCAAGGTACAGAAACTTATTTGTTTGATATTAAACTGTTTGGACTGATGATAGGTTCTTAGTTTACCTATGTTCCTAGATTACCATTTCTATGCATTTGATGTATTACCTCTTATTTACTAGCTTACTGAAAATCGCCTTGGATTAAGAGTGTCTGCTGAATGCCTAAATTGTAAATTGTAAGTAAAAGGTATGCAGAGTGTAAAATGAAGCATTGATTGTTACTGTATTGTTCACAATAGTTACTGGGTATAAGTACAACAACACATTTGAGAACATTTCTGTAATGATACAGCACACATAGAACACCTCCTATAGCGGTGAAACCTTTATTAAATCAAACAAACAAATGCATCATAAACATTTTCCCCAAATATAAAAGGGGATCTTTGACTTTACAAAAACACCTCCATAAAACTCTGTAAAGTAATCCTGATGTCACCACTCACCTGTCCCTGTGACACCTAGCAAATATATACTATGATAATTTAATAATCCACACAACTCACATGTCAACACAGGGAACTGCTGCACAAACCCAGCAGCTTTTAAGCACTTTAGTACATCTATATTATATATATTTATGAATATAATTGATTTATTTTTGAATTTTGATCAAAGCATTTGAAACTAATTTCAACTAAAGGCTTTTCCCCGTATGAGTCATCATATGTCTTTTTAGACTATTAGTCTGACTGAAACTTTGATCACAAACTGTACATGCAAAGGGCTTTTCACCTGTATGAGTCCTCGAGTGTAGTGTTAGATGATAACTCTGACAGAAACCTTTTCCACAAACTGCACAAGAAAAGGGCTTTTCACCTGAATGAGTCCTCAAGTGTAGTTGTAGATGATAACTCTGACTGAAACACTGTTCACAAACTGTACAAGCATAGGGCCTTTCCCCTGTATGAGTCCTCATGTGTGTTTTTAGATCACCCATTGTAATCCAGCCTTTATCACAAACTGTACAAACAAAGGGCTTTTCCCCTGTATGAGTCCTCATGTGTGCTTTTAGATTACCACTCTGACTAAAACATTGTTCACAAACTGTACAAGCAAAGGGCTTTTCCCCTGTATGAGCCATCATGTGTCTTTTTAGATCACTTTTGGACCTACATCCTTTACCACAAATATTACAAGAACAGGGCTTTTCCCCTGTATGAGTCCTCATGTGTGTTATTAGATCACTTTTGTACCTACAGCCTATACCACAAATTGTACAAGCAAAGGGCTTTTCCCCTGTATGAATCCTCATGTGTGTTTTTAG
The DNA here is from genome assembly GCF_963454915.1 of Gymnoscopelus microlampas. NCBI lineage: Eukaryota > Metazoa > Chordata > Actinopteri > Myctophiformes > Myctophidae > Gymnoscopelus > Gymnoscopelus microlampas. Next base: position 61,035,158 of record NC_139962.1, on the reverse strand, counting down.
ATCACCCGTTGAAAAACAGCCTTTATCACAAACTGTACAAACAAAGGGCTTTCCCCCTGTATGAGTCATCATGTGTCTTTTTAGACCAATAGTATGACAGTAACTTTGTTCACAAAATGTACAAGCAAAGGGCTTTTCACCTGTATGGGTCCTCATGTGTGTTTTGAGATTGTTACTTTGACTAAAACTTTGTTCACAAACTGTACAGGCAAAGGGCTTTTCCCCTGTATGAGTCATCATGTGTCTTTTTAGAGCACTACTCTGACTGAAACTTTGTTCACAAACTGTACAAGTAAAGGGCTTTTCAGCTGTATCAATCTTTGTGTGTCTCCTCAGGTTTACCTTTTTATTAAAGATTCTGCCACACTCTTTTCTTTTCAAACTTTTCTTCCCTCTGTTACTCCTCATGGAGTGAGTTTGTTTTGATGATTTTGAGTCCTGGGAAAGCTTGTGGCTCAAATACACTCTTTGTCCTTCCACATGTTGTGTCTTGTGTGATTTCAGAGTGTTTAAAGATGACTGACCTTCCCTGGTCTCCTCCCAGTCATCACTGTCTTCGGTGTCAGATTCAGAACAGTGTGAAGAGAGGAGCTGGTCCACACCAGTTGGTTGTGATGTTCCACAGTCCTCTACCTCAGCTTGTGTTTTCATTTGTTGAGTTGAGGTGCTGGTTACAGACTCTGTCTCTCTGTTTTCATCATCATCATCTTCACTTTTCACTGCCAGTAATGTCTGTGTTGACCGACCAGCCTCCTCTGGTCTTTGAAGCAGCTCCTCCTGTTCCTCTTTAATCTGTGGTTCCACCTGGACCAGACTGGAGCTCCTTTCCTGCTGTTCAGGGGAAACCTCCTCTTTGCGCACAGGGAGGAGCAGGAAGTCTAGGAAAAAGACACATCATTAATTAAGAGATCATTAAAGGTTTGAACTTTACATCTCCTTCATGAAGTGTTTCCTCTGTTTTATAATAAGCTAGTGCACACACATCCACTTCAGTGCCCATGTGCCCAGCCACGGGCACCTGGGCACACAAAAATTAATTCTGCACACTGGTTAATAAATATTTTTTTTATTGTGCTCTCAACATTTCCAACAGTCAGATCTTCATCAGGAAATTCCTGAAGAAGATCTGACTGATTGAAAAATTAACAGATGAACTATTTTACTGCCATGGACACGTTAACGTCTGCCAGGGCTCACCCTGCCAACGACTTTCATTTTTTGAAATTCCAGCAGATGGCGCTATTACCTAGCCTATGGATGGTCCCTTCACATTGAGTGAATGAGAGAAGCAGAAATTACAACATTTTACAAAATAGAAGCTTGTTTGCTTCCTGTTTATTTCCTGCGGGGAAACGGCCATATCTACGTTCCTCTTGCTTTATGGCAAAAAACAGCCATGATTGTTCAAAGGTACAGTACAAATCTCTCTTTTTCTCTGGCAGTGGGGTGACATTATTACACTATCACTCTGGCAAAGAGTTAACAACTTTATAACTGGACCATCGTACTTTATAACTGGACCATCGTACAATTCATGGTACATTTAGATCTATCCAGGGGTCCACACATCGCTGTAGTCTTTTATTGTTGAATGCCGGCTCATCTTTACACCCTTATTACCGGCACAATTTCATTCTTGGTGATAGCTCTACAACACAACAGAACATAATAAAATACATAAAGAGAGAGAGAGCTGGAAACTTACTGAGATCCAGGTGGTCTTCAGGTTCTTGTTTAAGGTAGTCTTCAGGTTCTTGTTTAAGGTGGTCTTCAGGTTCCTGATTAATAGAAACAGTCCTGGCTGGAGAACTCATCTTCACCTGCAGGCTGGAGTCCACAGTCCTGGCTGGAGAACTCATCTTCACCTGCTGGCGTGAGTCCACAGTCCTGGCTGGAGAACTCATCTTCACCTGCAGACTGTCCACACACTTGTCTGGAATGAAGGAATAAGAACTTTAATTATAGTACAGCGGCTAAGCTCCCATTTTTTTTGCAAAGAAGCATGAAACTTTTAGCATAGTTAGTATATGCCATAATGTTAATTTTAAGATGCGGAGGCAAGTCAGATTTGACCACTAAGGACCATGAGAGGTCAAATCCAAAATGTCTGCTAGTGCAACTTAAAGGACAACTTCGTTTTTTTACAACCAAGGTTTATGTTTTAGCTTGTGATGAAAGTAAATAAAAGATGATTGTTAAAACAAAAAAAAAACGTTCTATCGTTTTTAGCAATTTTCACGATTTTTTTTACAGTGGGCGGGGGCATTCGGGCAGGTGGCTAAATATGTATTTTTTACACAATAACCCGGCGATTTCTTTATTATTACAGTAGCTCTTCTAGCCCCCAATAACTCACATCTGGCCATCAAAGACCACGGGACTTTTTTTATTGTGTAAAAAGACATTTAGCCACCTGCTCGAATACCCCTGCCCACTGTAAAAAAAGATCACGAAAATTGCTAAAACTATAGAAAGCAGTAAATGAAAAAAATGTAACACTTCATCTTTTATTTACAGTACTTTAATTACAAGCTAAAACATAAACCTTGGTTGTAAAAAAAACTAAGTTGTCCTATAAGTAAACCAAACACAGTAGTATTCAAAGTATAATTTCTAACTAAATAGGGGATGCCTTTTTATTTGGTAAGGTTGGTTGATATCACCATATTTCAAGGAAATGCATTTTTGTGCAGCAGGTAACCAAAACTATCGTTCTGTTTGTTATAAAAGCATGACATTTGGTACACTTATAGCCAGAGACATTCCAACAATAATTGGATATGGAGGCATCATGAATTTTCAACATGGCGCCCATGGCAGCCATTTTTCAAAATGGCCACCAGCAAGAACTGTTTTCTTATGAGTGATGGATATAATATGATACAGTATGTCAGACCTATTTACCATACATACTACTTGGTAAATATCCTGGATAATTGAAAATTGTCATTGAATATTCAAGATGGCCGCTATTTTTCAAGGTGGCAGCCGTCACTTGACTGTCTGATATGGGTGATCTCTGTGTCATTTTTTATGATGCTGAATAAAAATGTGGTACTTTGGAATTGGCCAGAAGCTTCATTCTACCTCACAACTGAATATGACCACTGTTTCTTTCAAGATGGCAGCCATATGTCCAAAATCAAAATTGTAATGGCAAGAAAATGGAGCTATTATCTATTTTATTGAAATTAAAATGTTGATCCAATTAACTCCAAATTCCTACATCTGCAAAATGAAAACAACTGAACCATTCTATGAATGGAAATGTAATAGTGTAAAAAAAAATGTAAAGAGTGGATGTTGAAGCACAGCCAGGGCACACTGGTGACACCACTGCTGTGAAACTCAGCATGGGGTTCAGTGCCAGCTAAATACACTCCGCTTAATAATGCCATATTCTCTGTAATTAATGTGCTGGTTGAGGTGTTAGTTTATTGGTAGCATAGTTTAGTTTCCTAAATGCTATGTAATGTTAGCCCCACATCTACTTAATAGTCTACATATTTAGATGTAGCCACACCTGAATGGACACTATCTGCCAGCGCGGGAGAGCCGAGCCAAGGGTAACGGGGCTTTATATGAGTTTCATATAGTTACCCGGATGGTGTACATATCGCACAGGAATTAAATGGTACTGGATGAACAATCGGGCTAGGTGTAGGGCAATTTTCTTATCCGAACCTAGTTGTATCCCATACTTGAATATGTTTCCCTGTAGTAAAAGGTGGTAAAAGGATAGTCCCTCAGGCCTTTACTGCAAACATTGTATTTTCTTGTCTGAGAAAATGTCAAAGAAATTCTAACTTGTGAATTTTGATGGTCAAGGACCATCAACTTCTTGCACAGCCAAAGACTGACTGGAAGCTCTGTATTATATGCCAAGAACACACGGCAGAGGCTTTGAGATATCCTTTGCAGTCCAAGCGAGCAGACAAGGGGAGGGGATACACTTCCCTTGCAGAGCATTTAATCCAGTTTAATGCAATTGGCCAGCTCCCATCAACATTTCCAATTGGAAGACTAGATGAGGGTCATGGTATTGAAGCAGCCATGGTTGCGAACAAAGCTCAATACCATCATACATGCAGGCAGAAGTACAATTCAACCATGTTGAAAAGAACACAAAAGCGCACATGCAGTGAAAGTCCTGATCAACAGTCAGAATGCAAACTCAGAAGGTCCCAACCAAGTCGGACTCCTGAAATGATACAGGACATGTGTTTCTTCTGCAGGTAGTCTGCTGGCAATGAAGGCCTTCATGAGGCTGCAACATTTCAATTGGACAATCGGGTGCGCGCTGCTGCAACCCTAGTTCAAGACACAGAACTTGGGCGACTTAGTGCTGGGGACATGATGGCCATTGAAGCTAAGTATCACACCAGATGCCTAGTAGGTTTCTATAATTGTGCCAGAAAGGCTAACTTAGAAGGTCTTGAAGATAATGGCCAGAGACATGCAGCATCAACCTCTGGTGTTGTTTGCTGAGTTGTTGCTTTACATAGAAGAGACCAGACAACGATGATGGCTCAGCACTTGTATTCAAACTAGCTAAACGTTCCCAGCTCTACAAGTCACGAATGGAACAGCTACCGTAGGAGTAGAGGTTGATAACATAGTTAACTTTACATGACTAAAAGAGAGACTTCTTGCAGAGTTCCCTGATATGCGAGCTTACAACAAGGGAAGAGATGTCCTGATGGCCTTTGAAGACGACATAGGCACTGCTCTTGCCTGTGAGCGGGATAACAACGAAGATGCCGCCGTCACATATTCGGTGTGGCCAAACCATTTTATGGTTTTCCAGAACAATGACAAGCGGACAGCTGTTGTTTACCCTTGTGAACATGGTCCTAGAGGGACCCAGCATCAAAGATGGAAGAAGCAACATCTAGCTGTGTCAGTGGCTCAGACTCTACAGCCAGAAGATGAGCTTTGGTGGGCTTTCGGAACTTTTCGGAAATTTCCGATATTTAGCAGCCCATGAAATTGCAGCAGGGCTAGGGCCTGAGAAAGCACACACACTACCAGTGTTCTATGCATTGACGGGTTGTGACACTGTGTTAAGCTTTGTTGGCCATGGGAAAAAGACTGCGTGGGCTGTATGGGCTGTTTCCTGAGCTTACACATGCCCTGTTGAAACTGTCTTCAGCCCCAAATGACATACCACAGTGGCCACAATTGAGAGAGGTTTATGACCGAACCAGCACATGCACAGAAATACAAGGCTGCCCTAGAAGAGCATGTCAAGAGAGCAGTATACCAAGGAGGCCACGTGTGGGTCAAGTGCTGGTGTCAACACCGTGCAAATAGGGCTGGTCAAAGACATCTGAGGAGGACTATGAACCCTTCTGCACATGCCTACCAGATGCAGGCCAGTCCAGTTATGAACTTGTCGCTTGCAAATGTAAGAAGGTTGTGTTGGGCAGTACAAGTGCAAAAAAGCTTAGTTACAGTGCAGTTTGTGTGAAGGCGAGTGTAAATACTCTTCCCCGTGATAGACCCTAGGTTTGGCCTCACATAATTGAGTGAGATAGTCTTGTGAGATAGAAGGAAGCTTCTTAGAAATTCTTAAGTTCCTAATTCAAATTCTGCATCAAGAAAAATGTATAATTAGACAGTATAATTAACCCATCCATATCTAACCAGTCTGAAAACATGGGGGCCATTTTGAATTTTCAATGAAAATGTTAAATTATCCAAAAAACACATTACCAAGTACTTATGATATTGCTGACAAAATGTGTTTAATTAATTATCATATTACATCAACAGTTGTTGCTGGTGGCCATATTGAAAAACTGGCTGCCAGGAGCGCCATGTTGAAAATTCATGATACCTCCATATATCCAAATCTTTTGGAAATGCCTTTGGCTATAAGTATACCAAATGTCATGCTTTTATCACAAACTGGATGATTCCTTTATATTTTGGAGCTAAAATGCTGGACTATTGCCCAAAAAAGAAAAATGCAGGGATGTCCTCAGAATCAACAAATGTAACAAACACTTATCTCTTATATAGGTGACACCAACAATGGCACACCTGAAGGGGTTCAGACAATTAATGAATTAACATTCCTCAAGCAGAGGGCAGGGAACTTTATGCAACCAATGTAAGTGGAGTCCTCTATTCTCCTGCTGATTAAAACTTGGCCTGCCTTGCCCCATGTTTGCAAGAGGAGGCTGACACTCGCCTGCTTCTACATGTGGTAGATGCTGTGCCATGTTGATACTGATGTGGTAGTACTGTCTTTGGCTTCATTCGGCAAGATAGGTTGCGGGTTGCTGTGGGTTGCCTTTGGTGTTGGATCAAGTTTTCGGTACATAGCTGTTCATGAAATGGTTGCCACAATGACTCCAGCACTGGGTGTGACACTGTATCTGCGTTCGACAGAGGAAAAAAAGACTGCCTGGGAAACTTGGTCATTCCCAGACGTGGAAAAGGCTTTCAGTGACTCCTATGCATGCCAAGTTGAGGTCAGTGAAGGATCAATGATCCTGCTAGAGTCATTTGTGGTGCTCATATATGACCAAACCAGTGAGTGCACAGAAGTGAATGATGCCAGGAAACCGCTCTTCACAAGGAAGCCAAGAACACCAGAGAACATTCCTCCAACACAGGCAGCACGCAAGCAACACATCAAGCACATGTGTTACCAGGCCAACTCTTGGAACCAGGCATTGGTCCTAGAACCAGAGATGCCAGAGCCATCTGATTTGAGCTGGACAACTGAAATAATTGGGTGGCAACCGTTTTCGACCACTCTCCCTGACGCATCAGCATTGTGCCATGAATTGATCCGCTGTCACTACACGGAAGGGTGTACTGGATGATGCAAGTGTGCCAAAGCTGCACTCAAATGTATTATCATTATTATCACACATATTTTTTGGTCTTGTTTTGGGGCGGTGTAGTGGGGTTGGGACATTGACATTTGCTGCCCTGTGATTGGCCACCCATTGTACACCCCTTCCACCCACAATGGGTGGCCAGGGGCCACCCATTGTGGAACCTTTGTGGTTCCAACCCATTGTGGAACCTTGATTTTTGTCATTTACTATTAACATAAAATGAAAATAGACAACCACCATTGGTTCATTCTGTTAATTTGTTTTGTATTATTCCTATTGTCACACAATGGAAGTAACGTTTCACTATATTGCAGTATAATCCAGTGTCCAAGCTAAAATATACATACTACTATGTCATTTCACCTTGACCTTGATATAAATGTATGTCCTTGGGTTCTGACAATGTCCTGCATAGATTTAAAAATATACCCATACTGTACAACTTAACTACAGGTTTAAACCACCACTAAATACAACACTACATACCTATCCTGTACAACTTTACCACAGGTTGCATCCTTGCATCGAACAGTCCGGGTGCCTCGTCCATCTCTCGCTGTTCCTCTGACAATGTTGAACATCTTTTGGAGGCCATCTCTCTAGATACAGTAGACCTCTCCTTGTGGTGCTCTGTGGAAATAACCAGTCGAAAAACCTTGTAGTTATCATTCAGCACCCGCAGCTATGCAGAGAAAACATAATTAACCGATGGTGCGTAGATTCCTCTTTGGCTGGAAAACTAGGTAGACTAACCAGCAACTCTAGCATCTGCCCGACATGGTCAAGGCAGACAGTCGCCCACCCTAGAGTCTGGGTCTGATTGATCTTTCTTCCAGTTAACATACGTGGACTACTCAAGAAAGATGCAGGAGCACAAAGTATCGACGAGCTGGCCAGATGTATGGAGAACCGGTATGACTGGAGGCGACAATGGAGGGCTTGTCTGAGGACGACCTACAGAGAGCTGAAGAGTCGCTCCACAGTAGTGAATACATACAAAATGGTAGAAAGACGTTTCCAATTCCCATCATATGGCCAAGACATCCTCTGTACTCACAGCAGCAATGAATGCACGTAGGAAACTACTTCAAGTTGTAATAACTTAATTTAGATGAAGGTCGAGATTGAACCTTTTCTAAGCCACACTTTAAAATGTGAAGATGGAGAAATGCAAAGAGCTGATCTTAAAGGGGAAGACCACTCATTTTCAACATTGAACTATGTCTTTAATACACTTTAGAGCTGTTGTGTGGAAATACGAAAAAAGTCCCCCCCCCCCTTCTATGTTGCCTAAAAAAGGATAATTGATTGAGGTCATGTGATCAGTGACATACGCAGGGTGTACTTTTGGTTCCACCCCCTCAGCCAAAATATTTCCAAACAACAGCTCTAAGGTGTATTAAAGACATAGTTCAATGTTGAAAATGAGTGGTCTTCCCCGTTAAGTGTTCCTCCATTCCTGGTTGGACCACATTAACACAAAAATGATCAGTGTGCAGCTAGATTAAGAGACAGTATGTTACATAGACATAGTATGTTTATGAAAATAATGATAATTTAAACTTATTTTACTGACTAATGTAGATTCTGGTTGCCTTTAAATTTGGATAAAGATACTATAACTTTACTTGAATTATCAAATATTTTCTTAGTAAGGGGAGAAAAAGCAAAGCTTCACCTCTGACTCTGTTTACTATTTACAGCATAACTGCAACATTAGATGCTAAACATGAATTGATATTTAAAGAACCATACTGCTGTTATTGCATGTTTAGCCCATTGACTACAATGTCCATACAAAACCAAACTGAAATTAAAGACCAATTGCCTCATGGAATGTCAAGACAACTGGGACCAACTAACTGGGTCATTAGCTAATGTAAAGTATCCAGTACTTTTAAGCAGTGAGCTAAACATGCAAAAACCTTTACTCCTTTTACTGTAGTATGTAAGGGTTAAATTAATGTTGTACTTCATTTGGAGCAATTAATACCTAAAACAGTTCAATACCTAGTAATGGAGAGAGAGGACGTGAGAGGACGCTGGCGCTGCTTTGTTCGCCGCTTCTCCGTCTGAGATTAGGTTTTAGGCTTGAATCTTAGGTTGAGTTTTGGACATTTTAGTCAGTTTAGTCCCTTGTTTAATCTGTTCTTTTGTCGCTAATTTACTTTATTTACCCTGCTCCGTTAATAACTTCCCTTTGGCATAACCCATTCCTGGACCTACCTGTGGCTGTTAGCTGGTGCAAGCTACCTCCAGCTGTCATCTTGGGCTGCAACTCCTCCTTGGACCCGCTCCACCTACAAACTCCAGACGGATCTTTTTCTGCCATTGTTCTGTTCCACTCAACACCCAACCGATCACTTTTTCCGCTCGAAAGCTGCTGCCTCTTGCCCTGGGTTGGTGGTGCGGTTGACGGGTCAACCTTCACTCGTCGCGAGCCCGGGACAGCAAGCTGTTGGGGTGGCACGCTAGTGAAGGCTAGTTGGCTACCCCCACACAGCTTTTTTAACCCCCATCTCCTCTGCCCCGGAGCTTGTCCTCGCTGTCGGCCAGCTCGTCTTCTCTCACCACCCGCCTGGGGCTGATCAGCACGCTAACTAGCCAGCCTGGCTCCTGCCACTGCCTAGGCGGCTATCGGCTAACAAACAATAACAACTCCACGTTGCCTCGCGTGCTCGACTCGTCCTGCTTCCCACAGACAATAGCCCCATTCGACTGCCATGCTGTGGATGTATGTGTTGTGCCCGTTTCTCCACTCCTGGCCAACAAGTTTGAAGTGGCCGCTGGCCAGCGAATCCACTTCAACGTCCATCTCCTACAGCATGCCACTCAAATTCTCCGCCTCACATCTGCTTCAACTCAATAAAAACATCCCCATCTCAACGCACATCACAGCAGCCATCAGTAAACACGGACTTCTTCGCCGACCCAGATATATCCACCGTAGCTCACGCAGAAAGTTTATTTACCCTCGGACTGATCACTGTATCCCCACACTCTGGACAAACAACCGCCCCGCCCCCGATGTCGTCATACGTCATCACACTCACAACAACAAACCACACGTGCGCTCTGCCTATCTGCGACCACTCACCAAAGCCCCCCCCCCCCCCATCCAATACCACCCAACTCTCAAATTCTCTCTATTCAACACCCGGTCACTCAATAAAAAAGGCGCAATACTCACTGAATTCATTACTGACGATAACATTGACTTTTTCTGCATAACCGAAACTTGGCAAATACCTCAGGAATACAGTCTACTCAACAAAGCCACACCCCCCGGATATGTTTATATGGACAAACCACGCACTGGTCATGCTGGTGGTTTAGCCACAATATACCGCCAGCACTTCAAACCCTCTCCTATCGCCATCACAACCCCCTCCTCATTTGAACAACAGTCATTTAAACTACCCGGCCCCGACCCCTGGTCACTGCAGTCATCTACCGCCCCCCCAAACCCAACCCAGCATTCCTCTCCGATCTCTCTGAATTCCTCACTCAACTCTGCGCCATATCTCCATCTGTTCTACTTTTGGGGGACTTTAACTTGCATTTAGATTCCTCCACCTGTAAAACGGCCACCGACTTCCTGGACATTCTAAACTCATTCAATGTCACTCAACACGTCAACTTCCCTACCCATAAAAAAGGACACACCCTGGACCTGATTTGCACCACCGGAATCACCATTAGCAACCTCACCAGTTTCAACCTCACCTCCGCCATCTCAGACCACCTGGCCCTCACCCTGGACATCGACATCCCCACACCGCTCATCAAACAGCAGCGCTACATATCATTCCGGAACCTGAAATCCATCCACCCCTCATCTCTCTCCGCCCTATTGACTGACACCACCTTCAACCACTCTCTCACCCAGAACCCCTCCCCCACTGAACTGGTATCCAGCTACAACAGCGCACTCTCCTCCTGTCTCAATCAGCTCGCCCCCATCAAAACAAAATCTGTCTCCTACACCCACTCCGCCCCCTGGTACACTGACCACCTCCGTCACCTCAAAGCCAAAGGCAGGCAACTCGAACGGCTCACCAAGAAAACCGGTCTCACTATCCACTCTGACATCTACAAATCACACCAACAGCAATACAGGGATGCTCTCAACACTGCACGCAGCTCCCACTACTCCTCCATCATACAATCCGGCAGCAATAACCCCAGGACACTTTTCTCCACCACAAGCAAACTTCTCAAACCCCTTGACACCATCACCACCTCATTCACCACCAGCAAATGTGAAGCTTTTTTATCATTTTTTCAATCCAAAATCGACACCATCCATTCCGAACTGGCCACCTCCTCCCCTACCACCCCCCCCTGCCCCCGATCATGCCTCTCCTTTACTTTCCAACCACCCACTCTCTGTTTTCACCGAAATCACCGCATCCGACCTATCCTCCATAACCTCCGGCATGAAAGCCTCCTCCTGCACCCTCGACCCAATAGCATCCACCCTCGTCATAGCCTGTCTCCCCTCACTCACACCACTAATCACTAACATAATCAACTCCTCCCTGTCTACTGGCTCTGTCCCCCCTGCCCTCAAGCTGGCTGCCATCACCCCCATCCTCAAGAAACCTGGTCTCGACCCCAACATCCCCAATAACTACCGGCCCATCTCCAACCTCCCCTTCCTCTCAAAAATACTTGAACGCACAGTTGCGTCACAAATCAAATCCCACCTACACTCCAAGAACCTGTTTGAAACCTTCCAATCTGGCTTCCGTTCACTCCACAGCACCGAAACCACACTCCTTAAAGTCACCAACGATATCCTCCGCTCCGCCGACAATGGTTTCGTCTCCATCCTCATCCTCCTTGACCTCACCGCCGCATTTGATACCATCAGCCACTCCATCCTCATATCACGCCTCCACTCCTCCCTCGGCTTATCCGGCACTGCCCTCTCCTGGATGAAATCCTACCTCTCAGACCGCCAGCAATCAACAACTGCACTTCCCCCACTGCCCCAGTCACTCACGGAGTCCCCCAGGGCTCAGTACTCGGTCCCCAACGCTTCACCATCTACATCCTTCCCCTCGGACAGATTCTACGCAACCACGGACTTCAATTCCACTGCTACGCTGACGATACACAAATTTACCTGTCCACCAAAACCATCACCGCAGCCACCCATTCCACCCTCACCGCATGTCTCACAGAACTCAAAACCTGGATGCAAAACAACTTTCTAAAACTCAACTGCAATAAATCGGAAATCATCATCATCGGCCCCGACTCCCTCACCCGCTCCACCCAGGATTTCGCACTCAATATTGACGGCTCCCTCATTAAAACCTCCCCCCACATCCGCAACCTTGGTGTAATTTTTGACCCCACCCTGTCATTTCTCCCGCATGTTAACAATATCACCAAAATAGCCTTTTTTCACCTCCGGAACATTGCCCGCCTCCGTCCCTCCCTGACATTTTCCGCTGCCGAAACCCTCATTCATGCCTTCATCTCATCCCGGTTAGACTACTGCAACAGCATCCTCCACGGTATCACCATCAAAACCCTCAACAAACTCCAATATGTACAGAATTCAGCCGCCCGCCTGCTCACCCACACCTGCTGCAGAGACCACATCACACCTGTCCTCCGTGACCTCCACTGGCTCCCGGTCAAACACAGAATCCACTTCAAAATCCTCATCACCACCTACAACAAAGCCCTCAACCACCAGGCACTCCAATACATTTCCGACCTCCTTCACAACCACGCCCCCACCCGTTCCCTCAGATCTAGCGATGCCAACCTCCTCAGCTTCCCCTCCAGAAAAACAAAGCACACCTGGGGTGATAGGGCATTCTCCGTTGCAGCACCCACCCTCTGGAACCCACTCCCGCCTCACATCAAAACCGCCCCCACCCTTGCCATGTTCAAAACCTCCCTCAAGACCCACCTCTTCAGAACTGCTTTCCCCACCTAGCTGATCCTTTTACACCCTTGTCTCAATTTTGTTTTATTCCCTGGCCTTCTGTAGCCTTTTTAAGCGTTTAACTTTTTATTGTCTGTATTTTCTTATTAAAGTTATTTTGTTTTGATTGTGTTCCACTTAACTTAGCTTTGTAAAGTGTCTTTGAGTACTAAGAAAAGCGCTATATAAATCACAGTTTTTATTATTATTATTAGTTTAGAAGTCTATTTGGATCTCCCTCTATTGTATGCAATTAATTAATTGCAGCCTCTGTAATTTGGAAACTGCAGTAGTTCATATTGCAACTTTTTAATGTTTCGATTAGAGATGCACCGATTGAAAAATCCTTGGCCGATACCGATTACCACTTTTTTTAAAGTCTGACCTGCCGATACCGGTTTTACCGATACCGATTTTTTATCTAAGAACTAAACAACTAACTAGAATTTGTTCAGGCCGAGTACAAGTACTTAATTTCGTGTATTTGCCAAAATAGAGTACCAATAAGATTAAACCAGGAAAAGAACACTTATGCCATATCATAATAGTACAATATCCACAATCACAGACTATCGATATATGGCTATAATATTGATGCCCTAACTATACAACGAAAGGTCTAAAGTCATTACAAAAAGAAGAATTTGTAAAAGAATACTACTGTATGGGTCCATATTGAGATCAGTTATTGAATTGTTTTTTTTTTTAAATGGTAATCTTTTTTTAACAAAAAATATTATCTTAATGCAAAATTATTTTCTTTTATAATCAAGCCAATTTTTTTATTACAAATTAAATGATTTATTTTATAAAAAAATGCCGGTTTGACCTAAAACCGTCTTTTTTAATCGGCGGCCGATTAATCGGTGCATCTCTAGTTTTGATTATTGCCCATCCATAATCAAAATCATGTCCAAAATGCACCAAATTTAACCTTTTTTACTGATGTCCAGAATTATTTAAAAAAATTGTGTGGTCAAAAATATTTTTCTCACCAGCACCCATGTGAATTGCTTGCTCAGGGTGGAACAATGCTTGTTATGATTTGGTAATTAAACCATTTGGACTTATATGGTGAATCACAGGTGATTGACAAGTGCATGTACACATACACGCAGTCAGTGACAGCTCATCTGTGGCTCTGACCGACACAACTGATGCAAAGCATCGTACGGAGGTGCATGGCGATCAGGAAGGAGAAACACTTCACTAAATATAAAATTATACATCAAAATATAAAAATACAGTAGAAAAGTAGCCGGCGGCAGAAACCCTTTTGTCCGACCATTTGGACGACAGCCGGCGCTTGTGGAACACCCCGATAAACATGATCTGGTGTCAAATCTTGTAACCACTATAACGGAGATGTATAAAACATTTTTGTACCTGATAGAGTGTCATATTTGGTCTCCCTATGTAGTAATGTCAATGTTGACACATCGGCCTCCTCTTCATTTTCCTCTTTAATTTGTAGAGGTTGTGGTTCCTCCTGGACCAGACTGGGGCTCCTCTCCTCTTTACACACAGACAGACGGAGGAGAGAAGAGGCAGCATCATCAGCACAACGACTCAAAATGTTTGCGTGTGAGTGTGAGTGTGAGTGTGTGTGTGTGTGTGTGTGTGTGTGTGTGTGTGTGTGTGTGTGTGTGTGTGTCCGTCCTAATTTCACAAGGCAAAGTAAGTACCTAAATCCCATGAACATTTTTCACATAATGTGAATATATTTGTATTTACCAGGGTAGATCATCAAGCGATGAGGCCCCAGAACCCCCAACAGGGACATGTTGATTTCACAACGTGTCACCTTTTTCAGTGTTTGCAGTTCTTCCTTCAGTCTACTCATAATGATGCTAATATTCCTTTTTTTGTGATCAACTTTCATTTTATTTTATTAGAAGCTTTTCAGGGGAAGAGACATTGTATCACTATGCATAGACAAACAGTTCACAAAAGGTTCAACAACAACTTAAGGAAGTGCATCTTTTCAGTACATGTATAGATTGTCTGCTAATTATGCTAATATCCCTTACTTGTTTATGACAGTTATTGAACTTGTAGATTGGCTGTTTTCACATAGCTTGTATTCATTATCTAAATTACAAAGAAACAACAATTACAATTTACGTATGTAGGCATTTATCAGATGCTCTTATCCAGAGTGACTTACAATAATCAAGGTAAACACATACATAGAATACAGAGAGACAGTGTAGTGCATGATGTGTAAGGCTGCAACTAACGATTAATTCCATAATCGATGAATCGGGCGATTATTTAAACGATTAATCGATTAATCGGATTATCGCACTTATTAAGCAATTACCTTATAATTTTGAAGTTTAAGGCATGTTTTATCTAAAAATAAAGACAATTTGTAGTTTTGTAGAAATATTAGACCTTAATTGTCGAATATTTAAGCATGTTCTAATCATGTATACTTTAATTTACTTAAACACTTTCCAATTTTTTAATTTTTTTTAACATTTTGGATAAAATAGCCAATTTTACATTGAATTAATTACATTCCATTATCGATTAATCGATTATCGATTAATCGATTATCAAATTAGTTGGCAACTAATTTAGTAATCGATTATTAATCGATTAATCGATTAGTTGTTGCAGCCTTAATGATGTGCAACATGCGTAGCTAGTTCAGGCAGTCAACTCAAGGCAGCACGCCAACCTGATCAGGTGACCAGTCACATGCGGCCGAAGATCCAGGACCACAATCCAGTAAAGGCAAGAAGGGAAAAACACTGGCTAAAAAGTGTGCCACAAGTGGAGTTAAAAGCACTGTCAATGCCCCTCCAAAGAAGGTCAAACCCCCTGCTTCTTCCTCTGCGCCTCCACAAAACAGCGAGTTGTTATTTGCGCTTTCTGATATTAAATCATCGCTCTCCAGCATGACCCAGAGACTGGTCGTGCTAGAAGCTAACTCCAATACCACGGACACCAGTATCACTGATACTTCAGCATCTACCGCCAATGTCATGACGACGTCAGCAGCATACCGTGCATTCCTGCCCCGGAAGAGCCTGGGAACTGCAGTCCCCGTGCCGTCTTCCGCAGCATCGTTTCTATCCCCAGCGGGGGCCATTCCTGACACTCGGCAATAATCATGCTCTTTGTGTTATTTATAAGATATATAAGCCTAAGCATTGCTTGCTTTAACAGGGCAGGACGTAAATCTGATCAAGATCCTAATTTGCGCAGCAGACTCTTCAGAGAAAAGGATGGTGAATTGTGGTGACTTCTCCGTTATCTTAAAAGATAGCAACCCTAGGTTATCTAAAACTCTTACTCTAGCCGAGTTCAACGTAGCTTTTGGCGTGTATAGAGATACTATTTGTGAGGTTTACCCCGACCACAGAACAGAATTGGATAACTACCTGTCTATAACTTCTGATTTAGCCATGTCTTATGCAGGGGTTTTATTCTATAAATACCATAAGAGCTTTTCTTCTAAAGAAATCAAATAAAAAAATCGATTGGTCAGTTGTAGACCTAGGCCTGATCAGCAGGCATTTCACTGGTCATCAAGCTATATCCTGTACCATGTGCGGTTCATTTAGCCACCGATCTAACTTATATCCAAAGTCTGCATTCCTGTCCTGCGCTTATCGTCCTCAAGCTGCGGCGTTTGGCCCCACCAAAAGACAGGTAGGTGCCTTATGTTCCAGGCAACAATATGGCAATATGTATACATTTCAATGAGAGTGTATGTACATATCATAATTGTAAATATATGCATATTTGCAGCTGGTACGCAGCAGGGCTCGAGACTAAGGGACTCCCGATGTCCTGAGGAAGTAAAAATATGTATTTGGGACTAAAATGAATCTCCCCTGGGACGCAGTCAGGACGTAGTGGATTTTTTTTGCACTGAACATGCGCATATTACAGTCACAGCATAAACGGTGCGCAGCTACTGGCAGCATGAGACAACAACACTGCATAAATGTTGCCCAACATCATAGCCACAAACGAAAGACCCGTAAAGTTTATAAACAATGATGAATAAATGTTACCAGTACCAGTACCACAGGCGCAGGACCGGCACTCTGTACCATCATGTAGCACTCAGCAACATGCTACGCTTTTTGAAGAGGAAAACCCCCAACCCCAGGGGGAGAAAAAGAAAGAGGGACAACGAACAGAGACAGACACCGGAGCTGCGTCAAACCCTGATATTCCCGAGTTTACGGGTCTTTCCTGACCCCCCCAGCGACTTATTTAGTGAAAAGCTTCTAGCGACAAATCTAGTTACTTTTTCTGGTGATTTGGGGATAAAAAATCTCCCTCGGCTGCCTGTGCCCCACACACCCGCACACACACACACACACACACACACACACACACACACACACACACACACACACACACACACATACACGTAACCAATTGGCGCTGTCACCTGATGACTGACTCAGACACACCCACACACACACACACTCGCTCTCATTCTTCAGCAGCACTGCAGCAGGCAGCACTGCAGCAGGCAGCACGCAGGCGCAGCAGACACGTTGCAGCAGAAAGGCTTTAGGCATGTCAAAAGCAAAACAATACAAACAAAAATACTGAGTTCAAGGGATGGTTGAAGCCACACGTGGGCAATGATACCCGTGCATATTGCATGTATTGCAAATCAGACTTTTGGGACAAAATGAGTGACATTAAATAGGCCGTATTGTCTACCCCCTTATCGTTCAGTTTCGTTCCCATCAAGTGGACCTGAATAATCTCTGCTTCTTAAAAAAGATTTATTGTTAGTAAGTAAGAAAAAAAAGTACCGACATCTGACTCGGCGCAGTATTTATATAATTAGAGTTTAAAAGTCGGTACTATTTTCTTAGCAGCGCAGTAATACTTTCAAAGAGGTGGTGCGGTTTTTGACACGTGATTCCCGTTACAACCAATGGAGGCGCCTCTTCCGCCTCAGCATTTCCTACAACAACTACCATGGCAACGGTTACATCGAGCACGAGCAGCGAGGACTCCGAGGAAAACAAACCAAAACAAAGAAAATATCATTCAAAATCACGTATAAAGGACTCTAAACGATGCTATATGCATTCTATATCTGTCCAGAGGGAAGATGTCGTCCGGGATTTTACAATGATACGGTGGGATACCTACAGAAACAGCATCAAGCGGTGGCTTCCTCTGCAGGGTGAGAGTAAAGAAGTTGCAGAAAGTTATAAACATTGTGTGGATGTGCCTTTCGACCAGCATCCCGAGGACGCTGGGTTTCACCTAGCGTGCTACAATCGTTTTATTGACAAAAAGCGTTTTGTAGCGGCCGAAAAAAGAGCCACACAGACGTTGGAAGTTCCCGATGCAGACGCGGGTCAGTCAGTCCCTTCGGCCAGCACCAGTGCCGACGGAGCCACATCTGAAACCCCCCGAAAGAAACTTAGGTCCAGGACAGGTTTGCCTGTGGCTTCTGCTGGCCCTGTTCTTCCAGCGTTATGCATCATTTGTAAGAAAGTGGACAAGTACATCACTGTGGCAGGCAAACGCACGAAGGATCAACTCTCAAAAGCAGAAACGTTGTCTGCAGGTAAGAGAGAGACACACACACACACACACACACACACACACACACGCAGAACTGTTGTTTAATGTTTATAACGTGGATAACAATGATTTCGCGGGACTCTCCGGACCCCTTGGTGGTCCTTGAACCCCGGGGGTCCCGTTGCCCCCCCCCCCCCCAAACACATGCGCGAGGGGGTGGGGGCACACACACAGACATGAGAGACTGAAATAATTCGCAATATGGGCATGTAAGAGATTTTAAACAAAACATGCATGTCAATTTTGGACTGTCAAATATTGATTTGTCATTTTATGATTATATGGGTACATTATATATTTTAGGACTACTAGACCATACCCGGTCGGCGCAGCGCATCCGTGGGGGAGATATGCGCACATGATCTGGCAACCCGGGAGGCAGTTCGTCCCATAGCTGGGCAGCCCCGTAACCATGGCAACAGTGTTTGACACAAAAACGCTAATAAGAAGCTGAGATTTGATGAAATTGAAAAACGGGCTTCACAGTTGCGTTCAGATGGTAATGGTCAATGGCTGTGTGCAAAATCAGAGCAATTGGTCCAGCCAGTGAGGAGAACCGGGTATCTTCACTCACGTACTCACCACCACTACAGAGGTTACTAGAGATATGTAGGCCTATCATTATAATATCTGAGGTCTTCTTTTATTTGATGGGCTGTGTTTGAGTCCAAGGCTGGGGGGAGTAATTCACACCTTTTGTTAAAGAAACAATGTGTTGGTTCTTTTGTTCAGATCAAAGATGTTGACATTTATGTGTGAATTCCTGACTGGGCAGGAACTGTTGACTATGTAACATGCAGTGGTATTTTTTGGGAAGGATATGTGCAGATAGAGAGACAAAAGCAGTGGTGGAAAAAGTACTCACATTTGTTACTGTAAGTAAAAGTATCAATACTGCAATGCATGGATATGAGTATTGCTATGAAAATGTACTTAACGTACCAAAAGTAGAAAGTACTCAATAAGCAGAATGTCCCATTTCACAGGTTTAAAAGGTAGACAATGTATACAAATATTTTGAAAATAGCAGATCTACAAGCTCACAACGTTGTGAGCTTGTAGATCAGCTATTTTCAAATGGCCAAAGTTTAAATAGTGCTTACGTGGTTAATGTATGTTTTTGATTTTTAATCAAACTAGCACATTTGTAAGGGGATGAAAATCACTGTTATATTATACTGCTTAGCATTGCTTAGTCTGTGACTCTGTGTTGTTATAGCTTGTGAGAGATAAGAGCAGGACCTACTAAAACAATAGCTGCTGATAAGGCTGGAATGCAAGGGGTTCAGGTCGGCAGGTCACAGCTGCTAGCAGTCAGTGGCCCTTTTGTTTTATGGCTCTTTAGGGGAGAGATTTTAGCAGTAGCACTAACATGTATTTACCTTCCCATGGAAAAAAAATATAATACATACATACATTAACACCACACATAGTCTTTTGTAATGATGGCAATACAAATCTGTAAAAGACACATTTACATTTATTCCATCACTGTTATTTACAGCCCCCCCCCCCCCCCCCCCCCCAGCATTATGCTGCAAAGTTCTGTCACAGAAACTGTGTCAAGAACAGACAGACAGCCACTAAAGAAGGCAGTTTACACATTCAAAGCACCGCCTAGCTTCCCTATAGAACACTACCAACAGTCTAAAAGACAAGGGCCACAGAACTTGTTTCACCATGAAAGTGTTCCATTGCAGGCGGAAACATACAAGTTGAACACTGTGTCTGCTGCCAAAACTGAACTAGCATATGTTTTAGTGAAGTACACAGATGCTGAAGCATGCACAATCCCAAGCTGGACAGGTTTCCATACAATGCTTCAAAGTGATGCGACTCTGCAAAAGTCAGCTCTGTATTATCTTCCGGTCATCGAGGCTTCACCGACAGAGATGTCAACAGTTAACACTATTCTGAAGCGAAGTGTTGAAGTTGCTGATCAGCTAGAGCTGGACCATGTAGTGTTAGTTTTTGACCAAGCTATATATGCCAAAGCTCAGCAAATCCGCTGGAAAGATACTGACCTGACAAAGCGTGTAGTGATAAGACTAGGTGAGTTTCATACATGCATGTCTTTCCTAGGCATTTTAGGGAAAAGGTTTGGTGATGCAGGACTGCAAGACATTCTCATTGAGTCAGAAGTTGTTGCCCCAGGATCCATCAATGGTGTCATCAGTGGTCATCAATACAACCGCAGCATGAGGGCACAC
Source organism: Gymnoscopelus microlampas (assembly GCF_963454915.1). NCBI lineage: Eukaryota > Metazoa > Chordata > Actinopteri > Myctophiformes > Myctophidae > Gymnoscopelus > Gymnoscopelus microlampas. The sequence continues at coordinate 61,014,567 of NC_139962.1, read as the reverse complement.
AAACTTATGTATGAGAGTCTGCAACGTGCCAGATTTAGCACATTTCTAGACTCTTTGACACCAGAGGAGAGAGATGAGTGCATGGATGTCATCAGAGAGATCAAAGATTCATTCCCTGACAGAACAATGGATGTTTTGAGTGCAAACGAGAAATTTGACAAAATGTGTTCAAAGTATGCAGTCTTTGTGGAAAAGAGAAGTGCAGAAAACCCAACGTTTGCCTTCTGGAGTTCATACATCGACATGGTGCAAATACTCCTTCTGTTTTTGAGAGCAACACGTGAATCAGACTGGCAGCTTCACCTATCAACAGTGCGCTTGATGATGGCATGGTTTTTTGCTTATGATTGTGTGAACTATGCTAGGTATTTACCTCCATACTGGCTGGAAATGGTCAATTTGCCTCTCACACATCCTTCTTGTCACAAGGACCTCAGTGTAAAAGGCCAGTGGACTGTCCAACGTCAAAGTGCCCATGGATTTGCATCAATTGCTTGTGACCAGGCTATTGAGCAAACGTGCAACAGAGATTCCAAGACAAAGGGTGGCTGGACAGGGATAACATAGAATCGGGATGCAGTGTCTCGCTGGATATTGTCACAACATGAAAGAGCTGCCATAGCTAGACAATGTGAGTCAATGGCTGGTAAATCTCCTGAAACACGGAGACGAAAAGATCTAGACCGCACACGGATTCAGGCCGATGAAAAGGCTGTGACCAGAATAAGTTCCACCTTAGATTCCATGCTGAACCCATTTGACATACACCAAGATGGCATTGTTTGTCTTAGCTCAGGGACAGTAGCAGCTGAAGAAATCCAGAAGGATTTGATTGCAGCACATGAAAAGGGGGAAAAAGCTGTCAAAGAGTTTATGGACCAAAGACTGTTATCAAAATCCGTCGACATATTCGCCCCCATCAAGGCACAAAAACTGAAGACCTTCAGCGACCAGGCAAAGACGAAGAAGAAATCTGCAGCAGGCAAAGATGTGATTCTGCGAGCCGACAAGAAACTGTTCTCCAGACTACTCATTATTGGTCAAAGTAGAAAGATAGACCTGAGGGAAATTCTGTCATACTCCTTGGGAACCGTTTCCTATCCTTTAGCCAGTACTGATGGGTCACTAGCTAAAACAGATAAATCAGCCCTGATGACTCTGTTGGAGAACAAAGGTGGAGACTGCTTAGTTCAAGGAGTTCCGTCACATGGAGCTATTCTCTTTGATGGCATGGCAGTCATTCAAGCCATTCGTTCAAAACCAGCTACCTTTGGAGAGTTTGCTGACAACTTGCTACAGTATGTGGTCAAGCTAGCTCTGCAGCACAAGTGTACACGGCTAGACTTTGTCATTGACCAGTATCCCAAAATTAGTATAAAAAACCTAGAGCGGTCACGTAGAGCTGGGGGCGGTACGCAACAGGTGCAAATCTATGGACGGGATCAGAAGGCACCAACACAATGGAAAAAGTTTCTATCAGATGGAACTAACAAAGCAGCACTGGCAGAATTCCTCTATGTTACTTGGCGAGATGCTGACCTCACCATTTTGGGCACGGACTTAAGCTTGTACATAGCACATGGAGAACTGTGTCACTGTGTTACTGTTAAAGACGGTTCACAAACTGTCAGTGCCGTTCCAGAACTGACATGTGATCATGAGGAATGTGACACTCGGGTGTTTTTACATGCACAGCATGCTGCACAAGGACATCAAACTGTCGTCATCAAAAGCCCTGACACGGACGTGGCAGTGATTGCTGTAAGTCTGCAGAGAGATTTACCTTGTAGCTTATATTTTTTCACAGGTGTAGGCAACAGAACGAGGATCATTGATGTGGCTAAGGTGTCAGCAGCTCTTGGCACCAGTGTTTGTTCAGCACTCATTGGTATCCATACCTTCTCAGGTTGTGACTCGACCAGCGCCTTTCATGGCAAGGGCAAAAGGAAGACATTTTCTCTTGCTTGTCTGAAAGAAGAATACCTGACTGGGTTCACACATCTGGGCATCAGTTTCAACCTTGACCAGTCTACCTTTAACACACTTAGCAAATATGTGTGCCACCTGTATGGCCAGTCATCGGCCACAAACGTAAACGATGCAAGATACAAATCATTCTGCATGGCATCGTCAGCTTTGCCAGAACTGTCCATTCCCCCAACAAGTGACGCCCTGTACCAACACTGCAGAAGAGCAAACTACCAAGCAGCAGTAATGAGACATTCTCTGACTGGTATAATGTGTGCCCCTTCACCCATTGGCAATGGATGGCACATTGACGATGGGGAGTTAACAGTCACATGGATGACTAGAAATCCTGCCCCTGATAGCGTGTTGCAGGTAGTCCACTGTAGTTGCAAGACAACCAAATGTGACACTGAAAGATGTTCCTGTAAGTCTGCAAGACTATCTTGTACTGATTTGTGTCGGTGCCAGAACTGTGAGAATGTTTCAAAGGAAACAGAAGAAAGAGCTCTATCAGATGATGACTCTGATGACAGTGATAGGGATGATTAAGATATGCACAATGTGCTCCTTATTTTTTGTATTTCATTATCAACAACATGTTCAAGACTTGCTACACTGCCATTTTAACCCATTTAAATGCAATGCATACATGTTGAAAAACAACTTTAAAATGTCTGTATTTTATTCTTAAATTTACTTGCACTGCCAAAAGAATTACTTGCACTGCCAAAAAAAAAATACTTTTTTGCACTGAAGTGAAATTGTTTTATTGTGATGCATTTGTATGCATTTGTTTTGGTATTCTCATATTTTGCGTTTTTGGAGGGGGGAGTTGATATATGACACATGCTAACACACACTGTGCTACTTTAATAAATGTTTTATACCATATGTTGTAATAATTCTGACCTTTAGTGCATTTATTTTAGTCTTGTCCATTTATGGTATTCTTCCAATGTAGGGGGTCATGGTAGCATTTTGATTGATTTTCAGCCATTTTGGGCCAAGGTGTGCTGCTTCTTTTTCTACCTTTCATTACACAGTAGGTTGGGACATGTCTTGTGTGTAAAACACAAGCTTTTAGCTAAATGTACTATGTGTGTGCTCCCTTGTGCTGGGTTCCAATCACTTCAGTATTCTTTAACTTTGCTACATTAAGTGATCTAAATTCAAATATGAGTATACTAATGCACCAATACTTGTTTCAGGTGTTAGGTACATGTATTTATGACATTTGAGAAAAAAATTGTGTTGCCAAAAACATTATAACACATTTTACAAGCAAAAACAGCAGCACAAGATTTTCGTTTTTTGGTTATTCACTATTATATACATTTCTGGCTGGTAAAAAAATACTGCAGGATTTTGTGCGGAGGTATTTTAACCCAAAGTCCAGAAGGGTATTGTCTATGCAAAAATGCATTGAAAAAGTAGACCCAAGTCGTGGGAACGAAATTCATTTTCTAGGCACTTTTTGGTGGGTCACCACACGTATGGGCTTAAATTAGTGCCAATAATATTTTGTACTTGTAAATATAATTTGTATTTGTAAACACATTTTGCATTTGTAAAAAAAATATTTGTACTCGTAAAAATAATATGTACTCGTAAAAATATTTTTTGCATTCGTAAAAAAAATATTTGTACTCGTAAATAAAATATTTGTCTTCGTAAATAAAATATTTGTATTTGTAAATAAGATATTTGTATTCGTAAATAAAATATTTGTCTTCGTAAAACAAAGTTTTGTTATTCGTAAGATAAAAATGTGTGTTGTAATTGTAGAATTACATTTACAATGAACATTGTGACCAGAAAAAAAACAACAGCTTGCTCGCTCGAAGATCTGTTCTACGGATTGCAAAACTTTATTTTTGGCACTCTGCACTTCCAGGTCTGAGCCAATCACGTGAGGCCTTTTCCACTACCCAATCATAAAGCTCCATAGGTCTCCATGGCAACATGGCAAACGGGGTTGCCATGTTGCAACCCCAAGAGTTTTAACTGCAACATAATTCCATTGCTCAGGAAATAAACAACGGATTACAATAATATAACATTCCCTTTAATCAGTAACATGTAGGTGATACCTATGTCTATCAAATATGGTTTTATTGAAAGGCAATCAAAGGCTAGATCGAGTTTAGAAAGCAAACAGGTCATGTCTGGGGGCCTCAGTGCGGCTGCAGAGTTTGATTGAGTGTGAGACTAGGACCCACATGCCATATGTCAAAATGAGCGGCTTCATCGGGAATCGTGCGCATGTATTTTGCTAAGAGATTGGTTCCATAGTTTAATTGATATTAATTTATTAGTGCATTAAATTTCCCCATCCACTTTGATGGGAAAATTAAAAAACTCGATTTCAAGTATTTTTTTTCCAGAAACTGTAAGGGCTAGAGTTACAAGACTTGGAGGGGAGGTTCATAATTTAATCCGAAATTATCAAAAAAAGAAATACACCAGTCGGCCTCATGGTGGCGCTATAAAAGCCCCTTTTACGTTTTGGCCTATAATCTTTGAACCGTAGGTCGTAAAATAAAAATCTAACTCCCCATATAGGCCACGCCCATTTGCGTCAGGATAATTTTCCGCCATTTTGAATTTTCTTCAAAACACACTTTTAGCTCCTCCTCCCACATATTTTGTCAAAATTTCACAAAAATTGGTACACATGATCTCTGGACCCATGCGATAAACATATCCAAACAGCATTTTGATAATCCTTACTGTTCGTCCGTAAATGGCTTCCAAAGTTAGTGGGAGGGGCCTGTTTTACCAAAAATGCCAGAAATCACGAAGGAAACGTCCGGTCAATCCCAAATTTAAATCACATGTCGAGGGTGGTTTACTCAACGAATCCCCAAAAGCATTTCCACTTTGACACATAGGGGGCCTCACAAATGCACAAAACGTAACCGTTTGATGCAAAAACATGATTTTTGGGGGGAACAATCCTTTCAAAATGTAATAAAAGCGATATCATGAGTGACGTAACAATATGATTGGCCCGTTACATTTGTGGGAGGGGCCTATTTGTTTAGTGGGAGGGGCCTATTTCTTAAAATCAAAACAGCACGTATCACGAAGGCAGGATCCGACCGGCACCAATCTGATTCGAATGGCATGTCGTGCGGCCTGCGACGGTATTCCTCCCGGCGTATCCCTCGAGTCCCGGCGGCCGAGACCCGCGACCGGCGTCGGCGCAACCACACTTTGCAATTTCCCAGAATTGCTACGCGTCTAGTTTTTATTAAAGTTGGAGACCTCGCACGGTAGTGGAATGTTCGGTCTATGAGCAGAGCAGCCCGTGTGTCAAATCGTTAGAGAGGGAAAAAAAAGTCACTTAACACTCTGGACCACCCTATAGTTGCATTACCTAGTTACTTTTAGTTAGCAGAAACAAAATAGCAGTTTCATGTTTTTGGTAAAAATTTACCTTTGAGAAAATGACGTGAACAAACACGGCTGTATTTGGGTAGGTTCTTGAACGTTAAATCTTTGTGTGGTACAGCTGAGATCCAAGCCATACTACGTCTCTTGAATAGCCTACATTGTTAGCCTCAAACTGTATTCAATCTTGAAGAGGAGAGCTGCGACAGCTTTCTCATAGACCAGCCACACATGTGCAGTTTGCAATGATCACCACGTAGTCGGAAAAGAAGTTAATGTTTACAAACACAAACCACCGTCACTCTCTAGTCTTAAGCGTGTCTCTATGTACAGTCTGACCCCTCAAGGGCTGTAGCATCAAAAAGGTGGGCGTGGCGAACTTTTGGTGACGCGACGTTGGTACACCCTATAGGTCAGTAGCAGTGCTGTCAAGCCTATAATGCTGGAGGAGGAGGGGGGGTGGGGGCTTTTTTGTAAAACAGGCCCCTCCCGCAAATTTTGGAAGCCATTTATGGAAGAACCGTATGGACTATCAAAATTCGGTTTGGAGATGTTTATCGCATGGGTCCAGAGATCATGTGTAGGCCTACCGATTTTTGTGAAATGTGGACAAAATATGTGGGAGGAGGAGCTAAAAGTGTGTTTTGAAGAAAATTCAAAATGGCGGAAAATCTATCCTGGCGCAAATGGGCGTGGCCTATATGGGGAGTTGCGTCATGACCCAAGAAATCTAGGGAAAAAAATATTTTTATTTTACGACCTACGGTTCAAGAGTTATAGGCAAAAACGTAAAGGGGGCTTTTATAGCGCCACCATGGGGCCGACTGGTGTATTTCTTTTTTTTGATAATTTCGGAATAAATTATGAACCTCCCCTCCAAGTCTTGTAACTCTAGCCCTTACAGTTTCTAGAAAAAAAAATACTTGAAATCGAGTTTTTTAATTTTCCCATCAAAGTGTATGGGGAAATTTAATGCACTAATAAATTAATATCAATTAAACTATGTAACCAATCTCTTAGCAAAATACATGAGCACGATTCCCGATGAAGCCGCTCATTTTGACATATGGCATGTGGGTCCTAGTCTCACACTCAATCAAACTCTGCAGCCGCACTGAGGCCCCCAGACATGACCTGTTTGCTTTCTAAACTCGATCTAGCCTTTGATTGCCTTTCAATAAAACCATATTTGATAGACATAGGTATCACCTACATGTTACTGATTAAAGGGAATGTTATGTTATTGTAATCCGTTGTTTATTCCCTGAGCAATGGAATTATGTTGCAGTTAAAACTCTTGGGGTTGCAACATGGCAACCCCGTTTGCCATGTTGCCATGGAGACCTATGGAGCTTTATGATTGGGTAGTGGAAAAGGCCTCACGTGATTGGCTCAGACCCGGAAGTGCAGAGTGCCAAAAATAAAGTTTTGCAATCCGTAGAACAGATCTTCGAGCGAGCAAGCTGTTGTTTTTTTCTGGTCACAATGTTCATTGTAAATGTAATTCTAAAATGACAACACACATTTTTATCTTACGAATACAAAACTTTGTTTTACGAAGACAAATATTTTATTTACGAATACAAATATCTTATTTATGAATACAAATATTTTATTTACGAAGACAAATATTTTATTTACGAGTACATATTATTTTTACGAGTACAAATATTTTTTTTACGAATGCAAAAAATATTTTTACGAGTACGTATTATTTTTACGAGTACAAATATTTTTTTTTGAAATGCAAAATGTGTTTACAAATACAAATTATTTTTACAAGTACAAAATATTATTGGCACTAATTTAAGCCCATACACACGGCCTAAAAAAGCATGTTGCTACTCAGAAGCACATCCAAAAGGCAAAGCCGTACAACAGTGCTACACAAAGCACTTTGCCTGTCATTCACCAAAAATTAGACAAGGCAAGAAAGGCAGAGGCAACTATTGCCATGGCTGTGTTGGCATGTGCCCACATTGGGCAAGCATGCAAAGTGGCTTTTGCAGATTCTACAGCTGCCACCAATTTCCACATGCATAGGACCAAGTGCACAGAAATGACAAATGGTGTTCTGGCTCCATATTTTCTTAAGCACTTGGTTGCGGATGTGGGTGACCAACGCTTCAGCCTCCTACTCGACGAGTCCACTGACATCAGTGTGTCAAAGTATCTTGGCATAGTTATACGTTACTTCAGTGAGACCAAAAATACCATAGTGTCGACATTTCAAGGGCTTGTCGAGTTGGAAGCTGGGGATGCCAGGGCTATAGCCCGAGCTGTTTTGGCCTTCCTTCAGAAATGTGGACTGAAAAAAGAGAAACTCATAGGCTTAGGAACAGACAATGCCTCTGTAATGACAGGGATCAACAATGGGGTCCACAATGTGCTGAAGGAGGAGGGTGGGTTGAAGGAGCTTGTCCTCATCCGATGTGTTTGTCACTCCCTGCAGCTGGCTGTACAGTGGTTAGCACTTGATAATGGCAGTGGTGGTGCCCCTCTGGTGCCTCTGTGGTGCCACCTATTTTTGTGGTACCGCTTTTTTCTATGTGGTGCCACTAGATGGCGGTAGAGAGCAACTAATGCCCAGACATAGGCATGATGTGTCTATTTGAGACAGGGCTGCTTTCAGTCAACAGATAAAAGCTGCAATTGAAGCTGAACTTGTTGAGAAGTGAAACAAATAATTGTATGGGTTATATTATCAAGATGTATTTTGGTAAATTGCACTCAGTGGGCTACTAAATATAACCCTCAGGAATGAAAGGGTGAATGCATTTCAAAGTGATTGTTATTTTTTTTTTTGTAAACATAGAAAATAATGCAGTCCTTAGGATGAATTCAAAAGCAATTGTTTCTTTAAACACAACTGTGTTTCATGGTGGAAGAAGTACACAGACATTTTACTTAAGTAAAAGTAGCAATACCACAATATACAAATACTCTATTACAACTAAGAGGCCTGTGTTCAAAATGTTACTTAGCCTAAGTAGCCTAACTAGTAACTAAAGTTTTCAAATAATTGTAGTGGAGTAAAAGTACAATATTTCCCTCTGCAGATGTAGTGGAGTAGAAGTAAAAGTACAGTAATACTCCAGTAAAGTAAAAAACACCTCAACATTATTCATTAATTTCTAGGCACCCCAACCTGGAATCAAACCCTGCTCTGCAAATTGAAAGGCCAACCTCTACTCCACTACACTACTGGTACAGTGATAAGTCTGTGGGGGCAGGACGTGTGTCGTTCTCTATGTTCTGTGCACTACTCCTTGGAAAGTCAGAGATAAAAAGCTTGCAGCTCCCAAAGCTGCTACTGTCTGAGAGCAGTAACTAGTAACTATAGTAGTCAACTAAAAGCATTATAAACTACTGTCCGGCACAATTATATTGTTTTAGAATGTGAAACAGAGTTAAATGAACACAGGAGAGTATAATGTACTAACGAACTAAGGACCCCAATTTAAACAAGCCATATGGCTTTCTTATTCCTATTTAGCAGCCAGCTTCCTATTTAGTCGACCTTGGATTTGAACTGTACTTTCATGTGCTTTTTGTCTGCAAACTTCTAAATAAAGTATTCAATCAATCAAAAAACTTTTCATGGTTGGAAAAACAGAGAGAGAATGAGAGTTTTCATCTGAAGAATTGCTGGGATCCACAGAAAATCTCTGCTATCAGTCTGTCTGTCAACGACATGCAAATTAACTGGTTTAGCACCTTGGCCAGGGTCTTTTGTTTGTCTCTAGCCACACTTCATTGTCATCACAATGGACTTAGAGCCCAGGTGTTGTGCCCTCCCCCCACACACACACACAAGCACACTTTTTCAATTGCAGTTTGTTTTCATTTGATTTTAAGTGGATTTGCTAGTTTCGTTTTTAGTTTGTGAAAAGGCTTAGTTTTAGTTGAGTTTTTAAATTAGTTTCACTGTTAATTTTAGTTGTATTATTGTAAGGGTAGTCAGGGGCAATATTCAACAAGCTCAGAATAGTGAAAATGGCAGATCTACAAGCTCACAACACGTTGCATTGCTACAACTGCTGTTGTCATCGGCTGTGTGGAGACAGAAATGAAAACTGATTTTTTGCTCAATCATTCTGAATCAGCTTTGCTTAATCATTCATCAAAAGTTATGAAAGCTCTAATGAAGGAACGGGACTCAACTGGTGACGTTGACAGAGAAGCATCAGAAAGATTCATCAGACTTACAAACATCCCATCAGAGAGAATTTGATGCATTTGGGGTTGACCTTAAAAATGCAGTCGATGACCAGTTAGTACTGAAGACAGAGAGAAAAACTCTAAAAATGTAATGAAAACAAAGTGCAATTGAAAACATGTAGTCAAACAAAAATACAAATGTGTGCGTGTGTGAGGATACAATCTCTGTTGATTTATCTCTGAGAGGGTAGCCTAAAAATGTATGTATCCACTAGTAAAGTTACTCTGGTTTGGTAACAAAATGTAAAGTGCGTTATAAATAAAATCCATTATTATTATTATTACTCTCAGAAAGTAGCAGCTTTGGGAGCTGCAAGCTTTTTATCTGACTTTCCAAGGAGTAGTGCACAGAACATAGAGAACGACTCACGTCCTGACCCCACAGACTTATCACTGTACCAGTAGTGTAGTGGAGTAGAGAGTGGTCTGACAAGTTACAGAGCAGGGTTTGATTCCAGGTTAGGGCGCCTAGAACTTACATGTGCGTAATGTTGAGGTGTTTTTTTTACTTTACTGGAGTATTACTGTACTTTTACTTCTACTCCACTACATCTGCAGAAGCAAATATTGTACTTTCACTCCACTACAATTATTTGAAAGCTTTAGTTACTTTGCAGATATAAATTGTTATATAATAAAACATACATATTAACCACTTTAGCCCTATTTTATGCCACAGCCATTTGAAAATAGCCGATCTACAAGCTAGATCGGCTACTTTCAAACATTCTAGAACTTTAGCTTTTGGTAAGTATATTTAAAAATAAGTAAAAATAGAGTATTTTTATATTGTGGTATTGCTACTTTTACTTAAGTAAAATGTCTGTGCACTTCTTCCACCATGAAACACAGTTGTGTTTAAAGAAATAATTGCTTTTCAATTCATCCTAAGGACTCATTCCCTTATTTTCTATGTTTACAAAAAATAAAAATAACATTCACTTTTAAATGCATTCACCCTTCCCCTGTTGCTAATAATGTACTGTAAAGTTCATGGACTCACATGTGCCACATGGTGGCCGTTCAGCCACACTACACCTTAAAAAAAGGTGTCAAATGTGGCACCACCAAGTAGTAGTGGTGCCTCTGTGGCACCACAGAGGCACTCAGATGGTATTACTGCCATTCTCAAGTGCTAACCACTGTAAGTCATGCCAGCAAGGTCAAGGACACGGTTCCACAGAGTATTGAGTACCTTGTGCGGGAGACATACAACTGGTTTTCAGTGTCTCCCAAACGCAGAGAAGCTTACAAGGCAATATACGAGACCATCAACTGTGGTAATAAAGCGCTACAGATTACCAAGGTGTGTGCCACACGCTGGCTTTCCATTGAACCGGCTGTCTTGCGTATCTTGGACCAGTGGGAGGAGCTGAAGTTACATTTTAGCACCACAAAATCAACTGAGCATTGCTACATGGCTGATGTTTTGTACAATGACCCTCAGAATGTGCTCTACTTGACCTTTCTGAAGTCAGTGCTGGGTGAGGTACAGGTGGCCATAAAGTCCTTTGAAGGCAAAAAAGCAGACCCAGTCAAGCTGCTTGATTGCTTGATCAGCTTGATCAAGTCTGTCAGCAGCAGGGTGCTAAATCCTCTGGCTAGGGTGGATGTCCTCAAAGAGCCCATAGATGGGTTCATCAGTCCCCAACCCTATCTTGGGTTCCTTTTTGAGTCTAAGCTAGCTGAGGTCCAGAAGGCCCATAAGCTGGCAGAAAGTGTGGTGAGCAATGTCCGAAGTAGATGTGTAGCCTTCATCATCTCCCTGACCAAATAACTACGGGAGAGATTGCCAGACAACATCAAAACACTCCAGAGCATGTCTATCTTCAGTGTGGGGGATGCTCTAAAGCCCCAGAAGAGCTTTGGAGAAATGGAAAAGATTGCCAAGCTCCTTGGGTACCCACTGATACAGATAAAATAATACAGCAATGGCGTGTAATCCACCTGTCAAAGTGGAATGAAATCCAGGACACTGTGGGATTTTGGAGTGACGTGTGGCAGTTCAGGGATGCGGCGGGCATCAACCCGTTTAAAAAGCTTGTCATGGCTGCCGTGTCGGTTTTATCCTTGCCACACTCTAATGCTGAAATTGAGAGGGTTTTCAGCCAGATGAGTGTGGTAAAGACAAAACTGAGGAACCGGATGTCCTTGCAGACCCTCAACTCCATATTGTATGTCAGATATGGTCTGAAGCTGTCTGGACAGGCTTGCTATGAACACCAGCTGCCTGACACCGTTTTGTGGCAGTTTGGAACATCAGAAAGTGAGAATGGCTTTCAGAGAGGACAGTCGCACCTTTTCTAAGCTCCTGCATTCCACCCCGCGCTCCATTCTTCGGCGGCGAAAACAACATCTTCGCCTAAAGAGGATTATCACAGCCAGCAACTACCTGGTATTGTGCTACGCCGCTATATTGCAAGGATTCATTTTCATCGAATCCCACAATGTGCAGCTTCAACGGAGAGCGAGTGAAAACGGAGATATACCACAAGACGCAGCGACGTTACTTTTGAAAGTTTTCAACGCGCGGAAATCGGTACAAACACGGAGAAGAACCCCAAGCCAGCTTGACGGCCTTACAGTAAGAAAGATCATATGGTTGAGTCTATTGTTGTCGGGAAATGTTCATCCTAACCCCGGGCCACCGACCGTGGACAGCACGGAGACCAGCTATGATCACAGCTACAATGGCCAAAACAACATCACAGCTGTTTACACACGCGACGGAAGCGCCCGACAAAGCCCGGTCCACAACATGCAGACAAATAACTTTGTTTGGCAACGGACCACCTCACCTGATAAGAATGAACCCCAGCAAAGAGCTGGAGAAACAAGGATGGATTATTTGTCCCGGTTAGCGTCCGTGTTGGTTCCAAGACATGCGTTCCCGAGCAGACCACCGCCTGGAGGAATGTGGCCGGTGATGACGAGTCAAGGGCTTTCCCAACAACGTCATCAAGAGGATTTCCCCATGGGTCACATGGGCCCAAGACAACCGCAGGGTATCTCTCAGAGGGAAGCACATGAAAACTACATAGCATCCCACCGAGAGGAATGCTGGGAAATGGAGTTATTTTCCCTGTATTTCAAGCGGTCACTGGTCATCTGCATGTTTTTCCCCTGTGGGATCGTCGTGGAACAGAGTTTCCCAACATTCCTTTGCCTGGGGGAATTTGGTCGAGGTCGACTCAAGGGTTTCCCCCACATCCACCACCCCCACCACCCCCACCACCCCCACCTCCCCTCCCCCGAGGCAGGTCCAAGGAAGGATATGCTGCCTCAAATCACATCCACAGCTCCCCCGCGGACATCACAAAGCCCCCTCCTCCCCCACCCACACCTCCTCCTCCCCCCACCGACCCCCCAGAGGCTGAAAGGGACAATGGTTACTTCTCAACTGAAGACATGGATGCCATTTTTTCAACGAGAGGTACTCACATTGTTCACTTGATTGTTAACAGTCTTAACAAGACTGCAATCTGTCAATTGCTAACTTGCGCCTTGAGAAAGAAAACGGAAATAAAGATAGTAAACAAACAAATGTTACGGTCATCTTGTGTGACATATGTCCTTGTGCCGATTCACCTCGTGTGCGCACATGTTCGTATGCCCACTTATCCGGTGTGCCCTGATGTCTAGAAACTCGTGTGCCCAGATGTCCAGTGTGACCATCTGTAGTAGTTACTGAACTGTAGTAGTTACTGAACTGTTCTTTCCCTTAAAGTGTCCTGAAAAGGCATTTCCTCCCTGTTCTGCCCTTAAAAAGGCACTGTTTTGCCCCTGAAAATAAGTTGTTGTCACCACACACTCATTATGAGGCGAAAGGAGATTTGAAGAGGTCCTTGACCAGTTACTCAGATTAATTAGCATCATAAAAGCAGTGATCATCAAAATAATTCAGCATTTTAAATGCCCTTCTTTGTCCCTCTTATTGCCTGGGAATCCCCTGAAAATGTACTGTCTTGGCGATGGCAGGACATGTGAATTTGACATGGACATGCTAAGGACATGGACATGCCAAGGACCATGGCATGTTGAGTGCTGCAGCCTACTTGGGTATGATTCTACTGTGGGATGTGGACGGTGGTCTGACACAAATAGACACACAGGCGCAAGTAAATACCTTTACTCATCGGAGGACTACATCAAGTCTGGTGGTCTCCTGCCCTGTGGTATTGTGAACTCTTGTGAACTCTTGGCCGTGTGCCCATTCATCTTGTGTGACATATGGCCATGTGTCGATTCATCTCGTGTGCCCACATGTTCGTATGCCCACTTATCCGGTGTGCTCTGATGTCTAGAAACTCGTATGCCCAGATGTCCAGTGTGACCATCTGTAGTAGTTACTGAACTGTTGTTTCCCTGAAAGTGCCCTGAAAAGGCATTTTTTCCTCCCTGTTCTGCCCTTAAAAAGGCACTGTTTTGCCCCTGAAAAGAAGTTGTTGTCACTACACACTCATTATGAGGCGAAAGGTGATTTGAAGAGGTCCTTGACCAGTTACTCAGATTAATTAGCATCATAAAAGCAGTGATCATCAAAATAATTCAGCATTTTAAATGCCCTTCTTTGTCCCTCTTATTGCCTGGGAATCCCCTGAAAATGTATTGTCTTGGCGATGGCAGGACATCTGAAGTTTCAAGTCTGGTGGTCTCCTGGCCTGTGGTATTGTGAACTCTTGTGAACTCTTGGCCGTGTGCCCAGTCATCTTGTGTGACATATGTCCATGTGCCGATTCATCTCGTGTGCCCACATGTTCGTATGCCCACTTATCCGGTGTGCCCTGATGTCTAGAAACTTGTGTGCCCAGATGTCCATTGTGAGCATCTGACCTTATCTGCATTAAACGTTGGTCATCAATGTGAATTAATATATTTTTACAATGTATATATATATCATCTTTCTTTGTATTCATGACATAATAGTGATGTCATCAATCCTATGCCTATTTGTTCATGCCAGTGCCGAAGCTTAATTTGATTGGTTGGACTTCACGTGACATATGTGCATAGTGCCTATAAAATACTAGGACGACGGCGGATGAGACTATATATATATATAATAATTATATCTTTGTATATATATATATACATATAACTAATATACTGCTATATAACAAATATACTACTATATAACTAATATACTGCTATATAACAAATATACTACTATATAACTAATATACTGCTATATAACAAATATACTACTATATAACTAATATACTGCTATATAACAAATATACTACTATATAACTAATATACTGCTATATAACAAATATACTACTATATAACTAATATACTACTATATAACTAATACACTAGTATATAACTAATACACTAGTATATAACTAATACACTACTATATAACTAATATACTACTATATAACTAATATACTACTATATAACTAATATACTTATACTACTATATAACTAATACACTACTATATAACTAATATACTACTATATAACTAATACACTACTATACAACTAATATACTACTATATAACTAATATACTACTATATAACTAATATACTTATACTACTATATAACTAATATACTACTATATAACTAATATACTACTATATAACTAATATACTACTACATAAATAATATACTAGTATATAACTAATATACTACTATATAACTAATATACTACTATATAACTAATACACTACTATATAACTAATATACTACTATATAACTAATATACTACTATATAACTAATATACTTACTACTACTATATAACTAATATACTACTATATAACTAATATACGTTGTGTATATGTTGTGTACTCCTTTCGACATGACGACCCTGAATACAGTACTTGCGCTGCTTCACAGGCGCAAGTAAAAACTCAAACAAAATGTCTGAGCTGAGATCCATGTTTGGAAATGGCAAGGTGGACATTATTTCATTCTCAGAAACTAAGTTGGATAATTCCATCAAAGACTTTGAGATTGAAGTAAGGGGCTGCAATGTCATCAGAAAAGACAGAAATCTCTGTGGGGGTGGGGTTTGCATCTATGTGAGATCAGACATTATTTACGAGGTGATCCCAGATATGGATAAAAAACCCACAGAATCGGTCTGGGTCAAAATCGTATACCCACATGCAAAACCACTGATAATTGGCGCAATATACAGACCCCCAGATCAAAATGCATTTTATGACTTGATTGAGGAACATGTTGTGGGGTTAGGAAACTCTGAGACAGTACTAATTGTTGACTTTAACACCTGTGTTCTTAAGGAAGACTCAGCTACCTTTAAGTCCCTCAGAAAGTTCTGTGACCTGCACAGCTTTACCCAGCTGATAAAGCATTTTACAAGGGTGGGCATTGCTTCTCAATCAATCATAGACCTAGTGTTGACGACGGACCAGTCCAGAATTTCCAGGAGCGGTGTGATAGAATGTAGCTTAACTCATTCCCTGCCTAGGACGTACAAAACGTCTTTTTTTTCCAATTACCAAACCTGCCTAGGACGTACAAAACGTGTTTTTAGTTTTTGGGGTTCATACACTAGATGGCGCTCTCACCCAACTTGTGACAGAATTTGGGCATCCTGTGATCAATAGAAAGTCCAAAATCACGTGAACAACCACTTCATCAAAACAAAGGCTGAACAAAGAAAAGTCAAAAACTTTCCCATCAACCGCCATGGTGCTATTCAGCCACCTGTACCGTCGTTCTGGTCACTGTGACCCATAACACACAATCAGACCAAAAGCCGATCAAAGGGAGCCGTCACCCACGTGATCAAACAACAGCTGATGTGTATGTGTGAAATGGTACCAAATGTCACCCCATCAACAACAATGGCGCTGTTCCTCAACTTGAATCTTAGTTGGATGAGCTGTGGACTCCCTGTGAACCAAAACAAACAATACAAACATGACCTGATCAAAGGATCCCAATCAAAACAGAAGCTTACAAAAGGGAGTGAGCAACGTTACCTTGTGTTCCGCAGAGTAGGTGTTTTGAGAGAAGAAAGCCAGTCGAGTTGAGAGAAGAGAGTAGTCCATTTATTGATAGTGTCCACAGTAGTAGTAGTTATTCATATAGTGTCCACATAGCCTAGAGATCGTAGTAGTAGTAGTTGTTCATATAGTGTCCACATAGCCTAGAGATAGTAGTAGTAGTAGTTGTTCATATAGTGTCCACATAGCCTAGAGATAGCAGCAGTAGTAGTAGTAGTAGTAGTAGTAGTAGTTGTTCATAGTGTCCACATAGCCTAGATAGTAGTAGTTGTTCATATATTAGTCTTAGTTAGTCTTGTTAGATTAGATCATCCGTTGTCTGTCTGTCTGTGTGACCAACCAAAAAAAAAAAAAAAAAAAAAAAAGCGTGTGTGTGTGTGTGTGTTAGTACAGTCAGTCAGTCTAGTGTAAGTATAGTGTGAGTTTAGTGTTTTTATTTTATTTTGTGAGATAGTTTTTTAGTCTCTCAAAATGCCGAAGCGCAAAAATCCAGTTGCCGATCAACAGCCAGGATCACGCCGTGGCCGAGGTGGTCGTTGTCAGCGATCCCTCGCTGATCCAGTCCCTGTAACGAGCCGTGGACATGCTGGTGCTCGCGGCGATCGAGTGCCCAGACCGGGCCGTGCGCGCGGTCGTCCTCGTCCTCGTCCTGCAGTCAGTGTTCCAGCACCTCCTGGGCCCAGGCAGCTGCACATTGACGAGATGTTCCATCGTGCTGTGGTGGTGGACCTCCAGCCAGATACCTAGAGTGAGCTCTCTGATGGGGATGAGGATGAGCCGACGATGGCTCACCCAGCCACTCCACAGAGTTTACCAGCGCTTTCTGGAACCGAAACACGGCCTCGTCGCAGTGGGAGACCTACGACCCGTCGTCAAGTTCTGGAGAGTCCGTATAACTCTCAAAGGTCCCAGTTTGACTCGTCCTCCGACGAGGATCTGGCTGACCTGTGGCTCCCAAAGAGGGTGGAGACAGCCCGCAGAAGTCGGAGATGTGGAATTCTTTCGACTTCGAGTGGTATGTACATTTGTTTTTATCGTGTTTGGAATGAAATTAATGTATTTATACTGCAAGTCACTCTGGATAATAGTGTATGCTAAATGCCTAAATTGTACATTTTTTTGGTTGACTTTTTTCTTCACTTTACGCTCGTACATTTACTAAAAATGTATGTGCGTAAAAGTGAAAAAAAAAAAATGGTGTTCGTGTTCCTGGTTTTTGAATAGTCTCTATTTACAACCCATACATCTACATAAACCTTCAGATTTTAAATATAAAGTCCTTACCCCACGGCCAAGGATGTAAAAAGTTAAAACGTCTGGGTCTAAGTACCCGTATCTTCCTTATTGTTCAATAAAAAGCATTATAATCCGATCGGTAGCCATTTTTTCAGAATTGTCTCAATATGCTTTCAACTATGCGACCCTATCGGTTGAGAGGTGTATTGCGTTCTGATGCATTGTAGCTCTATGAGAAAATGGCCGCCGATTGGATTAGAATGCTTTTTATTGAACGATACGGAAAATACGCATACTTCTGAGGGCCCGTACATAATTGTAACATCCGTGGCCATGGGATAAGCATTTTATATTTGAAATCTGAACATTTATAGATGCATAGGTTGTAAATGGAGACCATTCAAAAACCAGGAACGAGTTGCTCCATTAGGCTTGTGACGAGCGTCAAGGATATATATTTACCAAACTCTTTTATTGTCATTTTAGACTCTGAATCAGATGGTGAGATGGCAACATCTGATATCACCAACTTGGCACATGATGGCAGTGGGGGTAAGCTTATTCTTTTTGTCTGTTTTTTTCAATGCTTTTTATCGTGTCCAAGCTAAAATCTAACATTCAAGTTGGGAGCAGTGTTGCCAGATTCTGTGAGAGAAACAAGCAACCAGGTCTAGGAAAACAAGCCAAAAAAAGCAACCTGTTGTGAGCTTGTAGATCTGCTATTTTCAATACAATCTTGGGGGAAATGTATAAATAAATAACAAGCAGACCTGGCAACAGGGGGGTGTAAAAATAATTGATTTGATTTTGTTTACCATACGTATCATAAAGCTGGGTGTGTAAAAATATGTTTACCATACTATCTTATCATAATAACTATTTGATATTTTCCTCTGATTTCAGATGCAGAGGCGAGTAAGGCTGTGGACGAACCCTTATCTCATCCAACTGTTGGCACAACCAGTGGAGGTAAGAAAAGTTTCTTTTTCTAATCACACTTACACACACATACAAAAAATGTATGTATTGAATCGTAAACGCATGTATTAGAAATGTATATGCATTTTATGGTAAAATTATGTCTTTCTATAATTTACAGGACGTGGACGTGGGCGCGGTGGAAAGGCAAAGGCTGTCCCAAAGGCAAAGGCTGTCCCTCTTGTGTGGCATTCCATGGAGGAGAAGGATTGGTGCCCCTTAGACTTTCCATTCACCGCAACTCCTGGTCCACTGAGCAGTGCTGCAGACCTTCAGTCAGATCAACCAGTGGAGTTCTTCCAGTTGTTCCTGACCGATGAACTGCTAACCCAGATCGTGCACCAAACAAACATCTATGGGGAAAAGTGCATTGAGAAGATCCACCTGCCACACTCCAGAGTCAATCAATGGGAGCCTCTCACAGTGGAGGAGCTGAAAGTCTTCTTGGGCCTCTTGTTCCTAACTGGGCTGATGCGGAAACCGGAGCTGGAACTCTACTGGGCTCAGGATGAGATGCAGGCTACGCCCTATTTCAGCAAGATAATGCCTCGAAATAGGTTTCAACTCATCCTCCGATTCCTCCACTTCAGTGATGCCACAGATACTGGTGAAGACAGACTGTACAAAATCCACCCAGTCTTAGACTACCTTGTTGAGAAGTTCCAGGAGCTGTATCAGCCATCACAGAACATCTCCATTGATGAGGGCACACTCCTGTGGAGAGGAAGATTGTCCTTCCGGGTCTACAATCCTCAGAAGCCAATCAGATATGGGATCAAGTCGTACATCTTGTGTGATTCGAACACAGGCTATTGCCACAACATGAGGCCATACTGTGGAACATATGTCCCCCTTGCCGACACTATTACCTCACTCCTAGGTTCTCTAAAGGGTAAAGGGTACCATGTTTTCATGGATAACTTTTATAACTCTGTGACCATGTGTGAGAACCTCCTGAAGGAGAACACTCATGTGTGCGGGACGCTGAGGAGGAAGAGGGGGGCACCACAGGAGATTGAGGAGGCTACCTGTTCCACCCTGGGCGAGGAGGGAAGAGTTGTTCGCCACACAGACCAGCCCAGAGTGATGGTACTGGCGTTTCGGGACACAAACGTGGTCCGGATGGTCTCAACATTCCACCAGGACGAGATGGGAGAGGTCAGAGTGTGGCGAAAACGCCGTCCGTCAGTGGCCGCTGCCCGAGTGACAAAAGAGAAGCCTGCCTGTTGCATTGAATACAACAATTCAATGAATGGAGTGGACAGGATGGACCAGTCCATTTCATACTATCCGTTCACCAGAAAGTCCAGCAAGTGGACAAACAAGTTCGTCATATACATGTTTGAAATCTGTATGGCAAATGCATTTATTTTGTACAAACAGAAAAACCCAGAGGGCAGCTGCAAGAGCATGGAATTCACGCAAAGCGTCTGCAGGGCATGGACCACCACCCAGAGACGGCCTCCACGGGATCCTATTGCACCGAGAAACATTGACCCTCCAAGCAGGCTCTTGGCAAACATCCCACCACTGCCAACAGCACACGTGCCTGTTCACCTGCTCCCCACCCCCAAAAAAAAGCGTCCAGCTCGGAAATGCAGGGTTTGTAGCACCGCAGAAAACCGCAGAGAGACGAGGTTCAGGTGTCCTGTCTGTCTTGTTCCTCTGCACAAAGAGCCCTGCTTCACACTCTTCCATACAGAGGACCAGTATGCTACTCAGAGACGCTGAACTGTTTTTCTTGGGGGCACACACACACACACACACACACACACACACACACACACACACACACACACACACACACACACACACACACACACACACACACACACACACACACACACACACACACACACACACACACACACACACACACACGCTTACTTGCTTACTATAGGCCTACTTCTATCTTGTATGTATTGTATTGTATTTATCATTCATTTGCAGGGAAACACTCCCATGTATTCAATAAATACGCCATGTATTTCGGCTGATTCAAATGTCTATTTCTAAAGTGTATTTGCTTCTTTGGGCTTGTTTCTAAAGTGTATTTGCTTATTTGGGCTTGTTTCTAAAGTGTAGTTGCTTATTTGGGCTTGTTTCTAAAGTGTAGTTGCTTATTTGGGCTTGTTTCTAAAGTGTAGTTGCTTATTTGGTCTGTAACTCTAGGTGTGTACAAATGGAATCCAAATGGACCCTCACTGGTCCATTTGGTTTCATTTGTACACGCTCAGAAACCTGTCTTACACACACACACAGGCAGAGGCAGAGAAGGGAAAACCTCGCAGAGAGATGACGTACAAGTGTCCAGTTTGTAATTGTTGCTTTGCACTCTTCCACACAGCGGAAGAGTATGCTGCTGAAAACACACTTGCTTAGTATAGGCCTACTCTTCTACCTTGTATGTATTGTATTTGTCATGTCTCATATCATGCATTTGCAGGAAAACACTCCACACACACCATGTATTCAATAAATATGCCATGTATTTCGGCTGATTCAAATGTCTGTTTCTAATGTGTATTTGCTTATTTGGTCTAGACGTGAATCTTTCAGTCACAATGTATAGTGTATACAGGTAGCAATGACAGAAAACATCAACTGACCTCAGTGCTGTCTGCATGTCATATATTCTATATATGGTCTCTATCAGGGGTCATCAATATCTATCTATCTATACTCTGTTTTAGTGCTCAGCATAGCTATAGTGTACAAATGAAACCAAATGGACCACACACACACACACACACACACACACACACACACACACACACACACACACTGATTCAAATGATTCAAATGTCTGTTTCTAAAGTGTAGTTGCTTATTTGGTCTAGATGTGAATCTTTCAGTCATAGCTATATATATATTCAGCATAGCTATAGTGTACAAATGAAACCAAATGGACCACACACGCTGATTCAAATGTCTATTCAAATGACTGTTTCTAAAGTGTATTTGCTTATTTGGGCTTGTTTCTAAAGTGTAGTTGCTTATTTGGTCTAGACGTGAATCTTTCAGTCACAATGTATAGTGTATACAGGTAGCAATGACAGAAAACATCAACTGACCTCAGTGCTGTCTGCATGTCATATATTCTATATATGGTCTCTATCATGGGTCATCAATATCTATCTATCTATACTCTGTTTTAGTGCTCAGCATAGCTATAGTGTACAAATGAAACCAAATGGACCACACACACACACACACACACACACACACACACACACACACACACACACACACACACACACACACACACACACACACACACACACACACACACACACACACACACACACACACACACACACACACAGTAGGTATAGTAGGTTGTGAGTCTCACTGAAGTGTTACTGTCATGTAGTTACTTTTCTATGCCACTTGATGTCACTGTAGGTGACTGCCTAAAGAGGTGATTTTTGTCTCCGCCAGGCCGAAGGCATGGCGAGAGAGTATGTTTTACCCTCCGTCCGTCCGTCCGTGTGTGTGTCCGTGTGTCCGTGTGTCCATCCTGTCTGTGTGTTACCAGCTAATCTCCGGCACCGTTGGCCCGTTCGCTCCGAAACTTTGCACACACACTCCCTGGATGCCAATTCAGAACCTCTCCCCCAATTTTTTCACATGGGCCTGTTATAGCGCCACCAGGAGGCCGATTTGTGCAAAACCCATTTTTTCCCATTACACCTACAGCTTTTAACCAAACGTCATGCAAATCGGTACACAGTATCTTTATAGTCATGTGATCAACCCGGATCTGTCCGATTTCCCATATTGCATCCTCATTGGCTAAGGTTGGCTTCCAAAGTTTGCAGGATTGGTCCGTTTTGAACAAACTGCCTCCAATCATGAACGCAGCTTGCCATTTCCATAAAATTGCACACGCACATTCCCACCAGGCCGAGGAAGAAATGCCACTTGAACATTTTCAAATCAGCCTCATGGTGGCGCTATAACTGGCCGATTTGCATTTTTAACTATAACTGCACCGATCTGCGTGAAACTTTGCACGCACACTCCCTAGAGGCCAAGGAAAAACATTGGACTGCATTTTTCACATCTGCTTTTTACAGCGCCACCAGGAGGCCGACTTATGTAAAATACATTTTTGGAGATTATTCCTTCAGATTCTGTCCAAAAAACATGCAAATTGGTACACTGCATCTCCATAGTCATGTGATTCTGATGGATCTGTCCGATATTTCATATTCCATCCTATTTGGCTTACAGTGGCTTCCAAAGTTAGCAGGATTGGTCAGTTTTAAACAAAATGCCTCAAAACATGAATGCAGTGTGCAATTTCCGTGAAAGTTTGCATGCAGATTCCCACTAGGCCGAGGAAGAAATGCCCCCCTTTTCACATTCACATTGGCCTTTATAGCGCCACCAGCAGGTCTAATTTAGCAAAACACATTTTTGGAACAAAATGCCTCAAATCATGAATGCCGTGTCCCATTGAAAGGCCTAAGAAGAAATGCCACCCTTTTCACATTGGCCTATTATAGCGCCACCAGGAGGCCACAATAACCTACCTGACCTGGCGGAGACCTGTGCTCCGAGGAGCACTTTTTCTAGTTTTTTTGTCATTTTGTTTGAACACATACTTTAGATATGTCTGGTGTGTCACTGAGGCGAAAAATAAATGGATCAAAAGTTTTTCTGGAAAAAAAATATATATTTTTTTTTTGAAAAACTTTTACAAAAAGCTGTATATCTCAGAATTCTTCTCTCAGGGGGTGTTTTTCACTGAGAACAAGCTTTACTCAACTGCCAATAAGTAAAGAACGGAACATTTGCATTATTTCAAGTGGCTCGCTCACTACCGACAAGCAATTGGTAGCGGACTGTTTTAACAGTTTCTTCACCACAGTTGCAACCCAGTTGGTAAGCAAACTCCCTCAGCATTCAGGTCTTTATGGCCCCGACCACATTCAAGCTCACTATGAGAAACTAGGGGCTAAAAAAGATTCTTTCTCTTTCAAACCTGTATTGACTGTTGATGTGCAAAAAAAACTCCTCGCCCTACAGCCAAACAAGGCCACCGGCCTTGACAACATCCCCACCAGATTCCTCAGAGACGCAGCGGTCTCCATTGCTCCCTTAGTAGCCCATATTACAAACTTATCCATAAGTCAGTGTCATGTCCCACAAGAATTCAAGTTGGCAAGAGTAATCCCTCTATTTAAAAAAGGAAGCAAACTAGATCCCGGCAACTATAGGCCTGTTTCCATCCTTTGTTCCATCTCAAAGGTTATAGAGCGATCAATCCAAGAACAAATCAACAGCTACCTCAGCGAGCGTAAACTGTTGTTTGAATTCCAATCGGGCTTCAGAACATCCCACTCCACTGACACATGCCTACTGTATTTGACCGATTACATCAAACGTGAGGTAGACTCGGGCAAATACTGCGGCATGGTCATGCTGGACCTCCAAAAGGCATTTGACACTGTAAACCACGAAATTCTACTTGATAAGCTGAGGGCGATTGGTTTTGATTGCACATCACTAAATTGGATGAGATCTTACTTGGAGGGTAGAGAACAAGTGGTTGACATCAACGGAACCATGTCCTCCCTCATCCCTCCCGGTGAGCTGCGGGGTTCCTCAAGGCAGCATTCTAGGGCCGTTACTGTTTCTTCTATACATTAACGACATGAATACTGCCTGTAACTGCAAACTGTTCCTGTTCGCTGATGACTCGGCACTCCTGATCTCGGGTGAGGACAAGTTGCAAGTCGAGGAAGCTCTCAGCTCTGAACTCTCAAAAATCCGTACCTGGCTTACCGATAATAAACTGTCACTACACCTTGGGAAAACTGAATCCATCCTATTTGGGACCAAACATTCCCTCAGTAAAATGAAGGTAAATGACTTCAAGGTCAAAGTCAATGACACAATCATCACTAGCAAAGAAGAGATTACCTATTTGGGATGTATTCTTGACAAACACCTGTCAGGTGAAAGCATGGCAACAAAGGTGTTCAAAGGAGCAAACCAGAGAACCAGATTTATGGGCAGAGTTTCCTCTTTTGTCAACCCTCAGGCAATCAGGACCCTCTCGGGGGCCCTGATTCAGCCCCTTTTTGACTATGCTTGCTCCTCTTGGTACTCCAACACCTCAGTGTCACTGAAGACTAAGCTTCAAACCTCCCAAAACAAACTGATTCGACTACTTCTCGGACTGGGGCCCATGACCCACCTCTCTCCCACTCACTTTGCCAGCCTAGGCTGGCTCAGGGTGAAAGACAGGGTTATACAACTAAAAATGGGACTGGTCTTCAAAATTGTAAATGCAGATTTGCCCGAAATGCCCCCTATACCCGCATATCTGTATAAGTACCTTGAAAAAGTTAGTGATACCCACAGTCACAAAACTAGAGGGAGCGTAAACAACAATCTGGTAACACCCTCCCATAAAACAAACATGGGCAAATTCTCCTTCTATAGCACTGCCACCAAGGAATGGAATAGTCTAACCCCATCCCTCAAAAAATGCAGTTCGCTGGGCTCATTCAAAACAGCCCTAAAAACTCATCTTTCTGGAGGCCTAAAGAGGAGCTAGTACCAGTTTCCCTGTAGACAGACGACCCCCACCCCCTTTTTTTGTACATACTTTTTATTTTATTTTCTAATGTTTTATTTTTGTATATATTTTTTTGTACATAATGGTATATATATATTTTTTTTTTTTCCCCTCTGTATTCTTATGTTGATTTTTGAACTGTTTGGTTGCGACTATATATGTCTATGAAATTAATTCAAGGACCCCAATGGAAACAAGCCCGCAAGGACTTTTTTGGCCGGACCTTTTAGACAAAAGCATTATAAATGTAAATGTGTTGTTTTACATTCTTTTGCCTAATACAATTTTCAATCAATCAATCAATCAATCAGCTGCTTATTCATTTAAGTCAACTCCTCGCACAGCCACAGCATCAGCATCAGCACAATCTGCAGTAGACCTGGATGAAGAAGTAGTAGTGGACCTGCTGGATGTTACTGATAGCGAAGATGACCCTTATGATATGTGATACGACAAAAAAGAAATCCCGACAGGATTATTTTGGGGCTGAGACTGTTCTGTTCAATTGTGATTGGTGTAACTAACTTGTTTAGTAGAGGACCTGATCTCTTGAAAAAAAGAAGAAAAAAAAAAACAGGGAGGCCTGATGGACGGGAAAAGAACTGATTGGAATAACATGCTCCTTCCACGCCAGGTGAAAAGAAGCACCGAAGGAAGCATGAGGTCAGTCTGTTGCTCTCCCCAGGTTGGCAGATTACACAGCCTATTGTGTATATTACATAGACAATTGACACTGGGTGAAAAAATGGGTTACAAAATCATGGGATAAGAAAAAAAAGAAGTAAAAAAGTATATATATATATATATATATATATATATATAGACAATTAACACTGGGTGAACAAATGGGTTACAAAATTGTGGAATAAAAAATATATATATATATATACAAAATATATATCTTTTTAAATGGGGGAGAAGACGACAGCCTCCACGTGGCCTCCCCTGCAAGTAACAAGAAAATCTTGTGAAACAAATGTCGCCACCCAATCATCAATGATGATGATACACGAAAGAAGAAGAAAAATCAAACTCAGTTTGAAGTGAGCGGTGCAGGGAGAGAGAGAGAGAGAGAGAGAGAGAGAGAGAGAGAGAGAGAGAGAGAGAGAGAGTCATGACACACGTGTATGTCTCCTTATATGGACATGTCTCCTTTTATGGGATGAATTTATGTAACGAGTGCATGTCTCCTTATATGGGCAATTCTCTCCCTGACGTCCAGTTGTGATGTCAGACTATACACATATGGTAATTGGTAACCCTGGTGCACTGTGTAGGTCAGTGATGATTGACTTATCACTGTCTGACTGATTAGACTGATATTCAGTCAGTAAATAATACATTAATATATACCTCCCCCTACATAAATAATGGGTTACAGAATCGTGGGATAAAAATAATAAAAAATAAAAAATTTAGAAACCTTATGCCCATACCTAACACCATGCCAAAAATCATAAACGTGTCACCAAGTGCACGATTTCCACATATTCCCTCACAGCTATTATAATAACAGTGCTACACAAAGCACTCTAAAAATTCGCTAGGGGCAAGAAAAAGTCGCTAGGCGCTGGAGCGGCACGCGCTCTGCGCACGCATTATCCACCCCTAGCGACTTCTAGCTACTTATGGGAGGGCCTATAGCTACTTCCGTTGCTGGAGAGTTGGCAACACTGGTGGGGGCCACTGAACTTCGTGAAATCTACCTGAAAACAGACAACCTCATTGACGGAGAGTACTTTGCTCGCATAGTAAAGGAAGTGTCCCATGATCTGGAGGAAAGTAAGTGTCAGCACGCAGAGCCTCGTCTGTCAATCTATGGGCACTCTCCAGACGAGTGGGACAGCCTGTCTAAGTGGTTCATACACCAGAAAGTGCACTCTCCCAACATATCATTCAAGTACATTTCTTTTTTTTATAATGATGTATCAGAAACATCTGTGTCAATTGACTTTTTCACAGATGCCACGCCCTCTGTGGATTTCAGGGTCTTTTTTCAAGGGGGAATGGTGCTCGGAAGCTTGGCCTAAGGAAATGATTGATATACCAGCTGTTAGTAAATCTATTGCATTATTTAAATTATACCCTATTGTCGTAGCTTCACTGTTGTGGGCAATGAAGCCACAGTGCACATGATTAACAAGGGGCATCCTTCAATACCCGTAATTAATCGATTTCTTAGGCGCCTCGTGCATAACAGGTAATCGATAGTCAAAGGTCATGTTTACTCAGTATTGAGGGTTTAAGTCACACATGGGCACCATACGGCCCGGGGGCCGCACCTGGCCATTTGACCATCTCATTCCGGCCCTCGAAGTCCTCAAAGAAAAACTTTGGTTTTGAGGGAAATGTATTTACCTCGACTCCAATTAATTATTATGATGTACTCAAATGTTAAATGCTTATCATGTAACAGTGAGACAGTCTGCCATGGATCCATAATTATTTAACATGATGCAATATGTTTGATAATGTGAGTGATACAGTACAGCTACTGTATAAACATTTAAAAATAATAATTACAAATTAATAGTTAACCCTATTGTAAAGGGTTGTGTCTATCAAATGCATGCAGTTTTAACAGTGATTCAGCACTACAGTATGTGTTGTGTTTCAAGTTTCAATCCAATAGTCCAATGTGTGGCCTTTCACTCACATTATCAAAGTCAGTATGGCCCCCTGGGAAAAAATGCTGCCCCCCCTGGTTTAAGTGGTTAAATGTCTGAAACACACATGTATCTATTTATGGACCGTAATGCAAACAAGCCCCCTGGGACTTTATGTGCAATCCTGATGATAGTGCAAATAAGTATATGAAGCCATCTATGATATCTACTGTACTTAAGTACAATGTGGAGGTATTTGTACTTTATTTGAGTATTTCCAATTTCCAAAACTTATTTGACTTTAGTATAGTTGCTTTGTAGATTTTGATCATTATTACAAGACATACATTAACCACTTCAGCTCTGCATACATTTCGGCCATTTGAAAACAGCAGATCTACAAGCTCACAATGTGTTGCGATGCGACAGCGACACATTGTGTCGCTTGAAACGGGAAATTCTGCATAATGAGTAATTTTACTTTTGACACTTTAAGTACATTTTAATGCCAATACTTTTGTACTTTTATTCGAGTACATTTTGAATTTGAATTGTAACAGATCATTTCTACATGGCAGTACTTAAGTAAAACATTTGAGTACTTTTTCCACCACTGCATGTGTTTACCAACCTGCAGTGGTAGCGGGTGGATGTCCATATCAACATCAATGTGTTTACTAACCTGCAGTGGTAGGAATAGGATGGATGTCCATATCAACATCAATGTCCAGCAGTTTGTTGTGTGTGTCCAGCAGAGTTTCTAGTGTCTCTATCTCTCTCTGGAAGAGGTTGCACGTCCACTCTGCGGCCGCACTGAGGCGCTCCAACACAAACACTCTGACATGAAGCTTCAGCTGCTGTTTGTCCAAAACACACAGTATCTCCTCTCCCACCGACGTCATGTGTTCATTGATAGACCGCCGTACACACTCCATTTGACACGTTTGACGAGACATTTTTTCACCGCCTCCTATGTTTACACGACACCGTGGAGAACTACACGCTCTTTACTTCCGGTTCCGGGTTAACATGTTTGACGCATGCGCATTAAAGGATCCGTGTACTCGTGTCTTAGTGCCTTTCGCCACCTGGTGGAGGAGGTGTGTAACTGTCACAGATAGATAGATAGATAGATAGATAGATAGATAGATAGATAGATAGATAGATAGATAGATAGATAGATAGATAGACAGACCTAAGTGTACTTGGAACACTTTCTGTCTAAACCAAATCTCTTATAAAAAAAATAGCCGATCTACAAGCACACAAGGTGACACAACGCAATGCCTTGTGAGCTTGGCGGTCGGTTATTTTTAGCTAATGTAGCCTACGTCAGGTTCAAGTGGTTTCCACTGTGTCATTACAGTAATAAAGCCTTTTCCTGGGTACCGCTGCCCTGCTGAAAAAACCAGCACAAACCAACTTATGATGGTTGCTGGTTTTAGCTGGTTTTAGCTGGTATTAGCTGGTCTTGGCTGGTCTTAAGCTGGTTTAGATGGCATACCAGGCTGGACAAGCTGGTCAGGCTGGTCAGGCTGGTTTGCCAGTGTAGTTGGTTAGCTGGTCACTAAGCTGGATTCTGCTGGTCTTTGCTGGTCAGCCAGCTGGCTGGCTGGACTGACCAGCAAAGCCAAGCTGGTAGCTGGTCTTTGCTGGTCAAATGGGTGGACTGACCAGCAAAGACCAGCTTACCAGCTAGACTTAGCTGGTCAGATGGCTGGAATCTGGACAGACCAGCAAAGACCAGCAAAGACCAGCTTAGCAGCTGGTCAAGTTTGGTTAGATCAGTGGTTCTCAACATGTGGATCGGGACTCCCAGGGGGGTCCCCACGTGATTTGGGGGTGGTCCCCAGATGACAGTGAAGTGACAATTTAAGGACCTTTAAGACCTTTTTAGTACCTAAAAAAACCCCACCATTACTGCATCAAAAGTAATCAACAAACTATACTATAATTTTTGTTTTTAAATATCAGATCTACAAGCTCACAACACCTTCCTTGCGAGGCGTTGTGAGCTTGAAGATCTGCTATTTTAACAATAGAGTCAAACTAAACGTAAATGCATCAACTCCTACATTCCAAGTGCTTATCAGGGTGGGGGGTCCCCAGCTCAAATATGATTATATAAAAATCTAAAATATATAATATAATATAATATAATATAATATAATATAATATTATATATAATATACAAAATATAAAAAATCCATCAATTAATAAAAAAATAGCAGATCTACAAGCGTTGTGAGCTTGCAGATCTGCTATTTTAACTAGTTTGGATCCCGGGGAGACATCATACCTGCCATTTTTCTTCTGTTACAATTGCCCCCCCCCCCCCCCCCCCCAGTATATATTATTGTATTGTATTGTATGGTATTGTAATGTATTGTATTTTATTGTATTGTATTTTTTTTTATTTCACTTTACATTTCTTATGCTTTTCTTGTGATGTGACATAAATAATAGATTTAATAATAATAATAATAATAATAATAATAATAATAATAATAATAATAATAATAATAATAATAATAATAATGGTAATAATAATAATGTATTATTATTATCATGACATTCATCCAAACTTATTTACTTAATTTCGCAATTGGCAAATAATATGCTAGTTTGATTCTGAATAACACTTTTTTTTGCTATGGTTACCAAAACAGATCTACAGATCTACATCTTGTCGCAATTCGACGCGTTGTGAGCTTTGTGATCTGTTTTTACAGAGAAGTGGGCCCTTTATGCAATGACGCTTCTCTCTTTATGGGGCCTGAGCAGTGTTGCCATATCTGCTTATTATAAGCGACTTTGGGCTTGTTTTTCTGTTGCTTGTAAATATTAGTGAAATATTTCACTTATTCTTTTTGAAAATAGCAGATCTACAAGCTCACAATGTGTTGCAAATGCGACGCACTGTGAGCTTGTAGATAAAGCTCTATAAACCTGTGTATAGGTTTAAAGTGCAAATGTCGCTTCTTTTGGGCTTAATTGTTTTCACAGACCTGGCTGCTTATTTTTCTCACAAAATCTGGCAACAATGCCTCAGCTGGCTCGCGACCCTTGAACTCTATGCTCGCGACCGCTCGCGACGCGCGGGGAGAATGAATGCTGTCTCGAGTCACTTCAATAGAAAGTTAGATAAATTACGTTGCTTTGGATTCATCAAAAATAATTATAAACCGGCTTCAGAGAAGATAAAAGAAAGAAGAAGAAGCGGCGGACATTTTAGGTGAGTGTTGACACACAGAAATACTATTTATGTAGGCTTTTTAGCCTACTATTACTGACTGTATTTATAAGTGCGTAGGCTGCTGTGTTCGAAGCCAATCACAAGTCATGACCCAACATTGTTTAGTTATTTAATGTGTCTTGATAAAGGGATTATGACAATAATTACAAGAAATGACAGTGGGAACATACAATATAATGTTTAATATAGGCCACTATCTGTACTGCTTGGCTGTGTGCTGCTCAAAACTAAATTCAGAATCTGACGTGTGTGTGTGTGTGTGTGTGTGTGTGTGTGTGTGTGTGTGTGTGTGTGTGTGTGTGCGGCTTTCAGTGATGAAGCTACAGAGTGTTTTAATATCCTGTGAACTCTGAACTGAACATTAATGATTCGCTTGTCTATCTGTCTGTCTGTCTGTCTGTCTGTCTGTCTGTCTGTCTGTCTGTCTGTCTGTGTGTGTGTGTGTGTGTGTGTGTGTGTGTGTGTGTGTGTGTGTGTGTGTGTGTGTGTGTGTGTGTGTGTGTGTGTGTGTTATTATTACACATTTCTTTGGCTGCAGTGGCCAAGACGAATGGTTTGCAGGCAGCCCTACTAAAACAGAAAAAGGAACCCAAGAAGAGAGAACCATTATGTGTTATGCCCCCCCCCCCCCCCTCCCACAAAGAAAAGAAAACAGTTTGAAGGTAAAGTGATATTGTTTTGTGTAATATTAAAGTAATCAGTAACAGGGGTCTCCCAGACTCAGACTCTCCACCTCTTTAGTAAGCCGAAAATGCATTTCCAGGAATACCAAATTTAACCAATCAGAACTCTGGATACAGGATAAATAAGTGCAATTGGAAGTGATGACACAAAGAAGTGGGCATATAACATTGGAACAGGAACACTAACATTGAAGCTAATGAATAGGTACTCTCTCCTGAAATTGGCAACCCATCTGAAACTGAATTGTCTACTTATTAAAGAGATCGAGAGACCCCTGCTTATTAAGACTGGGAACGCATCTGTGTCATTTTGTTTTATTTCTTTGGCCATTCAAAAACAGCAGATCCACAAGCTCATAGCGCGGCACTCGGTGGCACGCTATGAGCTTGTAGATTGCTATTTTTGAAAATCTTTGAATATATATTTTTTAAAGCGAACATTTGTACCTCAAATCTTTTTATTTTTATTAAAACTTTTAGGATTTAGAGAACATTTTTAGAATCGGCCTCAGGTCTTAATGGGTTAAAGCTGCACTATGTAACTTTCCTCTTCTCCCCCGGATTTGAACCCGGTTTCCTGAGCTTTTACCATTGAGCTAATAGAGCCAGCCTGCTTGCTCAGGTGATACATTGAATCTTGACCATCAGATCAAAATTCATGTCAGATCCTGTGTCTAGGTGAGACATGACCTTTGACACTAAATGTCTCAATAGAAGAGCAGGGAGACGAAATACAACCACCCCAATTGTATAAGTTATATAGTATTATTTGTATTAACATACTCTAACATACAGATTGTATAAGTTATTGTATTAATATAGTCTATACGATACAGATTGCATAAAATTACATTTTATTCCACTTTAACTTTATAACAAAAAATATCTTGTTTTATCCAAAATATATCTTGCACTAGCTTTAGACTCTGACTCGTCTGAATATGGTGGAGATGCTGTTGTACCCCAAGCTATCCACGACGAAATGTCAAGTACAGTCGTACCCAGGCGAAGGCCAAAGAGTTGGAGCTGGACCTACAGCATCTTAAAACTAAGTAAGCAATGACTAATTTTAACGAAACAGTTGCATGAGTTTGCTCTTCTCTTTTTGTATATATCTATATGTTGGTTAATTGTTCTCATGTTCTTTTTTACTTAGATCTTGACCACAAATGTTAAAAAAAACATTATATAGAAAGCATGTTATATGGAGTGGACAGATGCTAGGTTCATTATTTAACTGTTATCCTACTAACGCATACATCAATTCAGTTTTTATTTTTTTATTTTTCCGTACCCTGTTCATGCTTTAAGATGCAACAAATTAGAGATTGCAAAACAGAAACTGGAGGAAGGGCCTCAATATAGCTCTGCAGCAAAGCCTGACATTCCTGCTGCAGATAAGCAAACCAGTGACAGCATAGGTGTGTTTAGACAGTCATACTGTTTACGGAAAATGGTGACAATGTGTACAATATAAGTACTGTGATACTGCCAAAAGGAGCTTAAATGTGATTTTCTACATTTTCAGTTGCAACTTCCTCCATTTCCTCTTCCCCCGAGTCAGACGATTTGGCATTGACACCTGGGATGTTTGACACCAACGGTGACAAGGTATTGAAGAAACATACTGTGTAGGACAGTGGTTCATAAAAGTGGGGTCCCCAGGGGGTTCCACAGTGTCCCCAGCTAAATAAGAAACAGTTAAGCACAAAAGCACTATTTCAAAAATAGGCAACGGGTCATGATGCATCGTGAGCTTGTAGATCAGCTATGTTTTGCTATTTCTGAACTATTTTTGAACAGTTTTGCCTATAGATACACACAGAGCTAGACGGGAATGCCCAGGAACGCCCATTCGATTTTGGCTCGGGGGAAAACACAACGATCTGCCTCATAGAGTTACATCATACACGATCGTTTGGATCACTTTCAGAGCTATTTTATGGACTATAGAAACATTGTCAGCCAAGAAAAAATCCATCAGAAGGACAGCTGGAACACAATCGTCCACTCGCCCTCGGCAAAGTTGACTTATTTTTAAGATATATGTGACTAAAAAGACCAAACATTGACAAACTATGAGCTCACAGCGTGTCGGAACGCGACGCGTTGTAACTGTGAGCTAGATTGGCAATGTTTGGTTTATGTTCCCCCCAGAATACATAAACTGGGGTTCATGTGGTTTATCACTGATCAGATTATCCTTATATGTTATTGCATTAGTCAAGTTTCAGCACAAGCACCACTGAGACCGGAGATGTTTCCCTCTTTACATCTCCGTCTGAATACTAAAACACTCGCCCCAAAACACAGTCGCCCCGGGGCAAACCCGCCGGTATTCACCTGGTATTCCTAAACGTAACCTCAGTAAATCTATGCCTAAACTGTTAAACATAACCTTATTCCTATACGGAACCTCAGTAAAACTATGTCTAACCCTGAACTTATTTCAAACCGTAATACAGATACAAGAATACAAGAACCGCTGGTCGGTGAAAATGGGGGCGAGCGTGTTTTGGGGCGAGTTTTCTGGTTACCACCCGTCTCCCTCCGTGTTGCCAAACATGTTTACATATGCACAGTGTTGAATCGCCTGGTAGAGACACTATTACAAGATATGATCAATTAAACTTACCATAATATCAAAACCCAACAACCATTAAGTCATCAATAATGTTTATAGTAAATTTGAAGTACAGTTTAGAGACTGTTTTGTGAACGGCACGTACCGACACCATTATCATTTGGTGACATGCGTCATTTAATATCATGCAGGATTTACACACTGCTTTAGCTCCGTGTTCATTGCCAGATTAACAATTGTGTTTTCTGTAGGTTTTTAAACGAGGATAGGTTAGGGTTTGGCTTGTTTTGTGTGTAAATCGCTGCATGTTGCGTTCCAAACTGTAATGGCGTCGATGTCTCCTGTACTAGGAATTCACTAAAACGTGTTCTATAAACTTCATTGATGAATGAATGGCTTTTGCTTTTTGATATTATGATAAGTTTAATTGATCATATCTATAGAAAATGTAATAGTGTCTTACCAGGCGATTAAATCAGATAACCTCGGGCCATTGTGTTGTGTTGGATCCTCTGTCCAGTCAGGACAACATTCCAATCGGACTCTTGTTTAATTTGCTAATGTAACGTTCCTTGTCGAGTGGCAACAAGGTTCTGTGCCTGTGATCTGGCAAGCCATGACGCCTGCTTTTTAAATTGGTATACTTTTTCACTACTGTTTTACCAGCTAGTATGTAATCCAATGACATTGTACTGTATAATAATTACTTTAACTCTCCCCACCTACAGTATAGACAGTTGTAGAATTCTGTACTAAATCTAATCCAACAATTAACATCTTCTCTATTGGAGGTCCATGGCACCAACTCTTTTCCAAATGGGGTCCACATTTGGGGGTCCTTGACATGAAAATGTAATTTCTTTACAGTAAACTGTTTGAAGTGTGCCTGCTTTTGTCCAAAATGAAAGTCTGGGAAATGTCATGGTAAAATGTGTTTTAATTTCTAAAACATGTCTTGTTTTCTTGTTTCAGGTCCATATTGGCTCTGGTGTGTGGCTCCAAAAGGAGATCTGGAAGATGGTGGCAGCAAACACCAAGGACTCCCTGTTCATGAAGGAGCTTGCTGTTGCCATTTGGGGGACAAGAACCCTGAAGACCATGAGCCTTACAGACAAAGAATGCCCCACTAGCAAGTGCGAGGCCAAACCCCCCTGGCCCCAGGACTCAGAGGTATGTTTACTGAGCGGTGGGGGGGGGCTGTTTTGGCTCTGTGCATGACTGTAGTTCTCTTTAAGTTTTCCAGAAGGTGGAATTCCTGTTAGCGTTACTGTTCATACCTTCATTTGGTTGTCTCAGTGGCATCAATTTCAACCAGAAACCTGCCAAGCCAATCAACTGAAGCTATGAAAAACTGAGCGGGAAATGGGAATGTCACCTTCGAGAAAAGAGAACTACAGTCATGCACAGAAGCCTATTATTAGTTTATTATGCAAGTGTTATTAGTTTACTATGCAAGCCTTATTAAGCTTATTAATCAATCATAAAGGAAAATACTCTATTGTAATAAAATAATCCATTTTAGGGCTGAAAGAATTGCAGATCTACAAGCTTGGAACTTGTTGGACGCGTTGTGAGCTTGTAGATCAAAAAAATAATCAATAGAATAATCGTGTAGAATAATTGGTAGTGGCAGCCCTACATGCATGTGTGGCAGGGGTAGCTTTTTTTCCCCAATTGTTGTTGTCCATTGTAGCCATCTGGCTTATTGCCTGCCCACTGCCCACCCACCTTTTCCATTCAAATGCATTTTTCCATAACTGAAAAAGGGGGTTAAAAAAACACTTCACCCCATTTTCAACTCATCTTCATATAATTGGTCCTCACTAATACACATTTTAAGATGGCACCATCTATGTCTACTCACTCTGTGTTTCATTGATGGGTCGTGGACAGTTTAGAAACCTGCCTACCTTTGACATCATCGGTAGGCAGGTTTGGTCATTTTGATCAACATTTTTAACTTTTTTATTTGTTAATTATTAATGCAAGAACAATGGCTTCTACTTTCTATTAGCTTGGAATTTCCATTGGTGATGTCACTGGTAGGCAGGTTTCTGAACTGTCCACATTCCACCAATGAGTGGCAGAACGAGTAGACAGAAATGGTGCCATTGTATAATGAACATTAGCGAGGACCAGTTATATGAAGATAAGGTTGAAAATGGGTGAAGTTTAAGTTACTTTAAGTTATTCTCAAAACATCACAATTCATACAACTCACCCCATGCATGTCTAAGCTAATTATATTTGTTTTATTGGTGGGGGTTCTTGTTTGTTTTCTTTCAGACTGTTTCCATTGGTGGCTGGAGGGACAGAACATTAATGGGGAAGATCTCACAAAGAGGAAGAAGGCCATGGGGATATGATACATTTCAGAAAAAAATCCAGGACATCAATAGAAAGGACAAGAAATTGTGTG
Organism: Gymnoscopelus microlampas; assembly: GCF_963454915.1. NCBI lineage: Eukaryota > Metazoa > Chordata > Actinopteri > Myctophiformes > Myctophidae > Gymnoscopelus > Gymnoscopelus microlampas. Next base: position 60,977,652 of record NC_139962.1, on the reverse strand, counting down.
TCTGTGTATGGGGGGTGATATGGGGGTGTGCGTAATAGCGCCACCAGCAAGCCGATTTTTGCAAAAACATTTTTGACTTCAACTTTTGCAGATGTTTTCCAAACATCACACAAATCGGTATACAGTATCTCCATAGTCATGTGATCAAGACAGATCTGTCCGATTTTTCATATTTTCTCACTATTTTCCAGTCATTTGAATTTGTGTGTGTGTGTGTGTGTGTGTGTGTGTGTGTGTGTGTGTGTGTTCCTCAGGTTGAAGTTTATGAATGTATTTGTTTATTTACATATTTGTTATTTGAATGTTGTTTTTTAGTTTTTTAATAAGTGTTTAATAAATTATTGTTATGTATGAAATTGATACATGATTATTTATTCCTTTGTGGATTTTGCTCACTTTTATATAGGCTATTTTAGGCTACTGTTTTTTTAATATACCACGTGCTGTGGGAACCTGGCTGAAATTCACCGTGATCATGCATCCTCTCCAGCAAAGTTGTTCACTGCATACCAGAATACACCTGAATAAAATAAAAAACAGATAGCAGCTTAAACCAGCTTAAACCAGCTGCCTACCAGCTAAACCAGCTAAAACCATCATGAATACCAGCTCCCAGCTTAAACCAGCCTTGACCAGCAAAATCATCATAAATACCAGCTACCAGTTTAGACCAGCTACCAGCTTAAACCAGCAAAACCTACCATCTTAAGCTGGTCAACCACCAAGACCAGCTAAAAGGTGGCGAAAACACACCTGAAGCTGGTGAAAACACAGCTTAAACTGGCGAAAACACACCTTAGGCTGGTCAACCACCAAGACCAGCTAAAACCAGCTGGTCCAGCTTAGGCTGGTCTAGGCTGGTTTTTTCAGCAGGGTGTGTCTTTTCCCGGCATGAGCATTTAACTCTGCTTGAGTATAGGCTATTAATTTATTTTGATAATTTGTACTTCTACTCCACTACATCTCAGAGGCTAATGTTGTCTTTTGTACTCCACTACAACTACCTCTGGGAGGACTTGTGCTGGGAGACCTGCTGCTGCTGGAAATCCTCCACCTGGAACTCCCGCAACTGTTGCCGATTTGAAACACACATTAGTAATCTAGTTGTCCCTACTGCCACACACAGGTTCTTACAATTTAAACACTAATTGTACTATGTCCTTCAGCAAGGTCCAGGTTGCTGACCAATGGTGGCACAGGGTCAGTGGCCCGCAACTCGGCCAGCAACTGTAGCGTTTTAAAACGTTTGGACCTGTTGAGCGCTGTCAGATGTTGAGCACTCTGTTAGAAATATATGTACAGCATGGTTGAGTGTTATTGGACAGTATAACATGGGAAGTTGTCAGCTTGGATATAGTGTTTGCAAAAATCAACAAATTGACGTCAGCTTCAGATGTTAAACTCTCAAATCACTTCCCTCCAGCCTCGCTCTGTTTTCTGGAACTTGTGGATTGGCAGAGCGTCAAGCACTCGTAAGCCAGATAAATGCTGAATCATCTGGGCACATGGTCCAGGCTTCGGTACCAGGAGCAGGGCGGGCACATTTATTTCTTGATGAAAGTCTTTAAAATGTTTTCATGCTTTAAATCTTGAATAGCAAGTTTTCGTGAGAACGACCCAATTGGTGAATTTATTCAATACCTTATGTGTGGTGCATAGCCATGTTGAGAGGTCAGATACTTGTCCAGGCTGTCATTCCTCTCCCAGTTGCAGCCTTGCTCAAGGCACCACAACCTCTGCCTGCATCTGCAAAATAAGTGAAGACAAGTTAAGCAACACAAGCGTATAAAACCCTGCTTAGAAAGTGTCATGAATTATTATGACCTTTATCTCCTTGAAATCTGCCAGAAATGACTCTCTCTACCTAAAAACACATGACAGAAACTTGACCAGATTGAACTTTACCTGCCGTGAGCAAAGCTCGTCAGAAGAACCTGTTTGTTCCTCAACCTGTGAGTGTGCTCCAGGTGGGAACCCAGGTAGCAGTGGCGGCCACAGAGGGGGCAATCTGCCGTGGACGTCTGTAAATTGGTAGAAAAGTGGCATAAGATAAATAGAAGTAATCAACAACTATACAATAAAATCTGGTCCAACAGGTAGCCTATACAGCTTGTAGATCAGCTATTTTGAAAATATGTATCTGGGGTTAGGGTTAGGGCTCTGTGATATTGGACAGTATAACATGGAAAGTTGTGTCTACTTGGAACTAACCCTAACGCTATCCAATAAATAGAATTTATGCAATTTCCAATAAGAAAAAACCCTAACCTAATCCAATATGACGGAAATGGTAAGAGCATGTCTGCTAATTATAAGCGACTCTGGGACTTTGTAAACATTGATACTGATAGTTAAGGGTTACGGTTTGTTGGGCTTGTTTTTAAATACATAAATAAATGTGTGCTTGTCCCAACAGAGTCACAGACCCTCATCTGAAATAATAATTTGTGCCAGTGACCCCTGTACCAGATTTGGAAAATATTCCATATATTTAGCACTTTCTTTCTCAAGATGTCTTTAAAAACTGGTCTGGTCTACAGCTTGTAAATCGTCTATTTTCAAAATATGTATCTGGGTTAGGGTTAGGGTTCTGTTTTATTGGACAGTAGAACATGGAAAGTTCTGTCTACTTGGATGTAAGGTCAGGGTTAGCAAAAACATGTTTCACATTTTAAACGTTCCAGAAAAACGAAAACACGTACAGGCATGATGGCGGCGACAACGATGATGGGGAGACAAACGACAGATAATGATAACACACTACACTACCTACACAACACTAATAAGACAGAACACAAAGAACACACACACCACTAAAACTCCTAACTAATTGTTGCGTAATTCCAATTTTATCCAAAAGTCAATGCTATTCCAATTTTACCCTGAATATATAACCCTAACTACTCCTAACACTACCCTACCTAACTTCCAAAATCTACCTCACCTGGTGGCTTTTATTTTGGTGGTCAAGTGTCTCAGCATGGAGGGGCCATGTCTCCGCTGCTCCTGGAAGCTCCCAGCTGCCACTTAGCCTATAGTTCTTTCTGCTTTTCTCCATCCTCCGTTTCTGTCACTATATTGCTGCTTGCTGTGTTTCACGCTGACGCTCTGCGCCTGTCACAGTCATGGGATGCAGAGGGAAGAACCCAGACAATCCTAGAAGTTTTGCCACCGGCTTTGTCGTGTGCGCCCCACATCCCATCCAGTACTTAATTTGTTCATAGTTGAAGCTGACAAGCTTCTCATTGTAGATGTTGGGGAGAGGGTCGTAGGAACCCAGTTGCTCTGTATATTTTCCGCCTCGTGCCCTTTTGTTGTACGCTGCCACAATTCTGTAGAAGGGTCTGTTGACCTGTTTATGGCCAGCCAGAGCAAACCTGATGACAACATACCCCCCATGGTATTTCTTTAGGAGGATGGATGAAAGATGCACCATGTTGCTTGTTGAATTATCCTTTGCCGCTGTTTAAGTGAAGCTCAACTATGTCTGTTGTTACAGCTTGGTAGCTATAATATAATGACATTTGGTTGTGGTTAACAGTTAAGACTTATTGTTACCACCGTCTGCCTGGGAATAATGTGACTTTCAGGACGCAGCCATGTTTACTGTACACAGGAAGTTAGTCTTCTTTACAAGTCCAGCCATCAATGCCTGTTCCACACCTGTTTGTTAAAAGAGACAATAGCATCTTTAATGCCTTTAGATAATTTTCTCCACTTAAATAAGATTGGTGACATCATTGCTGATGCCACTGGACCACACCAGTGATTGGTCTCATCATTGCTGATGTCACAGGACCAAACCAGTGACATCAGCAATGATGTCACTCGTTTAGATGTCATTTGTTTAGTTATCATTGGTTGAAGAAATGTTCATGTGCAGGAGAGAACTTCATTTAAATCACCTTTTCCTAAAGAATGAAGCAAGTAGTGTTTCAGTGGGATAGTCATGTGCTACAGTGCTTAAAGTAACTAGTACATTTACTCAAGTAGCCTGCTGTACTTAAGTACAATTGAGGTACTGTCATTTTGCTTGAGTAGGCTATTCATTTATTTTGATAATTTGTACTTCTACTCCACTACATCTCAGAGGCTAATGTTGTCTTTTGTACTCCACTACAACTACCTCTGGGAGGACTTGTGCTGGGAGACCTGCTGCTGCTGGAACTCCTCCACCTGGAACTCCCGCAACTGTTGCCGATTTGAAACACACATTAGTAATCTAGTTGTCCCTACTGCCACACACAGGTTCTTACAATTTAAACACTAATTGTACTTACAATTTCCTTCAGCAAGGTCCAGGTTGCTGACCAATGGTGGCAAAGGGTCAGTGGCCCGCAACTCGGCCAGCAACTGTAGCGTTTTAAAACGTTTGGACCTGTTGAGCGCTGTCAGATGTTGAGCACTCTGTTAGAAATACATGTACAGCATGGTTGAGTGTTATTGGACAGTATAACATGGGAAGTTGTCAACTTGGATTATAGTGTTTGCAAAAATCAACAAATTGACGTCAGCTTCAGATGTTAAACTCTCAAATCACTTCCCTCCAGCCTCGCTCTGTTTTCTGGAACTTGTGGATTGGCAGAGCGTCAAGCACTTGTAAGCCAGATAAATGCTGAATCATCTGGGCACATGGTCCAGGCTTCGGTACCAGGAGCAGGGCGGGCACATTTATTTCTTGATGAAAGTCTTTAAAATGTTTTCATGCTTTAAATCTTGAATAGCAAGTTTTCGTGAGAACGACCCAATTGGTGAATTTATTCAATACCTTATGTGTGGTGCATAGCCATGTTGAGAGGTCAGATACTTGTCCAGGCTGTCATTCCTCTCCCAGTTGCAGCCTTGCTCAAGGCACCACAACCTCTGCCTGCATCTGCAAAATAAGTGAAGACAAGTTAAGCAACACAAGCGTATAAAACCCTGCTTAGAAAGTGTCATGAATTATTATGACCTTTATCTCCTTGAAATCTGCCAGAAATGACTCTCTCTACCTAAAAACACATGACAGGAACTTGACCAGATTGAACTTCACCTGCCGTGAGCAAAGCTCGTCATGAGAACCTGTTTGTTCCTCACCCTGTGAGTGTGCTCCAGGGGGGAACCCAGGTAGCAGTGGCAGCCACAGAGGGGGCAATCTGCCGTGGACGTCTGTAAATTGGTAGAAAAGTGGCATAAGATAAATAGAAGTAATCAACAACTATACAATAAAATCTGGTCCAACAGGTTTACAGCTGGTAGATCAGCTATTTTGAAAATATGTATCTGGGGTTAGGGTTAGGGCTCTGTGATATTGGACAGTATAACATGGAAAGCTGTGTCTACTTGGAACTAAACCTAACGCTATCCAATAAATAGAATTTATGCAATTTCCAATAAGAAAAAACCCTAACCTAATCCCATATGACCGAAATGGTAAGAGCATGTCTGCTAATTATAAGCGACTCTGGGACTTTGTAAACATTGATACTGATAATTGCGGGTTACGGTTTGTTGGGCTTGTTTTTAAATACATAAATAAATGTGTGCTTGTCCCAACAGTGTCACAGACCCTCATCTGAAATTATAATTTGTGCCAGTGACCCCTGTACCAGATTTGGAAAATATTCCATACATTTAGCACTTTCTTTCTCAAGATGTCTTTAAAAACTGGTCTGGTCTACAGCTTGTAGATCGGCTATTTTCAATATATGTATCTGGGTTAGGGTTCTGTTTTATTGGACAGTAGAACATGGAAAGTTCTGTCTACTTGGATGTAAGGTCAGGGTTAGCAAAAACATGTTTCACATGTTAAACGTTCCAGAAAAACGAAAACACGTACAGGCATGATGGCGGCGACAACGATGATGGGGAGACAAACGACAGATAATGATAACACACTACACTACCTACACAACACTAATAAGACAGAACACAAAGAACACACACCACTAAAACTCCTAACTAATTGTTGCGTAATTCCAATTTTATCCAAAAGTCAATGCTATTCTGTCCAATCTTACCCTGAATATATAACCCTAACTACTCCTAACACTACCCTACCTAACTTCCAAAATCTACCTCACCTGGTGGCTTTTATTTTGGTGGTCAAGTGTCTCAGCATGGAGGGGCCGTGTCTCCGCTGCTCCTGGAAGCTCCCAGCTGCCACTTAGCCTATAGTTCTTTCTGCTTTTCTCCATCCTCCGTTCTACCTTCCTCCGTTTCTGTCACTATATTGCTGCTTGCTGTGTTTCACGCTGACGCTCTGCGCCTGTCACAGTCATGGGATGCAGAGGGAAGAACCCAGCCAATCCTAGAAGTTTTGCCACCGGCTTTGTTGTGTGCACCCCACATCCCATCCAGTACTTAATCCGTTCATAGTTGAAGCTGACAAGCTTCTCATTGTAGATGTTGGGGAGAGGGTCGTAGGAACCCAGTTGCTCTATATATTTTCCGTCTCGTGCCCTTTTGTTGTACGCTGCCACAATTCTGTAGAAGGGTCTGTTGACCTGTTTATGGCCAGCCAGAGCAAACCTGATGACAACATACCCCCCATGGTATTTATTTAGGAGGATGGATGACAGATGCACCATGTTGCTTGTTGAATTATCCTTTGCCGCTGTTTAAGTGAAGCTCAACTATGTCTGTTGTTACAGCTTGGTAGCTGAAATATAATGACGTTTGGTTGTGGTTAACAGTTAAGACTTATTGTTAGCACCGTCTGTCTAGGAATAATGTGACTTTCAGGACGCAGCCATGTTTACTGTACACAGGAAGTTAGTCTTCTTTACAAGTCCAGCCATCAGTGCCTGTTCCACACCTGTTTGTTAAAAGAGACAATAGCATCTGTAATGCCTTTAGATAATTTTATCCACTTAAATAAGATTGGTGACATCATTGCTGATGCCACTGGACCACACCAGTGATTGGTCTCATCATTGCTGATGTCACAGGACCAACTATACAATAAAATCTGGTCCAACAGGTATACAGCTTGTAGATCAGCTATTCTGAAAATATGTATCTGGGGTTAGGGTTAGGGCTCTGTGATATTGGACAGTATAACATGGAAAGTTGTGTCTACTTGGAACTAACCCTAACGCTATCCAATAAATAGAATTTATGCAATTTCCAATAAGAAAAAACCTTAACCTAATCCAATATGACGGAAATGGTAAGAGCATGTCTGCTAATTATAAGCAACTCTGGGACTTTGTAAACATTGATACTGATAGTTGCGGGTTACGGTTTGTTGGGCTTGTTTTTAAATACATAAATAAATGTGTGCTTGTCCCAACAGAGTCACAGACCCTCATCTGAAATTATAATTTGTGCCAGGGACCCCTGTACCAGATTTGGAAAATATTCCATACATTTAGCACTTTATTTCTCAAGATGTCTTTAAAAACTGGTCTGGTCTACAGCTTGTAGATCGGCTATTTTCGAAATCTGGGTTAGGGTTAGGGTTCTGTTTTATTGGACAGTAGAACATGGAAAGTTCTGTCTACTTGGATGTAAGGTCAGGGTTAGCAAAAAAACATGTTTCACATGTTAAACGTTCCAGAAAAACGAAAAAACATACAGGCATGATGGCGACGACAACGATGATGGGGAGACAAACGACAGATAATGATAACACACTACACTACCTACACGACACTAATAAGACAGAACACAAAGAACACACACCACTAACACTCCTAACTAATTGTTGCGTAATTCCAACCTGGTGGCTTTTATTTTGGTGGTCAAGTGTCTCAGCATGGAGAACGTGTCTCCGCTGCTCCTGGAAGCTCCCAGCTGCCACTTAGCCTATAGTTCTTTCTGCTTTTCTCCATCCTCCGTTCCTTCCTCCATTTCTGTCACTATATTGCTGCTTACTGTGCTTCACGCTGACGCTCTGCGCCTGTAACAGTCATGGGATGCAGAGGGAAGAACCCAGCCAATCCTAGAAGTTTTGCCACCGCCTTTGACGTGTGCGCCCCACATCCCATCCAGGGGAGGCATGCGATAATCCGACAGACCTTTTCTCCGACTATGTGGCATCCGCGTGCGGTTAGGGTTAGGGTGCGGGTTTGGTTCGGGTTTAGTATTGAAACGTCGGAGCGCTGCGCTGTCGGAGGAATGCGCTGTCGGACTAACGTACTGCACCCCCCATCCAGTACTTAATTCTGTCATAGTTGCAGCTGACAAGCTTCTCATTGTAGATGTTGGGGAGAGGGTCGTAGGAACCCAGTTGCTCTATATATTTTCCGTCTCGTGCCCTTTTGTTGTACGCTGCCACGATTCTGTAGAAGGGTCTGTTGACCTGTTTATGTCCAGCCAGAGCAAACCTGATGACAACATACCCCCCATGCAGAGGTCGCGTTAGTCCGATAATTGCCGGTTTTGACCGATTTTTTATGACAAAGACCGGAAAAAATAAATCTCTCCGGACATCCTGACCGGTTGATAATGACACGGCAGTTCATTAATTATCACCGCGAATTAGGCACATTTCAAATTCTCTGCTTTGCAAGCTCTCTCGCTCTTTCTTTCTCTCTCTCTCTCTCTTAACAGTGTGCATGTGTTTCTGGGAGAGAGATAGAGAGGTAGAAAAAAAGAGTCTGTCACACGCTGTTAAAATACACATTCCCTGTTAATAATAACCAGTGTAAAATGTGCTGCATTGGCCGCTAAATGGGGGACACTTTATTGTGAAGGTACAACAGGAAGAAGAGAGTTGTTATTGCTGCTGCGTAGTTGTTGCTTCTGCTGCTGCGTAGCCAGCGGTCTCGGCAGTCAGACCGCGGTCCGGTTACAAGTTACATTATATAAAGTTGTGTATTTAACCGTCAGTCACACACAAGTTGTATCATTACGAGTTAGAATATGTCACAGATACTTGGTTACTACAAGGGCACTTGTAGTAACCAAAAAAAGTAAAGTTGGCAAGTTGCCCCTACAGTTTAATAACAGTGCAGGTTGAAGATGAAACATCCAACACAGATGCGTAAATACACTCCACAGCTTAGGCTACTGCAACTATGGCATCGAGGTGAAACCCGACGTTAATCATAATCGTGGACCTATGTTTTAACTCTATGAGGTGGACACGTTAAAACGTTACCACTTTGAACTGAATAGTTCTATGAGGAGACGACAAGATTCTCACAACTCATCAACTTTCCCACGGCTGTCCCAACCAGACGCACGGACGGCATCCACTGTCTAACTATAACCTCCTGTGAGTGAGTAGTGGTCTATAATTTATTGCCCTAACAGATGAGCCACGTTATGAAGGATTAATCTGAAATGCCCAATTTTGTGCAGTGCCCTTTGATTAGAAAATGCATTCAAATGCAATTGATTATTGAGAAACCATTACGCACGCAGCATGCGCAAATGGTAATGTAGGTAATTAATGTATTTGTGTAAGATGACCCTGCTATATAAAATGTGTATATTATGATGGTTCATGTTCAAATAGCTCAATCCAAAATATAATGCTTTAGGCCTAAGTGTTAGGCTGTATTTACGCACCTGCTTGTCATTAATGCATACAAATTATTATGACCGTTATTTTTGTCAGATGTCCGATAAATTAGAATCCTTCCGGACATTGGGACCGGCAGATTAAAATCCTAGCGCGACCCCTGCACCCATGGTATTTCTTTAGGAGAATAGATGAAAGATGCACCATGTTGAATTATCCTTTGCCGCTGTGTAAGTGAAGCTCAACTATGTCTGTTGTTACAGCTTGGTAGCTATAAACAGTTAAGACCTAATGTTAGCACCGTCTGTCTGGGAATAATGTGACTTTCAGGACGCAGCCATGTTTACTGTACACAGGAAGTTAGTCTTCTTTACAAGTCCAGCCATCAATGCCTGTTCCAACCTGTTTGTTAAAAGAGACAATAGCATCTTTAATGCCTTTAGATATTTTTCTCCACTTAAATAAGATTGGTGACATCATTGCTGATGTCACTGCACCAAACCAGTGATTGGTCTCATCATTGCTGATGTCACAGGACCAAACCAGTGACATCAGCAATGATGTCACTCGAATAGATGTAATTTGTTTAGTTATCATTGGTTGAAGAAATGTTCATGCAGGAAACAACTTCATTTGAAACAACTTCATTTAATTCACCTTTTCCTAAAGAATGAAGCAAGTAGTGTTTCAGTAGCCTAGCCTGGGCAGCATATCTTTTCGTGTCTATGATCCGGTCGGGAGCGGAAGTAAAAAAAAAAAAAAAAGTGGCCAGATGGGCAGAACCGGAAAGATGTCTCACCCTAAAATGGGTCTGTCCTAATAAAACCCTTGATGCGGCATAGTTTAGCTTATTTTTTAAATGTAAATGTGCGTGCACTATCCGGAGACTATTTAGCGTCTGTATTATCCCACGGGGAAATTCTATTCCATTTAAATAGGGATTGGGGAAACAAAACAAAGCGGCACCGCACAACCGGATGGGCAGAATCCGGAAAGAGGATTATTTTTTCTTCTTTTTTTTTTCAGTAAGCGTGGCCTAGACCGGATCATATGGGTCTTTAGTAACGCATACCAGGCTTTCCTCCGAGGTGGAAAGACTGGTGACGCGAGGTTAGTGTTTCAGTGTGATAGTCATGTGCTACAGTGGTTGAAGTAACTAGTACATTTACTCAAGTAGCCTACTGTACTGAAGTACAATTGAGGTACTTTAACTTTGCTTGAGTATTATTATTTTTTGATAATTTGTACTTCTACTCCACTGCATCTCAGAGGCTAATGTTGTCTTTTGTACTCCACTACAATTAGTGGAGTATAACTCCCGTCTCGTGCCCTTTTGTTGTAAGCTGCCACCATTCTGTAGAAGGGTCTGTTCGCCTGTTTATGGCCAGCCAGAGCAAACCTGATGACAACATACCCCCCATGGTATTTCTTTAGGAGGATGGATGAAAGATGCAGGGAGCCCCTAGCAAAACGACTTATACGAAACGAATAATATAGCATTAAAATCTGATTAACCACTTTAACCCTATAAACATTGGTTGTTTGAAATTAGCCGATCTACAAGCACACAACGCATTGCAACGCAACACATTGTGAGCTTGTAGATCTGCTGTTTAAAAGTTTGAACATTTGACTATTTTTGAAACATTCTAACAACACAAAATTTGTTGTATGGGGGTCCCAGGTACAAAATATTTTCAGATGGGGGTCCTGGGCCAAATACAATAATTTGGGGATCCTTGATATGAAAATGTTTGAGAAAAACGGATCCAGTACCTGGATTATGTGGCATGCCCTCAGAACTGGCTCTTTGCATGGTTGTGAACAAGGGTGATCGGTGATCGGCTACTCTGGTCTGATGCAAGATGGCGCCGCCCATGGCTACACCCAGGAATATTTCTGGCCAACGTGAACTCTTTACGCAATAAAATGGATGAACTCCGGTGCCTGGTAGCGAAAAGTAAGGATTACCATTCCTCAGCAGTCTATACATGGCTCTCCGAGGACGTCCCAGACGCAGCAGTACATCTGGAGGGTTTTCAGCTGTACCGAGCCGACAGGGACACACTTTCGTCCGGCAAGGCCTGCTGTGGAGGGGTATGTTTATTCGCGAACGAGTCCTGGTGTACTGACGTGACAGTGATTAAACAATATTGCTCGACTGCTCTAGAACTCATTATCATTAACTGTCGCCCGTTTTACTCACCCCGTGAGTTCAGCTCTTTTATTCTTGCTTGAATGTGTGTACATTCCACCCGACGCTGTTGTCGAAGAGGCACAGAGCGCGTTAGCCGAGCATATAATGGATGCCGAACGCGTATTTACGGACAGTGCCGTGATCGTGTTGGGGGATTTTAACAAAGCAAACCTGAGCCGGGCTCTCCCCAAATATCGGCAGCAGGTTAAATGCCCTACTCGAGGGGAGAGGACGCTAGACCACTGCTACTGTACCATCAGGAACGCCTACCACGCTGTTTCCCGAGCTGCGCTGGGAAAATCTGACCATGATATTGTCCACCTGATCCCATCCTACAGACAGAGACTAAAAGTGTCAAAGCCTGTAGTGAAGTCGTACAGAACATGGAATAGCGAGGCTAGAGATAAGGATAATTCCTTTTAACAGGTCGTTCATGAAAGTCCTTGCGGTCTTGTTTCCAATGAGAACCTGTGAGCAATTAGGGGTTAAGAGTCTTGCTCAGGGACAAATTTCATTTCATCGACACATATGCTGGCCTGGCCTGGAATCGAACCTGGGGCAACCAGGGCCTCTGGCTCCCTAGGCGGGCTCACTAACCACTCAGCTATGGCCGCCTGGTTAGAGCGGGCTGGCTGTGACGAGGGTTATGTGGAGTGGGCGGGGGCTGAGGCTGGTAATGACTTGGATGTGTACACTGATACTGTATCGTCATTCGTCAGCTACTGTGAGGAAGCGTGTGTTCCGACTCGGACCAGGGTCAGTTACAATAATGACAAACCCTGGTTCACAGCCCAGCTCAGAAGGTAGAGGACAGGTTAATTTAGAACGATACGATTCGATTCAATGATTTAAAATCGATATAGTAACTATTTAATTACCCAAAAATTATGTGTGAAAAATAAATACCTGGATACTGGATATAAATCCCTCTTTCTCTTTTTTCTTCTTAAAAGTACTTAGTATTGATAAAATTGATTATTTGCATTGCAAAACGATTCGATACGATAATTTGCATTGCAAAACGATTCGATACGATACAAAGTCAAACGATACAATATTTTGCTGTTTGCATATCGATATAGTAGATCGTTGAAAATTCAAAACGATTTTTCGATACAGTTACTATATCGTTACATCCCTAATAGATAGACAGACAGACAGCCAGACAGACAGACAGACAGACAGACAGAGTGTACTTGGAACACTCTTTCTGTCTAAACCAAATCTCTTATTAAAAAAAATGCCGATCTACAAGCGTGAAGGTGACACAACACAATGCCTTGTGAGCTTGGTGATCGGCTATTTTTAGCTAATGCACATCAGGTTCAAGTGGTTTAGACTGTGTCATTACAGTAATAAAGTGTTTCCTGGGTACCGCTGTGTCTTTTCCCGGCATGAGCACCCCAGTCATCAATGCCTGTTCCCAACCTGTTTGTTAAAAGAGACAATAGCATCTTTAATGCCTTTAGATATTTTTCTCCACTTACATAAGATTGGTGACATCATTGCTGATGTCCCTGGACCAAACCATTGATTTGTCTCATCATTGCTGATAATAATATAATAATAAACTTTATTTATATAGCACCTTTTTAAACAGTGTTACAAAGTGCTTAACAACATAAAATCAAACAGTGAATCAAAGAACATAGATAATTACAACAGTAAAAATAACACATAATAGTATCAACAGTATAAAAAGTTTAGGAGGTTAAGAAAGCCTTTATATAAAAATGAGTCTTTAATTTTGATTTAAAAATGGTGATGGAACTAGTAACCCTGAGGTCCAATGGGAGACTGTTCCAAAGTGTAGGGGCCCTGACGGCAATGGCCCGATCACCCCTGGTGACCAGCCTAGACATAGGAGGATCTAATAGGGCTGCATCGGAGGACCTTAGCCGGCGGACAGGCACATGTGGTTGTAGCAGGTCAGTTAAATATTGTGGTGCCAGGCCATTAAGAGCTTTAAAAGTTAATAGTAAAATCTTAAAATCTATTCTAAAAGATACTGGCAGCCAGTGCAGTGCAGCCAGTACCGGGGTTATATGGTCGGATCTCCTAGTCCCAGAGATGAGTCTGGCGGCGGCATTTTGAACAACAGATGTGCCACTTCAAAACTTCACATGTCCTGCCATCGCCAAGACAGTAAATTTTCAGGGGATTCCCAGGGCAATAAGAGGGACAAAGAAGGGCATTTAAAGTGCTGAATTATTTTGATGATCACTGCTTTTATGATGCTAATTAATTTGAGCAACTGGTCAAATCACCTTTCGCCTCATAATGAGTCTGACACCTTCTTAAACACACATTCTTTTGTTCTCATGTATATGGATGTCTGTTGAAGGGAAAAACGGGGGTGTGTAGTGACAACTTATTTTCAGGGGCAAAACAGTGCATTTTAAGGGCAGAAAAGGGAGGAAAAAAATGCATTTTCAGGGGACTTTCAGGGAAAGAACAGTAACGTGTGAAGTTTTGAAGTGGCACATCTGTAACTGCAGGCGATGTATGGATCCTTTGCTAAGAGTGGAATATAGGGCGTTACAGTAATCCAGGCGTGATGAAATGAGGGCATTAATAACTTTGTGGAGGTTAGGGGTGGAAAGGACAGGGCGGATTCTATGTATGTTCCTTATGTGGAAGAAACAGGTGGAAACCACGGTTTTTACCTGAGCCTCAAGGCGGAGGTCAGAGTCTAATAATACACCCAGATTTCTTGCTACTGGTGTGATGTTGGCTGACATGGAGTCAAGACAGTTGTGTAAATGGAGTCTGGAGGTGAGAGGGCCGAACATGAGAATTTCTGATTTGTTTGTATTGAGTTGGAGGAAATTTGCAGACATCCAGTTTTGGAGATCGGCTAGGCATGCCTTAAGGGAAGATAGACAGTTGGGGTTGGATGTGTTGAGTGGCAGGTACAGTTGGGTATCATCTGCATAACAGTGGAAATGAATGTTGTGTTTACGGATTATTTGACCTAGGGGAAGCATATAAATAGAGAAAAGTAGAGGACCAAGAATTGATCCTTGTGGGACACCGTGAATGAGGGGGGCGGAGGAAGAGGTGGCATTACCTATCTGATGTCACAGGACCAAACCAGTGACATCAGCAATGATGTCACTCGAATAGATGTAATTAACAAAGACAAATGACAATGACTGAAAATCAAAATAAATCATTTGTTTTGGTGAAAACAGGCCATATTTAATAATGTTACTACTTAAAATGTGTTAAAACAGTGGAAATAGCTGATCTACAAGTTCACAGCTTGTAGATCAGCTATTTCGGCTCCTTTTACATGTTTGAAAATGTTTCAACATGGAAACGATTATGCAAAAATATGTGATTATCTCAAATAATTGTGATAAGTTGATATTATAATGGAGAGGAGGATGTTATAGGTATGAATGTACCATCGCAGAATAAGCTGTGCTATTTATTCAAGTAAATTGGAAGGCAAGTGAGTTAAAATGTCTCGCCACTCAGCCATAGAGTAGCCAAGTCATGGCTCTGGAGCTGGAGACCTGTGTGGCCACACTCCTGCCCCCGGCAAACAACTACGAGACCATCCATTTCAACCCGCTGACCAGCCTGTTCACCGCCGCTGTGCCCAGTCGATCACCTCCGGGATCTCAAACCTCTCGTCTCCCTCCAGAAACAACCTGAACTTCTTGGCTGTGACCGCTGTGTCTTTTCCCGGTCGAAGAGGTCCTTGATGCGGTCGCACCCCGTCTCTGGGAACTCTGGTTTGCCGATGAGCTTAGGCACGTTGTCACTGTGGAGAATCCTCAGGCTCTCATGTGGATTCTGAGACACTGCCAGGCCCACCAGACCTCTAGTCTTCTTTACAAGTCCAGCCATCAATACCTGTTCTTCATATTTATACTTTTATTAAACAGCAAATTATCATAGCAAATTACACAAACGACAATAACTATTTATCTGTCCTTCGGTGGATCGTTCTTCAACCGTCTCATGTGGTACTGTCCTCTGGGGTACCACCGGTGCTTTGTGGTGAAGAACATTTTACAGAGCTCCTCTACGGTCAGTCCAGGTTTGTTCTTCAGCACCTCCTTACTGAGCTGAGCCTTCAACACCTGGTCATGCGTCTCCACCGTGTTAGTCACAGGGTCTGGTCGCTCAATGGGCTGTGTAAGTTCGTAAGGGACATCAACAGAGGGATGATAGCAGACTATGGTTTTCCCATCTGATGTCACACCTAGTTCCACCTTGCAGTTCACATCTTCCAACGAAGGACCACTGGGAGTTAACTTTTGAATAGCTGGCACAAAACATGTTGGCCCAGGCCGCCGTACTTGTTGTGTGATATTATGAGACAATCTTGTCAACAGATTTAACCTCCTGCACAAATGACCCGACACCATGCCTGGAGAATGGTACCCGTCAATGACTGCTCTGTTTGATAAAAGAGACAATAGGATCTTTAATGCCTTGAGATATTTTTCTCCACTTAATTAAGATGGTGACGTCATTGCTGATGTCACAGGACCAACCCAGTGACATCAGCAATGATGTCACTTGTCTAGATGTCGTTTGTTTAGTTATCATTGGTTGAAGAAATGTTCATGTGCAGGAGACAACTTCATTTAAATCACCTGTTCCTAAAGAATGAAGCTAGTACATTTACTCAAGTAGCCTACTGTGCTTATGTACAATTGAGGTACTTTGCTTGAGTTTTACATTTTTGTCTCCGGCACCGTTGGCCCGCTCGCTGCGGAACTGTACACACACACACACTCCCTGGATGCCAAATCAGAACCTCTGCCCCAATTTTTTTCACATTGGCCTGTTATAGCGCCACCAGCAGGTCTAATTTTGCAAAACACATTTTTAGAACAAAATGCCTCAAATCATGAATGCAATGTCAAATCATGAATGCAAGGCCTAAGAAGAAATGGCACCCCTTTTCACATTGGCTTCTTATAGCGCCACCAGGAGGCCACTATAACCTACCTGACCTGGCGGAGACCTGTGGTCCGAGGAGCACTTTTTCTAGTTTTTAATACTTTGTACTTCACTCCACTGCATCTGAGAGGCTGATGTTGTCTTTTTTTTTACTCCACTACAATCATTTGACATAAATTTTGAATACCAGACCAGCTGGACCAGAGACTGTCGGAACCGACACCACCACGTCGCAGTGGCCGAGTCACAACGGATAGGGACTTTCGAGAGCGTTGTGAGGTCGTGGAGTCCCCATACAATTCCCAGACCTCCACATTGTCATTCTCAGACGACGTGGATTCCGAGGATGTGTGGGAACCCATGAGAGAGGATCCCGAAACGGGGAAGAAACGTCCTTAACTTGATAGTGATAAGAAGAACTATTCATTCATACTATTCTTTCATCTGCTTTTGTTCATCGCTCAAACCCAATACGAACGGCACGCGCCGAAGGCCCGCTGCGCAACCTGCAGCTTAGCCTCCAGATAAAACGACTCTGTGTGTGTGTGTGTGGCCTGATCAAAAATATAAAATGTATACAAATCCTTTGAAAATGGCAGATCTACAAGCTCACAACGCGTCGCTTGCGACACACAAATACACATGGGAAAAAAAAGTATTTTATAGTAATTATGTATTCTATAATTTACAGATCGGCAACGGAGCAGAGGGGGAGTTTGTGGCAGGCCGGGGCGTAGCGGAGGTGCAGGACGTGGTGCAGGACGTGGGGGACCCAGTCCGGATCCAGCTGCAGATAAGTGGAAGGAAACCAACTGGTATCCAAGACACATCCCCTTCACTGCAGTCCCTGGACCTCGCGGTGCTGCTGCTGCTCTCCAGTCTGAGGACCCAGTGGACTTCCTGGAGCTTTACTTGTCTGATGAGCTCCTGGAACAAATTGTCACTCAGACAAATTTGTATGCTGACCAGTGCATAGCAGCTGTTAAGACAATGCAGCCTCATGCTCGGGCTCAGGACTGGCACCCTGTTGACATCCCAGAACTAAAAACATTCCTAGGGCTCCATTTTCTGACTGGCATCATTCGAAAGCCAGAGCTGACGATGTACTGGTCGACTGAAGACATCTATTCTACCCCCTTCTTTAACAAAACCATGAGTCGCAACAGGTTTCAAATTATTTGGCATTTCCTTCATTTCAGTGACAATGCTACTCCTGTACCTGATAAGGACAGGATGTTCAAAATCCGCCCAGTTTTGGATTTCCTTGTCTCCAAATTTCGTGACATGTACCAACCAAACGAAAACATTTGTATAGATGAAGGTACACTGCTGTTTCGTGGGCGGCTAAATTTCAAGGTGTACATCCCATGAAACCTGTCAAATATGGCATAAAATCTATACATCCTGTGCGACTCTGAGACAGGATGTTGTTTCAACATGAGGCCATACTGCGGTCTTGGAGAACAACAGATTCCCCTGGTTGACACAGTGGTCGGTCTTCTGGATGGTTTAGCCGGTTCTGGCCACAGATTGTATATGGACAATTTCTACAACTCTGTAGGCATGTGTGACATACTGCATGGCCTCCAGACCCATGCCTGCGGTACACTGCGGCGGAACCGAGGCGAACCACCACTCACTCGAGAGCTCACTACTGCTGACCTGAAAGTCTGCAGTAGTCTGGCTGGTCCAAAAATCCTGGACCAGCCCGAGAGATGCTGGGGGTGAGCTAGAAGGGAGGAATGCCCCTCCACCTGCAGAGGCGCCTAGGGCAGAAAGGGCACCCTTCCACGACCCTCAGTGCAGGCTCCATGTACTGGCAAAGTTGCCTCCCACCACTGGATGCAAGGGACCACGCAGGCGATGCAGGGTTTGCTCTATACCGGCCAAACGCAGCGAGACGAGGTGGTACTGTAAAAAATGCAATGTGGCCTTGCACCCGGAGGAGTGATAGGAAGTACCACTCAGAGGCACACTACAACAACACTGAAGATGGCAATTCTACAAGTTCAAGGCGACGCGTTGTGAGCTTGTAGATCGACTATTTTCAAATAGCCAAGTGTATAGGGTTACTAAAGTTTTCAAATAATTTGTGGAGTAAAAGTGCAATGTTTGTCTCTGAGATGTAGTGGAGTAGAAGTATTGAAAATTGAAAACAGTGAAGTAAAAAAGTTTTACGCTTATGTACCTGTACACAAGATGTAACAATAACCTGTCCTGTACACAAGATGCAATTAAGTACAACCTTGAACATCAAATAGTATTTTGTTTTTTATATGTATACCGGAAGCAAGCTAATTATCCCTTTTCTAACTAAATGGTGATGCATAGTTTTTTACCTCTGGGTTTTGTGGACACTAGTGGACTGTATATATTGTTCATATTCTGTTTCATGCCATTGATGTAGTGTGTGCGTGTGTGCGTGCGCAACTGCTCTTGAATATAAAACTCTGAAACCAAGCTATATTCAACTGCCAACAGCACATGCTAGCAACTACAGTAACTTTTTTTCCCTGGGTAAAGTAGACAGCCACACCTCTTTTTAGATATTTTGTGTAATATTATTAAATAAGTATGGCGGATCTCAATAAGTGTTTTGCCATTACATGGCAGGCACAGTAAGTATGTACTTAAGTAAGTAAGTACTTACAAATGTGCAATTTCCCAATATTTATCTGGGCAACAGAGTCAAACAGGGTCCCCAGTTCAAATATGATTATTTTGGGGGGTCCACAGTTTAAATATGATAACATCATCAAACTGATCACCATTGTCAAAATAATATATATCAAAATATTTCTTGTGCCTGCTTCAATGGCGTGGCCAAGTGACTGACGTCGTCATCATCCTCCCCCTCATACACTTTTGGCTCTTTTGACATAGTGACCTCTATGTCAAGTCCTTGTGATTGTGAGGACTAGAGGTTTGGCCCGCTTAGCGGCCTTCACATCTAGATGTAAACAAATAAATAATTCTCTTCCTCCCCTCCTCCGGGCTTGAATGCTTCTACAGCAAGATATTCAACTGAATTTTAAACAAATAAGAACAGATATAAAACTGTAAAGAGCGTTAGCATTAGCCGGCTAGATACGTGTTGATCGAGGCGTGTGGTTTGAGTTGAGCCTTGTTCTTCTTCTTGTTTGTTTTCTGCACATCGATCACATAGCCCTGCAAGTTCACAGAAATTCAGTTACCTGTGTGCACAAGCAGGACAACCAGTGTTGTTTACCACCAGTATGTCATACTTTTGACTGTGCATGTGTTTGGTATTGTGCTATGTGGGGGGGGGGGTGTTGTGGGAGTAATGTATATATTTGTGTATGTTCTTGCAATGAATGACTTAGCCTCAGAGCCGTCTGGGAGAAATGCGGGGCCCGGTGCGCGATTTTTTTGCGGTTTTGGGCGGATATTTCTGAGTTTTTGGTGGTTATTAGCGGTTATTTCTTTTAATAATTCTTAATAAACGTGATTCTGTTCACTTAAGAAAAAAGAAATAAATACAAAATATTTATTTTAATTTTTTTGTTTTGTTTTTGCCCCCCCCCCCCCCCAGCGTGGGGCCCGGTGGACCAAAACACACACACACACACACACACACACACACACACACACACACACACACACACACACACACATACAATGACGTATGAAAGGACTTGGAAACACACCGTTGACATACTTCCCTAACCTACATGAAAATTTTCAATCAGGCTTCAAACCAGGCCACAGCACAGAGACAGCTCTCCTCAAGGTTTTTAATGATTTGATTTTAACAGTTGACAATGGAAACCCTGCCATCCTTGTGCTCCTCGACTTATCTGCTGCATTCGACACAATAGACCACCAAATGCTTTTATATAGGCTCCATCATCACATCGGCATCACTGGCTTAGCACTAACCTGGTTTGAGTCATACCTCACAAATAGAACCATCTCTGTTCATTTGGGGGATTTCTCCTCGCCTAGTGGGGTCCCCCAAGGCTCCATCTTAGGCCCACTCCTGTTCCTTCAATACATGTTGCCTCTAGGGTCCATATTTGATAAACATAATATATCCTTCCACTCCTATGCCGACGATATTCAAATCTACCTACCTATACAAACAAACTCCGCCAATTCCTTCCAGTCATTACTCGCATGTCTACATGACATTAAATCATGGATGAACAATAACTTTCTTACTCTCAACGAAAACAAAACTGAAAATATAGCTGCAAGCAGCAATTAGCGGTTTCGAGAATAATGGCAGACTGGCAGACTGTGACAAGAGTGGCAGACTGGCAGACTGGCAGACTTTGACAGACTGGCAGACTGGCAGACTGGCAGACTGGCAGACTTTGACAGAGTGGCAGACTGGAAGACTGTGACAGAGTGGCAGACTGGCAGACTGGCAGACTGTGACAGACTGTGGCAGACTGGCAGACAGACAGACTGTGGCAGACTGGCAGACTGGCAGACAGACAGACAGACAGTGACAGAGTGGCAGACTGTGACAGAGTGAGAGAGAGAGAGAGAGAGAGAGAGAGAGAGAGAGAGAGAGAGAGAGAGAGAGAGAGAGAGAGAGAGAGAGAGAGAGAGAGAGCAAAGTGCACATGTCTGAATTAACAGGGTCATGTTTTGCATAATGCAATTTAAATGTAAACTGTGACAAGTGGGGTTTGAGCCGTGGACCTTTGGCACATGAGACTAACACTGTATTGATCAAGCTATTCAATCCACAGCCTTGGTCAGTGAGAAGGGAGAATCCAACAAAACAAAACAAAACAAAAGAGGGAATGAAGTACATCATACATTGAAAACAAGTACTCTCAATAAGCGTTTCATTTAACAATTGCATGTTTATTCATTGATACAGTCATGTTGTGTGTAATGCAATTGAGTTGAGGTCTGCATGAGGTGAGATTTGAACCGGCGACGCTCTGGTATCAAGGCAGATGATTAAGCCATTGGGCCAACAGACCCGAACTGATGAAAAGGGAGTTCACACACATGACACACTTTCACGCAAATTGCTCAGAAATACTGGATTTAAATGTTTTTCAAACTGCTCAAAATTGCAGACAATCTAAGGGCGGAGTTTACTGGTTAACAATTGCACATGCATTCATTGATACAGTCATGTTGTGTGCAATGCAATTATAATGAATTCTACATGACGTGGGATTCGAACCAGGAACCCTGTGGTTTCAAGGCAGATGATTAAGCCATTGGGCCAACAGACCTGTACTAGTGAAAAGGGAGTTCACACACATGACACACTTTCACGCAAATTGCTCAGAAATCCTTGGTTTAAATGTTTTTCAAACTGCTCAATATATTTCGGAATGGAAACTAGTGGAAAATAGTCGATCTACAAACTCACAACGCGTTGCTATCTAAAAAGGTGTGAGATTGTAGATCGGCTATTTTCACAAGAAAGTATGTCATACATAAAAAAAAACTACTCTCAAAAGCATTTCGTGTTATTGTCTAAACATTGCACTTGTCTGAATTAACAGGGTCATGTTTTGTACAATGCCATTTAAATGTGAACTGTAATAAGTGGGATTCGAACCAGGGACCTTCGGCACATGAGACTCACACTCTACTGGTGGAGCTATCCAATACACAGCCTTAGACAGTGAAAAGGGAGAATCCAACAAAACAAAACAAAAGCGCGAATGAAGTACGTCATACATTGAAAATAACTACTTTCAAGTATGCATTTCTCGTCATCTTTAACAATTGCACATGTATTCATTGGTATAGTCATGTTGTGTGCAATGCAATTATAATTAAGTCTACCTGAGGTGGGATTCGAACCGGCTACCCTATGGTTTCAAGGCAGATGATTAAGCGATCAAGCTATTGAACCAACACACCTGAACCTGTGAAAAAGGGCCTCAAACATGTATTTGACACAGTTTCATGCAAATTGCTCAGAAATCCTGGATTTAAATGTTTTTCAAACTGCTCAAAATTGCAGACAATCTAAGGGCAGAGCTTACTGGTCAAAGTGATACATGTGTTCCTCATGAGTCAAGGCACATGTGTAAGCAGGTTTAACGGCTGTCGGCCAAACGAGGCATGACTTTTGCCTGTTTAAAGTTTGCATTTTCAAAAAATTGCTATAGCGCCCCCCTTTGACCAATTGGAGTAAGATTGGTTTCAGTGATACTTGGAAGGACCCTCTACAATATTGCAAAGTGTCAAACAAATGTGAGTCTGCATGTATGTGTTAGGGGCAGATGAATAATTTAAAAAAAGCTGCAATTTTCATTGGCTTATAAAAGCTTAACGTTTTCACTTATGGAAAATCCGCTAAGTTACGTTTGTCGGCATTGGTCCAAAGTTCATGTGTATACAGTTTCGTACAGATTGCTCATAAATCCCAGGAGGAGTAGGATTTTTACTGCTTTTTACTGCTTTTCATAGAATTCGAAATGGTGGGAGATCTAAAGGTCAGAGGTCAAAAGTCAAACAGTGAAAGTTGTTAGGCATGAGGAGACGCATGTGTGTATCGAAGTTTCATGGCTGTAGGTCGAACAGGGCATGAGCTGTACCTGTTCAAAGTTGGCATTTTCAATTGAGTGCTACAGCGCCACCCTTTGGCCAATGGTTGTGAGTTTCGGGTTTTCGCCGTTTGGCATAGCCCTCTACCATATTGCCGAATTTCATAAAAAGTGACCAGGCGGTTAGGCCAGAACTGGCAAAAACGGCGGAAGAATAATAATGAAAGTGTAGAGATGTAATAGGGTTCGAAGCCTGATAGGCTCTCGAAACCTAATGAAGTACATCATACATCGAAAACAAGTACTCTCAATAAGCGTTACATTTAACAATTGCATGTTTATTCATTGATACAGTCATGTTGTGTGTAATGCAATTGAGTTGAGGTCTGCATGAGGTGAGATTTGAACCGGCGACGCTCTGGTATCAAGGCAGATGATTAAGCCATTGGGCCAACAGACCCGAACTGATGAAAAGGGAGTTCACACACATGACACACTTTCACGCAAATTGCTCAGAAATACTGGATTTAAATGTTTTTCAAACTGCAGACAATCTAAGGGCGGAGTTTACTGGTTAACAATTGCACATGCATTCATTGATACAGTCATGTTGTGTGCAATGCAATTATAATGAATTCTACATGACGTGGGATTTGAACCAGGAACCCTGTGGTTTCAAGGCAGATGATTAAGCCATTGGGCCAACAGACCTGTACTAGTGAAAAGGGAGTTTACACACATGACACACTTTCACGCAAATTGCTCAGAAATCCTTGGTTTAAATGTTTTTCAAACTGCTCAATATATTTCGGAATGGAAACTAGTGGAAAATAGTCGATCTACAAGCTCACAACGCGTTGCTATCTAAAAAGGTGTGAGATTGTAGATCGGCTATTTTCACAAGAAAGTATGTCATACATAAAAAAAAACTACTCTCAAAAGCATTTCGTGTTATTGTCTAAACATTGCACTTGTCTGAATTAACAGGGTCATGTTTTGTACA
Organism: Gymnoscopelus microlampas; assembly: GCF_963454915.1. Taxonomy (NCBI): domain Eukaryota; kingdom Metazoa; phylum Chordata; class Actinopteri; order Myctophiformes; family Myctophidae; genus Gymnoscopelus; species Gymnoscopelus microlampas. The sequence goes on along the minus strand of NC_139962.1, from coordinate 60,953,587 downwards.
ATGCAATTTAAATGTGAACTGTAATAAGTGGGATTCGAACCAGGGACCTTCGGCACATGAGACTCACACTCTACTGGTGGAGGTATCCAATACACAGCCTTAGACAGTGAAAAGGGAGAATCCAACCAAACAAAACAAAAGCGCGAATGAAGTACGTCATACATTGAAAAGAACTACTTTCAAGTATGCATTTCTCGTCATCTTTAACAATTGCACATGTATTCATTGGTATAGTCATGTTGTGTGCAATGCAATTATAATTAAGTCTACCTGAGGTGGGATTCGAACCGGCTACCCTATGGTTTCAAGGCAGATGATTAAGCGATCAAGCTATTGAACCAACACACCTGAACCTGTGAAAAAGGGCCTCAAACATGTATTTGACACAGTTTCATGCAAATTGCTCAGAAATCCTGGATTTAAATGTTTTTCAAACTGCTCAAAATTGCAGACAATCTAAGGGCAGAGCTTACTGGTCAAAGTGATACATGTGTTCCTCATGAGTCAAGGCACATGTGTAAGCAGGTTTAACGGCTGTCGGCCAAACGAGGCATGACTTTTGCCTGTTTAAAGTTTGCATTTTCAAAAAATTGCTATAGCGCCCCCCTTTGACCAATTGGAGTAAGATTGGTTTCAGTGATACTTGGAAGGACCCTCTACAATATTGCAAAGTGTCAAACAAATGTGAGTCTGCATGTATGTGTTAGGGGCAGATGAATAATTAAAAAAAAGCTGCAATTTTCATTGGCTTATAAAAGCTTAACGTTTTCACTTATGGAAAATCCGCTAAGTTACGTTTGTCGGCATTGGTCCAAAGTTCATGTGTATACAGTTTCGTACAGATTGCTCATAAATCCCAGGAGAAGTGATTTTTTTACTGCTTTTTACTGCTTTTCATAGAATTCGAAATGGTGGGAGATCTAAAGGTCAGAGGTCAAAAGTCAAACAGTGAAAGTTGTTAGGCATGAGGAGACGCATGTGTGCATCGAAGTTTCATGGCTGTGGGTCAAACAGGGCATGAGTTGTACCTGTTCAAAGTTGGCATATTTCAATTGAGTGCTACAGCGCCACCCTTTGGCCAATGTTTGTGAGTTTCGGGTTTTCGCCGTTTGGCATAGCCCTCTACCATATTGCCGAATTTCATAAAAAGTGACCAGGCGGTTAGGCCAGAACTGGCAAAACCGGCGGAAGATCATGAATTCTTACAGATGTAATAGGGTTCGAAGCCTGATAGGCTCTCGAAACCTAATTATACTATTTGGCCATATCCCACCCTGCAATATCCCGGACACCGTCACCCCTCTTATCCGCCCATCTGCTAAAAACCTCGGTGTAACCCTTGACAGCTCTTTCAAATTCACTCAGCACATCAGCTCTGTGGTTAAAATCAGCTTTTTTCAGTTAAGGCTTCTGGCCAAGATTAAGCCCTACCTCCCTCGCCACCAATTGGAGATGGCTATCCACGCCTTCATTTCATCCAGATTAGATTACTGCAACTCCCTATATACCGGTTTACAGTAGATCACACATCACTCAGACGCCTTCAACTCGTTCAAAATGCTGCCGCCCGCCTCCTTACAGGTACAAGAAGGCGTGAGCACATCACCCCTATCCTTGCCTCTCTACACTGGCTACCCGTGAATTTTAGAATTGATTTTAAGATGTTTTTATTTATCTACAAATCATTAAATGGGCTGGCTCCATCCTACCTCTCCGCACTCGTAGAACCATATATCCCAACCAGGGAATTAAGATCTGCTGAAAATGTTTTGCTCGCAAAAATTAAAAAAAACTAGGGGTGACCGCTCTTTCATGGCCACGGCCCCGCGACTCTGGAATAGCCTGCCCCTCCACATCCGAGCCCCCCAATCGATCGGGGTTTTCAAGGCCAAACTTAAAACTTATCTTTTTTCCCTCGCTTTTAATAGCATCTAATTCACATGGTTTGCTTTTAACCGACTCCATTTATAATTATGTCTATGTACGCATTAGCTATGTACAGTACCTATATGTAATCTAATATGTTCTTTGCTGCTTTTAAATGTTTTGTGAATTTGCTCTGTTGTTTTTGCATTGATGTTCTTGAATTTGCCTGTACAGCACTTTGGTTCAGCTTGCCTGTTTGTAAATGTGCTATATAAATAAAGCTTGATTTGATTTGATTTGATACACTCTGACGCTGTTGTTTTTTGTCATTCGATTCTAGAATCAAATATCTGAATTTATAGTTTGGTACTGAATAGTTTTGGTACTGCATTTGCAGCTCAACAAAAGCTAGTGTATGATGGAGGACAATTTCACGATAAACGATAATAATGGTTATCGCCCTCCCTACAATGTACCTCCTCGTCCAGCGCGTTGTGTATGAGTGATGTGTCCGGTGATAAAGAACAGTGCTGGAGGAAGCTGCAGTCTTCCTCGTGCATAATGACATCACCATCATCATCTTTGGCTGGATACAGGACGCACCTGCACACTCCCCTCTTCTTGTGTCCCCCCCATTCACTCTGCAGGGGGTATTACTATTATTATTATTATATAGTTGCTGTTACAAATTTAAGTTTGTAATCGTGACATATGAATACAAAATTAATTTCTGTTTGCCTTTTAGGCTTCGTAATAAAAAACAGGCCAGACATGACAAATAACTTAAATATACAAAGACATTATTGACATATTTAATCATTTTATACATTTAAAAATAGCAGAAATAGCTGATCTACAATCTTACAGACGCGTTGTAAGCTTGCCATTTCTGTTTTTTTTTTTTATATTTGAAAATATGTGAACATTTTTCAACATGGAAACGATGATGACAATTATGCAAAGATAATTGCGATTAGACGATGATGTAATAATTGTGACAGGCCTAAAGACAGTCAGAAACCTCTTATCTCCATATTTTTACTTTTTGTGTTTTTTCGTAAAAACAAAAAATACAATGGGTGGCTCCTACCTAAATTGCGAATAGGTATTCTCCCAAGATTTTTTGGGGACTTGGCGCCAAGCAGGGGCAGCAGGAGGATGCAGGATGCATGATCCAGGATCTAGCAGGCCTCACCCTCTCACCAGGCATATGTTGAGCCATGAAGCTGATGAGTGCATACATATAAATGAACACACACACACACACACACACACACACACACACACACACACACACACACACACGAAATGAGTAGGAAACACAGTTGACAGACAACTCTGACTCTGTTGTTTTTTGTCATTCCATTCTAGAAGTATGGCACTGTCTTCAAGGATTGCCCTGTACACTTTTCTCTCCCATAAGGTACCGGTAGTATGTGTGTGCACGAGCGCACACAAGTGTACTCACCCCGAGCATCCACACCTAGCAGTGACCTCTATGTCCTTGTGAGGGCGGAATTTCTGGGGGCTGGAACTAACTACTTTTGTCACAGAAAATAAGTCGGTGACGCCCTTTTGCTGCTTCTCTGGACTTCCTGAAAAAGCAGGAAGAAATATTTAATATGCTCATTGCTAGATCCCAGGATTAGTCCATGAGCCAGAGCCCCAAAATTGAGCAATGATTGTCGAAAGGGTGGGCAAAACCATACCTATATTACATTTTTTATAGGGTCAATATAAGTAAATAAATATATGATAACCTTTCCACAGGAGCAGCTTTTTCATATTTTTCACACATTTTGTTATTTTCCCCATACGTATATGACAGGTGAAAAAATGACAACATTTAAAAAATAGTTATAATGAAACTTCCCCAGTTGATTACTTACATGAAGACAGTGATTTATCGTATCACATTATTATCGTTTTCTGAAATTGTATATTTAAATATGCAAATTGGGCATTTAGTCCATGAGCCAGAGCCCCAAAATTGAGCCAGATATTGAATATTCCCTCGTTAAAAACCTTTGACTCGAACATCTTAACAAAATGAAAAAATAATGTTGACTCTGGCTTTGTCCAAATGTTCCAATGTTCCAATGTTGATTCTGGAAAGTTGCAAATTCGGGCATATTTTCCTAATGCCTCATTTGCATTAGGAATTGCATCCTGTCTGCGTGCGTCATTAAAAAGTTACAATGTTAACACTTTAGTCATTATTTTATCCTGTCATATGACATACATGGTAAAGGATGTAGGGTTGGTTGGATTGATGGTAGCTTGGGGAGTTGATCAAATAATCTAATATACATTGAAGTGTTATTCTTTGTGTCTTGGCATCCATATTCTTGCAGATCTACAAGATCACAATTCAATCGATTGCCGTTGTACAAAGTATAATGAGGTCTACAATATTTTATCATTTGAACTTTAGTTTAGTTCTGTTACACTAAATATTCTAGTTTGAGTATTTCCATCTTTGTTTCTCTATAGTTTGACTCCACTATACCTCCGACCGAATACCAAATATTGTACATTTTACTCCACTACAATTTGACACCTAGCAACTAAGTAATGACATCATTGGTTAGTTGTTTCTTACTTTTAATGATAGAAAACCTACAATAACCATTTAAGCCCCTGTTATACTTAGGCGATTTGAAAATAGCCAAGCTACAATGCAATGTGTTGTGTGCTTGTAGATCTGCTATTTTCAAAAGCTAATTTCCTCTCAAATGCATTCTGAGCATAAGGTATTTTCTAAGCCAAATGTTAGCTTGCATTTAGATGGTTGTGGACGTGAAATGATAAGGATGTCCAGTTAGTAAACCAGTTTCACAATAAGATGGTACATTGATAATAATAATTGAACTGGGGACCCCCCAAAAAATCATTTGACCTGGTGACCCCCCCAAAATAATCATATTTGAACTACAGGGACCCCCCAAACTGACAAGCACTTTGGAAGTGTAGGAGTTGAGGCATTACATTTAGTTTGACTAGGTTCCACAGATACATGTTGTGAAACAAGGACGAATGACAATAGATGTCATTTTGACTGGAGAGCTAGGACATGGCTTCTGTGTTCATGATCTGAGAAGGATCCTGGAGGAAAGACACAGAAGTAGTGCTGTCAAAGTTAGCGCATTATTGACACATTAACGCATGAGCGAATTAACCGCGAGGTGTGAATGAGCTGCACGCAAAGTTGTGTGTCCTCTCTCTCTCTCTCTCTCTCTCTAGTTACTAGTTACTCTAGTTACTAGTTACTAGTTACTTTTCAGATATAAATGATGATATTATGAAACATACATACTTTAGCCCTATTTTATACATACTGTAGGCTATTTGAAAATAGCCGATCTACAAGCTCACAACGTGTCGAATCGCGACGCGTTGTGAGCTTGTAGATCTGCTATTTTCAAACATTTTTATACTTTTGCTTTTGGTTCTTTAAGCACATTCTGATACCAATACTTTTGTACTTTTACCCAAGTACATTTTTAATTCCAAACTTTTACTTGTAACAGAGTACCCTACTTCTGCATTGGAGTACTGTAGTGATACTTTTACTAAGTAAAACGTTTGAGTACTTTTTCCACGTATAACTCTCGGTTAGACACCGTTGTACTGGAGAAGTATAACTCTCGGTTAGACACCGTTGTATTGGAGAAGTATAACTCTCAGTTAGACACCGTTGTATTGGAGAAGTATCACTCGGTTAGACACCGTTGTGCTGGAGAAGTATAACTCTCGGTTAGACACCGTTGTACTGGAGAAGTATAACTCTCGGTTAGACACCGTTGTACTGGAGAAGTATAACTCTCGGTTAGACACCGTTGTACTGGAGAAGTACAACTCTCGGTTAGACACCGTTGTACTGGAGAAGTATAACTCTCGGTTAGACACCGTTGTACTGGAGAAGTATAACTCTCGGTTAGACACCGTTGTACTGGAGAAGTTGTGTGGGGACTCTGACACGTTGAGACACGTTGTAGCAGCAGCAGCACAACCCCCCCCCCCCCCCCCCCCCACACACACACACACCCACACACAATTTTCAGACCAGAGAGGGGGCGTCTCCCTGCATGAATCCAAGTTGCAGCAACCAATCACCGCGTTCCAGACCCTTTTTTAGCAAATCCGCCCCCTTTTTCCCATAAACAGAGAGTTCCTCACCAAACCCAGCCCCCTTTTCACCTAAGCCGCCGCCTCTCAATAAATAGATTCAGAGGTTAACTCCCCCTTTTCGCCAGATGGCTGACATCTGCGTATAGGACTGGAGCTACTCTCCAGTCAAAAAGCCTGCAAGGTGTAGGGAGCCTCTTATATTTATTATATATTATTATATGTATTTAAATAGCGTGCGAGGCGTTGGGAGCCTCTAATATTTGACAATTTGCTCAATGTTTGACCAGTTATCAGAGTATAGTTTGTTACTTTGATGAGTTTGAGTACTGTTGATGTAGTAAAGGTCTTTTTTCTATTAAAAAGGTTTTAAGTCCTTAAATGGTCACTTCACTGTCATCTGGGGACCTCTGTCACCTCATTGTGGTTTATACTCTGTTGTCTAGTCTTTCTTCAGCCACTTGTGGTTTATATGATTACAGCAGACAAGAGTGAGGATAACATGGCTTCAGATCTACAAGCTCACAACGTGTCGCAACGTGACATTGTGAGCTTTAACATTGAAAAACAGTAGGTCTTAAGTGGTTAATTCTTCATGTGTATGTCTTTATGTTTGTACATCTAGCTCGAGCTGAAAAGTTTGTAAACCACATGATTTAAACTCTCTAAACTGTCAAGGGTGGGTGATGGCTGACTTAAGCAGTCACACCTTGCCTGAATCACAGTCATTAGATGTTGTGAGCTTGTAGATCAGCTACTTTCAGTTAATCTTGGAAAAATGGGGGGGCCATATTTCTATATATATATATATAGAAATATGGCCCCCCATTTTTCCAAAGAAGCCTAACAAGGATAAACACTCCCCCCATTGTGAGGCACTTAGGAGCAACTAAGAGGGGTCATGCCTATGTTCCCTCAGCCCCATGTTCCCTCAGCCCTATGTTCCCTCAATCCCTAACAAATTTATTTTATCCAAATTAGTCCCTATGTTCCCTCAGCCCTATGTTCCCTCGAGCCTATGTTCCCTCATCCCAAATTAGACCCTATGTTCCCTCAGCCCTATGTTCCCTCATCCCAAATCATACCCTATGTTCCCTCAGCCCTATGTTCCCTCATCCCAAATTAGACCCTATCTTCCCTCATCCCTATGTTCCTTCAGCGTCACGTATGGCCCTTCCATAATGTGCTGTTGGGGTCACCTGTTGGGTTCCCCCGGGCTCCCCAAGGCATCCCCCAAAGGTATAAGACTATATATAGATATATTATTAATAAGTTATAAGTTATAAGACTTCATAAAGTTTTCTTTACACCGATGATGATGGTGACCACAACATTAAATTGTGGCTACGTGGTGCAGCTCCGACGGCCCGCTGCTCCGAAAGCCCACCAGTCCGACAGCCGTCCCTGGGCGCGGAGGTGGACCGGGGACCCCCGGGGGTCCCTGGCTCCGGAGGCTTAACCCGACCAGTCTGTCGGTCGGGTCAGGCCTCTACAGCCAGGGACCCCTGGGGAGGCCTCGACGGACACCCGGCTCTCCAGGCGGTCCCGTGGACCCACTCTTAAGCACCCCTCAGCGGGCGTTAAGTGAAGTTACAGACCGTGGCCCAAGCACCGCGGGGACCTGGTGGTACAAACCAGAATAGTCGCCCCTGGGACTATTCTGAACTTAGCGCGTCGGGCCCGGCTCACCGGCCGGTCCCGCGTACCCACGATTAAGCACCCCTCGGCGGGCGATAAGTCGGGGGGGGTCCCGCGGCCTACAGACCGCAGGTACCTGGTGGTACAAGGGGTGCCGCAAATAGTTATCACGCCCATTAGCAGGGTCTTGTTTCCTCGCTGAAGATTGTCTTCTTTCCTCTATGGTCTGAGCTGATTTAATTTCTCTTGGCTATGGTTTCGCTAGGTAGCTGGTAGGGACAGTGGGAATCTCGTTCGATTAACTCGGGTGCAGCCACTGCTGAGTTGCGGGACAACCGCGGCGCCGGGCACAACCCACATAGATACGTAGCTGCTCGCAGGTTCATGTAAGTTCCCCCGCCCCCAACCCCATCAAGGTAACTTGCCTTGTGGGTCCACAATCGGGAACTTTGGTTTACTCAACTCCTGCGTGCGCCACCTATGTTGTCTACACCCATATCAGTTACTGTCCCGGCGTGGTCACTTGGCAGTGACTGCACGCCCAACTCAGACGAGTCTGCAGCGCCCTTTAAGACAAGCATATGCTACTGGCAGGATCAACCAGGTAGGCCTCCTGTTCCGCCACAGAGACAGCGCGCCCAGGTGAGGCGCGCACCGTGGGGTTGCCGGTCCGTGGAGACTGCCAAGGCCCCCCGTGAGAGGGGCGGCGGGAGCTCCCGGCGGCCAAGCTCCCCACGGCCAAGCTCCACAGGTACGTTCTAGAGCGAGTGGGCGTCCCGACCGGGAGACTTTTTCACAGGAGGGAGGCAGGGACGAGCGGGACACCTCCTGGGCCACGGGGAGGGGACAGGGAGGTACGACGCGGAGATCCACAGACGGAGCCTCACGTCGGGCGAGGCTCCGTCGCCCTAGCTATCCTATGGCACCAGTCGGCCCTTGTCCGTAGCTTCCCCCTCTCCACCAGGGGAGAGCCAGGGCGACCTGAGGCTGCAACACTTCAGGCTGCAACCTCCAGGATCCATGGCCCTGCGAGGCACGGGGACGCCCCCGAATATGGTGCACCATGTCCGGCCATGGTCTCTAGCTACCCTATGGCACAAGTGGCCACTTTCCCCCCAATGCGAAATTTCACGCATGGGAGAGGCAGCGAGCCCTAAAGCTCCTGAGCCTTCCGGAGCTTTCTTCGGGTTTTTCGGCCACCGTTTGCCCGGGCATTCACCCAGGGGCCCGGGGGGGGGGGGGGGGGGGGGGGTACCGACACGTGCGCACCCCCGGCCCGGATCCAACGAGCCCTCCGCCGGCCCCGAGCGACCCACGGACCGGGAGGTACGGGCCGTTTTAGCCCGAAAAAGCGCAGATCGACAAGCCGAAAAAAGTTGGAATTTTAGGCCGGGGGTCCTCCAGGGGGTCCCCGGGGACCTCTGGAGCCCATGCGGACACTTAGAAAAAAAATCGAATTTTTTCAAAGAACCATGATTTTGGGGGTCTTCGCCGCCCCGTCGCTACCCCAGGAACTGGAAGGTGCCTCTTCCTGGGCATGATCCCTAGCTATCTTATGGCACGAGTCGGCCCTTCTCCCTGGCTTCCCCCTTCCAGCAGGGGAGAGGCCAGGAGCCCTGGGCCTCCCGGCAGACTGCCGGGTTCACACTCGGTTGCTCTACCCGCTCCGGGAGCCACCGTCCCTGGGCGCGGAGGTGGGACTAGTGATGAGCGGGTCGGGTTTTTTCATGACCCGCCCCGCCCCGCCCCGCCCCGCGACGGAACCCAACCCGCCTCAACCCGCCCCGCGAACCCATATATAAATCTATGGCTCAACCCGCCCCGCGACCCGCGATGTTTTTTTAATTCTGTAAAATCATGGTTAGAAAATAATCCCCAAGTGTATTCAAACTGTTTTATTGTTATTATTCTTATTCTTATTAGGAATAAAGACAAAACAAGAGCATGTGATCATTTTATTTTTTTTTGCGTGTGAGAGCGGCTGACCCGCTCACCCACAGCCCGCATAATTGCCTCTGAAATTCTGACTCGACCCACCCGCGCCGCGGGTTGACCCGCGGGTCCCGCGGGTTACGGGTCGACCCGCTCATCACTACCGGGGACCATGGACTGGGGAGGGCGCCGCCTTGTGGACACGGCCGGTATTGCGCCCCGCGGCCACCACAGACCTATCCAGGCTTGTGGATCTGCTCTTTTTCCACCCTTTTTGAACCCGGATTTCGGCTTTCGGACCCGCGGGGCGTCGGAGCCGCGCCACGTAACCTTAAATTGTACGTGTTGAAAGCATGTTCTGGGGGTACGTATACATGTACATTATGTCACAAGGAAAACTTGACCATGATGACCATGACTGACCATGATGCTGACCATGATACTGACCATGATGCTGACCATGATGCTTGGGCAACATGATTGGTCAAACTTAATTGCTTTGACCTGGTCAGCTAAGACACATTAAACTATATGTATAGTTTCTCTCATCAATTCAAATTCAGACAGCTGTGAAACTGACTGATGTTAAATTATATTGATAATTTCTCATCAATTCAAATTCAAACAGCTTTGAAACCTATAGGTACCTATAACAACAGCTGCAAAGAATTACTGATCATTGCAGTGAACTATTGAACTTTTATCACAGCTAATAAAGTAAAATATTAATAATAATAATGATACATGTCTATACTAATATCGAGCTTTTGTAGATATCCAAAACAACTACATTACAAAAAAATGAGTTTAAAGGTATAATAAGCTATGGAAAACTTAGCTTATTATAAAAAAAAAAAATAGAGGGGGATTTAAATGAGTACAAACAAAGTTCTGATATCCAGACATGAACATTACACAGTCAAATGAATACGGGTTGGACATATATGGCTGGAGGTCCTCCCCCAGAAACTTTTTAACACAGTAGATACTGTATTAAAAAGGGAGTTTAATACTTTTATCAGTCATAGGAAAATTATGGGTAAATTATTTTATTTTATCCATTACAACCCTAAACTTATAGAAATCGTTTTGATGACTGAAGCAAATAACCACTCCTGATATTGACATAATTCTGACATGATACTGACCACCATGATACTGACCATGATACTGACATAATACTGACATAATACTGACCATGATACTGACATGATACTGACCATGATACTGACCATGATACTGACATGATACTGACATGATACTGACCATGATACTGACATGATACTGACATGATACTGACAGACAGACAGACAGGACAAAACATTAGAATATTACATGGGCTGATGGAACATAAGGCTGAAGGAACATAGGGCTGAGGGAACATAGGGTTGAGGGAACATAGGGTCTATTTTGGGATGAGGGAACATAGGGCTGAGGGAACATAGGGTCTAATTTGGGATGAGGGAACATAGGGCTGAGGGAACATAGGGCTGAGGGAACATAGGGTTGAGGGAACTTGAGTACGCTCCCCAAGTAAGACACCAAACATAAAACAAAATAAAAACAGTTAAAATAAGATAGGAATAATAATTGACAATCAAGAGAAACTGAAACAAACATAGAGCTAAAACGGAAACAAAACAAAACAAAACCCTGGGATCCTGAGAGGGGGCGGTGGCGAGAGGGCACGACCACCTATGTTCAATGTTAATTATTGACATTGACGTTTTCCCTCAGGTGTTGAATTAAGGGTTGCCATATAAGGTCAAACCTATCTGACTGATCTGATCTTAGATCAGATCAGTCTGATACGGCAAGCCATATTTGTCTCCGCCAGGAGACTATGTTTTCGTTCTCGTCCTTCCGTGTGTCCACCAAGCAAACATTGGTCAAGCTTCACGTGACACGTGACAATATGTTGAAAGGGTGTGCTTTGATTGGCTAGCGAGACGAATGATGAAATAGAGCCCTATAAATAGGTGTGTCACTTCAAAAGATCATTTATATCTTTTGAAGTGAGGTAAGACAGGATTAATCAGGAACAGTACTGGCGGAGACCTGTGCTCCGAGGAGCACATTTTCTAGTTTGACATTGGGTTCATCTTTCCCTTTCCACAACAATAGAACACATTCCTTCGCAGACATGCGACATAAATTCAGAAAACATCTGTGAGCCTGGGGGAGACCACTCAGGGTGGAAGAGTGATTAAAAATGATGGTTTGGGGGTCTGGAGTAATTTGCAGTGAGAGTATTGTGGAGATGATGTTAAAGACCTTGATCCAATAGGTGTATATTATAGGGCATAGCATGTAGCTATGGGCCAGAGTGGCCTCCCCAGACTCACATCTCTCACAAAGTGGTGACACAGGCGGGAATATACTATGCGATTTAGCGTTTGAGTAGTGCAACCTGTGAACAAGTTTAAACTGCATAAGACAATGTCTTGCGTTGATAGAACATGTGTGAATGTGTACAAGAGAGCTGTTCTCATCAGATAGCTGTATTCCTAGTTCCCTTTCCCACCTTACTCGTATACCTGAGGTATCCATCTTACCCTCACTTAAGTTTATGTAAAACTCAGAAATATGGTTTGGGGTGAAGGGAGAGCGCTTGATGACGTCCCTGATATTAATTAGACTGTGTCAGTTACATGTATAGAGGTCTCGGGTTTGAATCGATGGCAGTCATCTCTTTCCAGCATTACCCAGGAAGGGACATGCTGGGGAGGGTGAAAGTAGAACATCATAGCTCTAACATTTGCTGCATAGTAATAGAGAGAAATGTGCGAGTGCAAGACCACCCTCCGATTTGGGCTTACATAGGTGACTTTTTATTTTATTTGATGGCTCTTATGGGACCACAGGAAAGGCATGATTAAAGAATCTAATTGTTTAAAGATTGTCTTTGTTAAATAAACCGGTAAATTTTGAAAAAGGTAAAGTAATTGAGGGAGATTAATAATTTTGATTATATTTACTCTGCCTAAAAGGGAGAGGGGGAGAGTTTGCCAGAACCTCATGGATGCTTGTAGTTTTTCAAAAAATGGAGGAACATTGGCTTTACATAGGTCCTCTATTTATATATATATATATATATATATATATACATACACACACATGTATATATTATCTCCCCCACCCCTTTTTTTCTTTTTAAATCAAACTATTTGTAAAATATGTCGGAAGGACCTGATAATAAATTAATAATTAGGCTGATATATACACACACACACACACACACACACACACACACACACACACACACATATATATATACATATATATACATATATATACATATATATATATATATATATATATATATATATATATATATATATATATATATATATATATATATGTTTCCCTCCATTTTCAGAGTTATGTCACTAACTGCTACACCTACTTTAAGTATTGCCATGTATAATTCCACTTATATATTAATACACTGCTGCCAGAATCCAGCCAGGACCTCTCAGTACCAACACCAAATGCAAGCAGTGGTATGTCATTACTTACTAACATGGCAGAAATCAAATGTAATTGCACGACAGCTTTACAAGCATTTAGTTCCTCTGTCAATAAATGCAAACATATCAGTCAGGTTACGTGTTCAAAATGTTACAGCGTCCACTGTCTTGTGTTCCCTTCTTTTAGCCTCAGGAAGAAGCTGCTCAGAGGATAACCAGCCTAATAATGGTAAGTGAACCACTTCTGTACCTCAGGGTGGACTTGTAAATGTGATTTTGATAGCATGAACAGGTCCAAAGATCAGTTTTCAGTAATCAGTAGTGTAGGTGCCCCTGTATGCATGCATTGTGCAAGGTGGTGGATGCAGAAACAAAACAAACAAATGAACAATGCAGTGGGCCTCAGCCTGCATTCAGCTTACATGCAGACTGAGGACAGAATAGAGTCGCAGACACACTGTGAACAGGGGGGTATAAATACACAAGGACTAACTATTCAACTGGACAATCAACACGGGATAGGCTGAGGGACTAAGAGGACACAGGTGGAAACACAGGACTGGTTAGACAAGACAGATACACAACAGCAACACAGGAAACCAGCAGACACTAGATACTACAAAATAAAGGTGCACAACAGAAAAATAAATAAAAGTAAAACACTAACTAAAACTAGGAACAAGGAACACAACAGGAATACAGAAAGGACACGGATCGTGACACATCTTTTATGCTCTTTTTTCCCTCTACACCAAACCTATTAACCGGAAATAGACTATCTACAAGCCCACGTGTCGCAGCGCTGTGTTGTTGGCTTGAAGATTGGCTATTTTCAACAAAGCAGATCTACATGCCCACAAGGGGTTGCAGCACAACGTGTTGTTGGCTTGTAGATCTGCTATTTTCTGCAAATGTTCCCCCCAGAATAGGGGGGGGTTCCTTTTACACAAAGTTTTGTGTACTCTTTTACTCTGAGGAACCCCTAGGAGTCCCGGACCCCCTGTTGACCTTGGCATAGTTACGTTGTTAACCACTAAAACCATATATACGTAGCCCAATTAAGACTCTATACTAGGCCCCGAATTTTTAGAATGTTGGGAAAGTGCTGAAATCAGTTACAAAATAACTTAAAGGTGCAAAATGTAAACATTTTTAAATGAATAAAAAATAAACCGAAACCTCAAAAAGGAAAATAAAAAAGCCGAAAAATTTAGGGAAAAAAGGAGCATCTAAAACAATGTTTGAAAAAAAATCTAAAATATTTTTTAAATATATAAACAATTACTCAAATGGTTTTGAGTGCTTGTTTTACCCACTTCTGGTGGTCTGAGGCAAAAACTGACCATTATATATTTGTTGGCAGACCCCCAGGAGTAGCATGTGGCGCGGCGTGTGCGGCCAAAAGGGGCGGAGTTTCGCATTTTTTTGCGAATAACGTCGCAATGGTAACGCGTAACGGCGAACAATTCCCGGCCAAGCCGCACGTTTTGATGTATATGTTGCAGCGGTAGTGTAAACCGTGCGGCAGTTACGGAGCGACAAACTTTTGTTGCGTGAAATAAATATTAATAAGTATGGCGGATCTGTGTTTTGATGAAGTGTTTTGCCATTACATGGCAGGCACACTTAAAAATAATGATAACTAGAAAAAGTGCTCCTCGGAGCACAGGTCTCCGCCAGGTCAGGTAGGTTATTGTGGCCTCCTGGTGGCGCTATAATAGGCCAATGTGAAAAGGGTGGCATTTCTTCTTAGGCCTTTCAATGGGACACTGCATTCATGAGTTGAGGCATTTTGTTCCAAAAATGTGTTTTGCTAAATTAGACCTGCTGGTGGCGCTATAAAGGCCAATGTGAATGTGAAAAGGGGGGCATTTCTTCCTCGGCCTAGTGGGAATCTGCATACAAACTTTCACGGAAATTGCACATTGCATTCATGTTTTGAGGCATTTTGTTTAAAACTGACCAATCCTGCAAACTTTGGAAGCCACTGTAAGCCAAATAGGATGGAATATGAAATATCGGACAGATCCATCAGAATCACATGACTATGGAGATACTGTGTACCAATATGCGTGATTTTTGGACAGAATCTGAATGAATAATATCCAAAAATGTATTGTACATAAGTCGGCCTCCTGGTGGCGCTGTAAATGGCAGATGTGAAAAATGCAGTGCAGATGTTTTTCCTTGGTCTCTAGGGAGTGTGCGTGCAAAGTTTCACGCAGATCGGTGCAGTTATAGTTAAAAATGCAAATCGGCGTGTTATAGCGCCACCATGAGGCTGATTTGAAACATGTCAAGTGGCATTTCTTCCTCGGCCTAGTGAGAATGTGTGTGTGCAAGTTTATGGAAATGGCAAGCTGCGTTCATGATTTGAGGCAGTTTGTTCAAAACGGACCAATCCTGGAAACTTTGGAAGCCAACCTTAGCCAATGAGGATGGAATATGGGAAATCGGACAGATCAGGGTTGATCACATGACTATAGAGATACTGTGTACCGATTTGCATGACGTTTGGTTGAAAACTGTAGGAGTAATGGGGAAAAAGAGGTTTTGCACAAATCGGCCTCCTGGTGGCGCTATAAATGGCCCATGTGAAAAATGTGGGGCAGAGGTTCTGAATTGGCATCCAGGGAGTGGGTGTGCACAGTTTCGCAGCGACCGGGTCAACGGTGCCGGAGATTAGCTGGTAACACACAGACAGGACACACGCACGCACACACACACGGACGGACGGACGGACGGAGGGTAAAACATACTCGGCCTGGCGGAGACAATAATAAGGGTAATAATAATAATACTAATAATAAAATAAAGTAATGTCAATCAAGTGACATCTGACTATAGCTTATTTCTTTATTTATGGATTTATTTATTGATTTATTGATTGATTGAGGATGATGGAAAGGTAATTTATGGCAAAGTGCCCAAATATGTTTGCTTAACTGACCCATATTTTTCCTTTTCGTGGGAAAAGGAAAAATATGGCAAACCTTTCTAATTTAAAAAAAAATTGTGAGTGAGAAAGATAGTTACCTGCAAGGCCCAACTCCTGCACCCGTCTCGAGGACCGGCGGTCTGGTAACTCCGCCTGGATAGCCAGAAGGAGGGAGCTTTCGAAGTCAGTGATGACACGATGTGGTCTCCATTGGTGCCCAGTGACACGCCGTACCTTCCGCTTCACTTGCGTTAGGATGTGCCTGTTCTGGCCCACCGTTTTCCCCCGTTACAAGGCACATGACCAGGGGCGCCACTCTGTCCAGGTATTTACCATGAATGGTCATGAACCGGTAGTATGGATGGGGTGAAGTTTTAAAAGTGCCATCGATATATGCGTCCCGGCAACTCCCGAGTTTAGCAACATTACTGGAGGTGCCAAAAACAAGGACACCCCAGTCATTGCTTTGATGGGTGAGAAACTGTCTCCCATGCCACGTTTGTGCCCACTCATCAAGCACTGCCACATCATCCACGCTATCGGGGATTGGGGGGAGAAGGGACGCCCGTTTCCTCTGCAGCCTTGACCTCACATTTGAGAATTCAGGCACCTCAGCCTCTGAATCGGCATCTCTAGCCACTTCGTCATATACCCTTTTAATGGGGTTTGATGGGTCAGCCTGTATTGCTTCCACCATCTGCTGTTTGATAGCAGCAGATGCTATCAAATTCGTGTCCTCGGGATGGTTATGGGGTGTGGTATTTAGAACATGGATGACCACGTTGGGCTCATCCATGTTGAAGGCGTCAGTTTCTCCAGCAACGCCAATGAATATTGCCTCCGGGGGTCTTTTTATTTAGTTGGTACCTAAACTGTTCGTGTATTAACACCTGCACTCTGGAGGAAGATCTCTTTCCATCCAAAGAAATATGTTTCCCTTCCCCTTTCCCCTGATTTTCGACTGTATTGTAAATTAAATACGAAATTAAATACATATATTTTGTAAACGCCTGTCGAGAGGTTTCCGGTTGATGACACGCATCACACCAAACCATGATGTGATGTTGAAAGTCATGATGGATTCCACAAAGGACTTGTAGAAAGCCTGCAGGATTGATGGTCGGACCTGAAGCTTCCTCATCTTCCTCATGAAGAAGAGTCGTTGTTGGCACTTAGAGTAAATATTCTCTGCGTTGGTCTTAAAAGCGAGCTTGTGGTCGATGGTGGTGCCAAGATATTTATACTCCTCAACGCGCTCTATTGTCTGTCCATTTATCTCCAGAACAGGGGAGGTGGGCGGGTCACGCCTGAAGTCCACCAACAGTTCCTTTGTTTTGGTGGGGTTTAGGTCCAGGAAGTTGCTCTCACACTACTCTGCAAACCTGTCCATTACCCCAGTGATGCGGTCATTGGAGTTAGTGGTATCAACAATAGCCGTGTCATCAGAGTACTTGATGAACAGCATCTCAGGGTCTGAGCTGCTACAGTCATCCGTATACAGGGTGAACAGGACTGGTGAGATAACAGATCCTTGTGGTGCCCCGGTGGATACAGTTCTGTTGGGGCTGTAGTAGCCGTTGTATCTAACGGTCTGGTGTCTATATGTGAGGAAGGAGAGAATGAGCAGTATGAGGTGGGGATTGACATTCATCCGGAGGAGTTTCTGTCCCATCAGATGAGGTTGCACAGTGTTAAATGCACTTGAGAAGTCCACAAATACCATGTGGACTTGGGCTTCTCCAGCTGTGTGTAGGTATGATGCAGCAGAGTTATCACCGCATCATCCACACCTCTCTGCTGCTTGTATGCAAACTGGAGTGGGTCTATGTGCCCACTAACCTCTCTCTGTAGCTGAGGTAGAATGAGCCTTTCCAAGCTCTTCATCACCAGAGATATTAAAGCTACGGGGCGGTAGTCATTATTGCAGGCGGGTTTACTTTTCTTAGGGACTGGGCAAATGATGGAGGACTTCCATATGGTTGGTATGGAGTGTTCAGACAAGGAGCGATTAAAGAGTCTACAGAAGACATCAGCCAACTGTTCATGATAAACCTTCAGCAAGCGCCCACTGATTTTGTCAGGACCTGGGGCCTTATAAGGGTTTGTTCTCTTGAGCACCCTTTCCACCTCCCTTGGGTGAAACTCTAGGTTGGTGTTAGTCGCTGCATTACACAGGAGATTGGTGGTCAGCTCCTCCCTCTCCTGAGTGAAGTTGTGAGTGTCAAACCTGCAGTAGAAGCTGTTCAGGTTCTCTGCAAACTCCACACATTCCTCTGCTCTTAGGTGGGACAGGGGTTTGTTGTTTTGCACGCCAGCAAGTGTTTTGACACCTTTCCAGGCATCTCTGGCTTTGCCCTACTGGAAGAGCCTTTCCACCTTCTCCTTGTACTCCCTTTTGGCCTCTTTAATTTCCACCTGGCCTGAATCAATTTAGCCTCAATCCTATTAGGTAAATGCATCTTTTCCATTGGTGCGCATTAGATACTGTCCATCATCCAAGGATTGGATGTCACTATTTGTCCGACTCAGAAAGTCTGACATAGATGTCTTGTAGGGGCACTTGATCTCAAGGAGCTGTGTTCCATCAAGGATTCCATCTGGGCTAGCTCCCAACCAAGGATGTTCAGGGTGCACAACCAGGCCTCTCCTCTCCACAACTTGCCCTCTGCTCTCCAGAAGTGCAATTACATTGGCCTCATTATCTTTGCCGTGTTTTGTTGCTGTATTGCCAGTGAATGTTGGGTACATATGCTCATTTAAAAATGTCTTTGGGTCTGTGGTCTGTCTTTTGGGGACTCGTTTTGCTGTGCTGGCTGTTAGACGCAGCTTCCGAGCATCATGCCATAGCTGTGAAGCACTTTGTGTTTTGGTTTCTTCCGTCAGTGTAGCTGCTTGGATTGGAGATAGTTTGATGTAGGTTTCATAAAAGACCCTACATTTCCTACAGGTGAGTGTAGTGCTGTGTTCAGTGTGACAGAGTGTGCTCAGGTCTGAATCATGTAGGCGTGGGCTTGCCTGGCCCTGCCTGTTAACATCGGCTCTGTAACTGAGCTGAAGAAGACCATCTGTCTGGAGGTGAAATAGTGGGGCCATTGCTGAGGTGTTGATGTGGCTTATGTATTCTGAATGGTTCCGAAAAAGTTAGGGGGGTGGAGTGTAATCTTGCTGTGGTGTTGATGGGCCTGCATGTGTGTGTTGGCGTCTATGGTGTTTGAAATGTATGTGTTTTAATTTCTTCAGCCGTTGATTCTTCTTCACACCAGAGTTCCATGTCCGTTGGACATCAGTACAAGCCACATTTGCCTCACGCAGCCATTTTCCACCTACAATAAGGAAATATCTAGTTATTACCTAACATAGCGTTTAGAATCATGCTGGAATCACCAGTGGTGGAAAGTATCTAAGTACATTTACTTAAGTACAGTACTTAAGTACACATTTTAGGAATCTTTGCTTTACTGGACTATTTTCAATTTGCAGTACTTGTAGGTCTAGGCCACTACAGTACATCTCAGAGGCAAATATAGTACTTTTTACTCCACTATAATTATTTGAAAACTTGAGTTACTAGTTACTTTGTAGATTTTCATTATAAAACATGCATTAAACACTTTACCCCATACTTCGGCTATTTGAAAATAGCAGATCTACAAGCTTTCGTTGTGAGCTTGTAGATCGGCTATTTTCAAAATAATTTTAAACATTTTGAAGAAATGGAACATTTTGTATAATGAGTACTTCTACTTAGTTATGGTAAGTGAAAGCCGTGTTTGTGCGCATAGCATCTCTCTCACAGTAAAATCCTCAGTGTTCATTATCCAGACCAGTTGTAATTGTGAGTGTGCAAATAGAACCATGCTTTCATTTGTACAGTCATAGTTATATTAAAGATGGAGTGCCATGATATTTTTCAACCCTAAAACCTGATCATAAGGTATTATTATTATGTAAGGATTGTTTAAAAAAAAAAAAAGTGTACAGAAATTGTTTAAAAAAAATGTTTTTATGTGGACACGCCTCCAGTTCATTAAGTATGCCTGGTTCTCACCTTAGCCCCTCCTCCATCACCTTAGCACCACCCACCTGTCCTAGTCCCTCCTCCTCCTCATGCCCACACCTGTTGTGTTATGATAATTAGGGGGAGGGTATGTTTTTTGGGGGCTCTGTGATGTCACTATGCCCCTGTTTTTGGATTGGCACGTTTGACTCTCAAGGTTTCAGCCTCCAGGAAAAAACTCCAAATAGTCAGAGAAGACATGAAACACCATAAAACCACCAGCGGGGGCCTTAATGAAGTTCTATCAACCTCATAGACACATGAAAAACAGAAAAAGTGCAAAACCATGGCACCACCTCTTTAAGAAGGTGAGAATAGCCACCATACAATACATGTCCTTTCCTTTGTTGACAGCGGAATAATATGAACGTCATATGCAAATTAGCCATGAGGTGGTCTTAGAATGTCAACAGACAGCACAAGTTTCCTCACCGACCCAAATAGACTATCCAAATAAAATACTGGAGCACTTGGCTTGGGCCTGCACGTTTTATTATTTTGATCTACCTATCTGTGTTGCATTTTTACTGCTGTTGATGATATGACCTCAGCACGGGGACTGATGGTTATCTTAAATGATAATAACGGGTTCATAAATGACGTATTGTTTACGTGAATCAGCTGTGTCTGGAGATATCTAAAACATTCAGGACAGGTCGTAATAATGGATGCGTACATTTACATTAGCCTACTTAGACCTAGCTTCCACAGAATTGCAGCAGCATGACTGCATGAGCGGCCCGGCCCTGCAATGCAGGAACAACCTGCTGTCTCTATGACACCTCTCTTTGTTGACAGAGCCCATGCCTTATGGTGCCTCACATGCTGACTCTGGCTCGGTTCTACGTCTGCTTTTAAATAGAGGAGGTCGTTTCCGACCTCCTTCAGGAACACTACACCGACCTCGTTGCTGTGAAGATACTGGTAGGCCTCAGAACTTTTCAAGTTCTGCATAGCTTTACCGTCACTAGCAATAGACTCCACAAAGTAATAAAAAATGCTACAGTATGTGATACGAGGCCACTTCTTAACGTCATCTTCCCAATTATCTATTGCAGTAGGCAACAATAGGCTAATGTCACCTTTTTTAATTCATTGAGATTGTGTTCCCACATTATTAATTCATACGTTCTGTTACAACAGCTCATACAGTATGACTCGCAGCCTGGTGCTTGAGGACTAATTATAATTATAAGACGTGTCAAGCAGCTGCGCCAGAGTCATACTGTTTGAGCTGTTGTATTGTAACGGAACGTAACAATTAATAATAATGTGGGAACACAATCAATGACTTAAAAAAGGTGGTATTAGCCTATTGTTGCCTACAATAGATAATTGGGAAGATGACATTAAGAAGTGGCCTTGTATCACTTTGTGGAGTCCATCTACTGTAAGTAGGCTAATGTAAATGTATGCATCCATTATTACGACCTGTCCTGAATGTTTTAGATATCTCCAGACACAGCTGATTCACGTAAACAATACGTCATTTATGAACCCGTTATTATCATTTAAGATAACCATCAGTCCCCGTGCTGAGGTCATATCAACAGCAGTAAAAATGCAACACAGATAAGTAGATCAATAAACGTGCAGGCCCAAGTGCTCCAGTATTTTATTTGGGTAGTCTATTTGGGTCGGTGAGGCAAGTGTGTTGACATTCTAAGACCACCTCATGGCTAATTTGCATATGACGTTCATATTACCCCACTGTCAACAAAGGAAAGGATATGCATTGTATTGTGTGGTGGCTATTCTCACCTTCTTAATATAACTAGGACTGTACAAATGAAAGCATGGTTCTATTTGCACACTCACAATTACAACTGGTCTGGATAATGAACACTGAGGATTTTACTGAGAGAGACGCTATGCGCACAAAGACAGCTTTCACTTACCATAACTAAGTAACTAAGTAAAATTACTCACTACATAAAATGTCCCATTTCACAAGTCTTCAAAATGTTAAAAAATCTTTTGAAAATAGCCGATCTACAGGCTCATAATGAAAGCTTGTAGATCTGCTATTTTCAAATAGCAGAAGTATGGGGTAAAGTGTTTAATGCATGTTTTGCAATAATACAAATCTACAAAGTAACTAGTAACTCAAGTTTTCAAATAATTATAGTGGTGTAAAAAGTACAATATTTGCCTCTGAGGTGTAGTGGAGTAGAACTAAAAGTACTGCAAATTGAAAATAGTCCAGTAAAGTAAAGATTACTCAAATTTGAATTTAAGTACAGTACTTGAGTAAATGTACTTAGTTACTTTCCGCCACTGGTGATTCCAGCATGATTGGAAACACTATGTTGGGTAATAACTAGATATTTCCTTATTGTAGGTCGTAAATGTGGTAAAGTGTGGAACAAATGTGGCTTGTAGGCTACTGATGTCCAACGGACGTGGAACTCTGGTGTGAAGAAGAATGTGCGGCTGAAGAAATTAAAACATACATTTCAAACACCACACATGCCAACACACACATGCAGGCCCATCAACACCACATCAAGAGTCCACTCCACCCCCCCAATTTTTTAGGAACCATTCAGAATACATGCAGCATAGAAGTGGACGTCCCATTTAATAAAGACTACACTGATGTGTGATGACATGGAAGTTCGACTTCTTACACATGCTACCTAAATTGATTGTGCTGAGAAAAAGATACATCTCTGCCAAAAGTAAACCCACAGTACACAAACAGTGTGAAGTCTTTCATCAATGTGTTTGTCCTAGGACACAAATCATCTTTCATGATAGAAAAATAAATACAAATGGATTATCTCATTGGAAATTAGACAATACCGTTTCTGGATTATCTCATTAGAAATTACTAGGCATTTTTTTCAGGCCTAAACAGTGTCTAAACAGAAATACATAGAATAGAATTAACTCATTCAGTGCCTGACGTATTTCTGGCAGTTTGGCTCTAAGTGCCAGAGGTAAAATTCATTGTTAAAAAAAAAGTGCTTAGGAGCCGAGATACAGCCTTTTTCAGTAAGAAGTTAAACAAGAAGTGAATGGAGCAGAACATTTTCAAATCATGATATCTTGGGTGGCACAGGCACCAGTGGCTTATGATACAACGGACGTCTTAAGACGTTGAGTGGCACTGACATGTTGATTGTGATCAACATTAATTGTGTCTAATTGCTTGACAGAAGCTCTCCTCTCAGATTTACAAGGGCTGCACAAATTCTAAGTATTTTGTCCATTTTAGGGACAATATTAATGGGCACAGTGTGTGAGAGAATTTTGTAAACCTTAAGACGACTTATTGCTCGTTCCACATGGATGCGGACATTAGCACTCCACCCCCCCAATTTTTTAGGAACCATTCAGAATACATGCAGCATAGAAGTGGACGTCCCATTTAATAAAGACTACACTGATGTGTGATGACATGGAAGTTCGACTTCTTACACATGCTACCTAAATTGATTGTACTGAGAAAAAGATACATCTCTGCCAAAAGTAAACCCACAGTACACAAACAGTGTGAAGTCTTTCATCAATGTATTTGTCCTAGGACACAAATCATCTTTCATGATAGAAAAATAAATACAAATGGATTATCTCATTGGAAATTAGACAATACTGTTTCTGGATTATCTCATTAGAAATTACTAGGCATTTTTTTCAGGCCTAAACAGTGTCTAAACAGAAATACATAAAATAGAATTAACTCATTCAGTGCCTGACGTATTTCTGGCAGTTTGGCTCTAAGTGCCAGAGGTAAAATTCATTGTAAAAAAAAAAAAGTGCTTAGGAGCCGAGATACAGCCTTTTTCAGTAAGAAGTTAAACAAGAAGTGAATGGAGCAGAACATTTTCAAATCATGATATCTTGGGTGGCACAGGCACCAGTGGCTTATGATACAGCGGACGTCTTAAGACGTCGAGTGGCACTGACATGTTGATTGTGATCAACATTAATTGTGTCTAGTTGCTTGACAGAAGCTCTCCTCTCAGATTTACAAGGGCTGCACAAATTCTAAGTATTTTGTCCATTTTAGGGACAATATTAATGGGCACAGTGTGTGAGAGAATTTTGTAAACCTTAAGACGCCTTATTGCTCGTTCCACATGGATGCGGACATTAGCAATGCGTAGCGTGCGAGTGACCTGCTCAGTTGTCAACTGGGCTTGCTTGCGTGTAAATGCTGATAAGACCAAGCGTACTTTACCCTCATCTAGCAAATCTTGAATTGTGAAGCCACGGTCTGCCATCACCTCATCTCCAGCACGCAAATTACTTAGAAAGCTTGAGTTTTCCGTTATGAATCTGTCGCTACATTTCCCACCATAAGCATCTGAATAGTACATAATGACTCCAGATGGAGCAATTGCAACTAGATATTTAACAGTATTACAAGCATAGTAGTGACTGTAAGATTCAGTTCTTGAGTCCAGATTTTTTGCTTTCTGCAAAACACTTTTTGTACAGTCAATTACACAAGTAGTGTTTGGAAAATTCTCCAGGAAAGCCTGTGGCATAGTAGCTTTTATGGTTTCACGAGGCAGCCATGGAATCAGATCCTTAGTGTGCTCAGCCATTACATCTATCCAGAATGACAATGTTTTACTAACCTCACTATGTGACCTTTTGAAGCGTTTTGCTAAATCAGCTAGTACAAAGTTCTGCCTAAGTTTCATTAATGTCATTAAAATTTCATCTACAACAAGCATTGTTGATGTGCGGGCAAAGCTTTGTAAGCATGACGCAAGAGTTATGAATTCAAGTTGAGGAATCCCTGTGTAGAGAAGACAGCCTTCATCATATTTTAGGAGATCCTCTGCAACAGACTGTTTGCTCTCAGGGGATGGTTCAGGCAGCACGCTAAATGTCCTGGCAGGTGGAGCTCTGGCATAGATGTGGTCCTCCATTCCTGGGTCTGACCACTGTGTCTGGACATCATGTGAGCCCTTTGCCACGGGATTTGGCTCCTCTGAACTTGAAGCCTCCATTGCAACTGGCTCGTCGTCTGCGGGCACAGACATATTTAGTGTACAATGAGATGTATTGCAGTAGTTGTTATCGATTGAGACAGATGTAATTGTACATGTTTAACACACCACCATGCTTAAGGCACTGAATTAAACATACGATTATAACACATAGTTTAATGTCTTTTGAAAAAAGAAAAACTTTGTTTATTGCAACTTTTTTGTCTTTAAGGTTGTACCGTCACCTTCCTAAAATAATGGTGGCCTACATCATTCTTTTTGGGAAATGATATTTTTGCCTAAAGAGTTGCTTGCGGCTAGAAATAGGCCATTATTTTGGCAAGGTGCGTGGAGAAGAAAAAAAAGACTAGTGCTGTGCGTGTGTGTGTGTGTGTGTGTGTGCGTGCGTGCGTGCGTGTGTGCGTGTGTGTGTGTGTGTGTGTGTGTGACGTTACAAATGACAGATTAGTATTTAGTACAAACACATAATCAGACAGGCCTACCATTGAGTGTTTACAATAGCACGTTTTAAATAGATTGTAATAGATTTCAGGCCAGGTCAGATTTGTTTTAATGCCTTGTAGAAATTAATCTTACCCGTTAAATATCTCTGAACGATACTCTCTGCTGGAGGTCTCTCACCCAACAGCAGCGTTGGATATGGGTTCTCCCGTGTAGGTCTCTTGTCCACGAAGTGAAATGAACATACATAGACAGCTTTGAGAGTTTGTTGTAAGTTCAAGTTCCTTAGCCAACTTCTTTTCGCATCGGCGTCGTTTGGGATGCGATGGAATTCATACCAATGTTGACACGAACATTCAAACTTTGTTTTCGGTTGGTGGACGAAGCACTCTAGTTGAAGCCATTCATTTAGTTTGGTTCGGTTGTAATGACAGTCACGCACAGCACACGTTGTCCCCGAGCTCATTGTGACGTTAAGAAAAGCTGAGTCTTAATAAGAAACGTTCTTGCAGTCAGAATCGCTATGCGACCAGTGAAGCTAGTGTCAGCTACGTTCTGCTGGCAAATGTAAACACACTGAGCTGCTACTTCCTACTTCCGGTCTGTCCGCAGGATGTTTCCCACACATCAGGAAACTACCCGCGGAAACAGGTGGATATGCAAAGAAAACCGAGGTCATGACCTATAACATCCCCCAAGAACATCCGCCCCTAACAACAACAGAAAGCACTGTGCTAAAGGAGGTCAGTGACTTTAAATACCTGGGTGCATGGGTCGGCTCCACAGAAAAGGACCTTAAAGTGAGGAAAGCACTTGCCTGGAGAGCTCTTAATGGCATGACCAGTGTGTGGAAATCCAACCTCCCCCGACGCATCAAGATCAGTTTCTTCTCTGCAACTGTGGAGTCCGTTCTCCTCTACGGCTGTGAATGCTGGACAGTAAAGGAAGCCCTACAGAAGTCCCTGGACGGGTGCTACACCAGAATGTTACGTGTGGTACTGAAAATCAACCAGGACGAACACATTACCAACAAGCGTCTGTACGGGGCACTACCAAGTGTATCAGAAAAGATAGCTGTCAGGAGGATGAGACTAGCCGGCCACTGTCACCGGCACCGAGAATTCCCGGTCAAAAAGCTTGTACTGTGGGAACCAACACACGGGCATCGATCAAGAGGACGTCCCACACCTACCTACGTGGATGTACTAAGGAAAGATGCTGGTGCAGAAAGCACAAAGGAGCTGGCCAGATGTATGGAGTATGGAGAACCGAGTATGGAGAACCGAGATGACTGGAGACTCCGATGGAGGGCTCGTCTGAGGACGACGTAGAGAGAGAAGCCACTTAATTTCAGTGCATGCCAAAGATCAGCACTCGGTCGATCATTACTGCCACCAATCCCCTCGGGCCGAGGTTGAGTCTGAAAAGACCTCCGGTCACAGCTGCCGGCTGCAGTATAGTGGCTGAGGAGTGAGGACACCCTTGTCTCTGTACACAGACAGCGCTTTACTCACAGAGTTGAACAAAATGACAAAAGCAGTCACCCTCCAACTCCATCTCCGCCATATCTGACTGTAGGTTCCCATTATGAAGCCTTAAAGGGGCTACACCATGAATTAAAAAAATATATATTATATATAAATATTGCCCCCTAATACGTTTTAAACAGGTTGTAAGCCTAAAAAACATCCAGATATTTTTTCTCACAATCTGACTGTCTGTCATTCCAAGCTTTTTCAGCTGCAATACCAAAACGTCCTATTGGGCAGGGGGGAGCTACTGAGCAATTCTGTCTGGCCATCATCAATGCAAAATCAGGGCAAGTGACATCACTTGCCCTGCCATTCTGAAATGGCCTGTTCAGACACGCCCATTCAGGAAATCCATGAAATGAGCATGAATGACTGAATGTTAAAAAAAAATATTTTTTTGGGTACAAGAGACACTGGGGAGCCCAAAAAATACTAAAAACCTAAAAAAAAATGAAATTCATGGTGTAGCCCCTTTAAGCTGACACTCCTCTAATGTAACATCCCTTGTGTTATAATGCAACAAAATAAAATTTCAAAACATTTTAAAATGTTTTACGTAAAACAAAACAGACACACAAATAAAACTGTGTGGCCTAGCTCACAATGGCACCATCGAAAGCTTCCCTCTGCCAGCCTGGGGAGAGCCCAGACCTTAGCCCATGCCTCCTTCAATGCATGAGGAGCTAGCAAGCCACTTCTTATCACCTGACAGGGGGGAGCTTCCCCGGTTGGATGTAGCACATGGAAAGAACACGTTATTCCAACCACTTCCTTTCCCCTCCATCAGTCGCCCCGGCTGACCAGGGGGAGGCAGTATAGAGACCAGGATTACTGTAGCTCGGTCGTACGTATTGTCCTTTGATATTGTCCTTCTAATACGTGAGGATACCGTGTTTTTTCAATTACTTTTTTTCATTTATTTTGAAAAATAAAGTTGGAATATGAAAAAAAATACAATATATATATATATATATATTAATTAAAAAGTAATCAAAAAAATCACACCCTGTGTGAAGGAGGCGGTGCCTTTGGGGCGGGCCTTAACTCATTTCAGTTCGTCCCTATTGGTGGTCTGAGTCCACTTACCAAATTTGTACTTGGTAGCATGCTGCAAACTGGAATGATGGCTGTTTAAAGCCCAGCCAATGGGCAGACAGAGGGGGCGGGGCTTAAGTAATGACAGTTAGTCCCTATTGCTGGCTTTAGTCCATGTACAAAATTTGTACTCCATAGCATGCTGCGAACTTGAGTTATGGCTGTTTGAAGGCCAGCCAATGGGAAGACAGAGGGGGCGGGGCTTCAGCAATTCATGCTGGTCCCTATTGGTGGTCTAAGTCCACATACCAAATGTGGACTTGGTGGCATGCTGCAAACTGGAGTTATAGCTGTTTAAAATCCCGTGCTCATACGGGCGCTGGGGGTCCCTGGACCCCTCTTTGATAACTTCATCAATTCATGCTCGTGCCTATTGGTGGTCTAAGTCCACATACCAAATGTGGACTTGGTGGCATGCTGCAAACTGGAGTTATAGCTGTTTAAAATCCCGTGCTCATCCCGTGCTCATACGGGCGCTGGGGGTCCCTGGACCCCTCTTTGATAACGTCATCAATTCATGCTCGTCCCTATTGGTGGTCTAAGTCCACATACCAAATTTGGACTTGGTGGCATGCTGCAAACTGAAGTTATAGCTGTTTGCTTCTTTGCCGTGCTCATCCCGTGCTCACACAAACGGACGGACGGACACGCAGACAGAGTCAAACGTAGAGCGGTTGGCACCGCTAAAAAACACAGCACCCTCACTTATTAGGAGGGCAGGATGAGTCACAAGATCCAAGGACGGGTGTTTTTGAATCTAACATGTTACATGTGAATGAATTGGCGTCTGGGAAATGTATTTGAATTAGATGTTAAATTCCTTTATGTAATTGTGTAAATAACTCATGGGCTATGAGTAGCTTTGTTTGAATTAATTGATTACCAATTACAGGTCATTTTCTCTTGGTAGGATCCACCTGCTATAAAGGGTAGGTTGGGATGCACTGAGTTTAGTTTGTGCATGGCTGGTAACAGACAACAGCCAGGGGAGGGAGCTGCAGTGCAGGGCCTTAAGTTAGAAGGTATAGCCTGGTATAGCACTGAGCATCTGAGTTGTTTTGTCTTTTTGTCTGCAGTTATCTATTCTTCAAGTCTTTGTTTTGATGTCTTTATTTTTTATGCTTATTTGGTTAAGCTATGATTTTGACTTTTGGTGTTGGTTCTGGGAGAAGTAAATATACCAAAAACTTGGAGCCTTGGCCGTTCGACCAATTTCACACACACACACACACACACACACACACACACACACACACACACACACACACACACACACACACACACACACACACACAAACAAATTTCACACTTGTGTCACCATTTGAACGATTCTTGTCTTTTTACATAAAATAATTACCTGTAAAAGTGTCTATATGGCCGTTTTTAGCCCAAGGAGTGGTTTTGGTGCAAAACAAATGCTTGCAATGGATTCAGAATCATAAAAAAGAAACCTAGTTTGTTTGACCCCTCACATGCTACATAAACAGGGGTGCACATAACTGGTGCGCAGGTGCGCATGCGCACCCAAAATAAAAAATGCGTACCACATCAGACGACGCAAGGCGCTTTTGCGTACCAACAGCTGGGACAGGAATTTCCAAGCTTTTATTTTTTAGCAAAACTAAAAAATAAAAGCTTGGAGATCGAGGCTAGGAATTTACTTCCTGAAGCCACACTCACACAATCACTCTAAAGCACCCGTTGGCCCCATGTACAGCCATTAGGCGCAGGGGTAGAGGACGTATGCTGCACGTGATTGTATGAGTATTGACTCGCCTCGCATTGCCTGGCTGCGTGCACGCAGCCAGCAGCGGCTGTTAGAGGCACTCGTCACCGATGATGAATGCACCGTAATGGTGCAAAATATGCCGTGAACGTCCCAATCTGGCGGATAAAATCAGCGCAGCAGCACAGGGCACCAACCTTGGGGGCTTTACCTAACAGCGTGAGAAAAAAAACGGGGAAAATCGCCCCCCCCCCCCCCCCCGTTGACAAAACTGTCCGGTGGGCACCGTGCTGAACCCCCCCATGCGCACTAAGTCACATCTCCAGGTGCTCTTCTGAGTACTAGACCTAAAAAGTTATGTGCACCCCTGTACATAAAGCAGAATTGTATTATTTTATTTTTCCCCCGCTTAAGGTTAAGGGTACCCCAACTTTCAGCAGCTGTCAAAATTCCCCTAGGGAAACTGCATTTCAGTCTTTGTGAGATGTGTTACTAGACACCTTTACAAACACATTGGCGAATAAATGTCTCGGTAAGGAATTTATTCCAAGATTTTATTAATATCCCCTGACTATGAATAGTCTCTCTGAGGGAGATCTAGTGGCCGGCATTCACACATATGTCTGTAGTTTCCCACCACAGAAATGGGTCCTCTTCGTTGTGCAGGGTAGGAAAATATTAGCTGTTCAGCTCAGCTTCTATGGCAGCAGTGTGATTAGCTGGTGCTGTGGCACACTGGCACTGGCAGTGGAGCTTTTGATGAAGCTTGGTGATGACTTAGTTGCTGTTTTGTTGGGTAGGGGTGGAACTTCTTCCACTCTGATGCCCTCAAGAGCCTTCTAAAATAAAATAAAATACATTTAATTTGTTTTATGTCGTGTTGGTAGTGTTGCTTCATCACAACTTTGATGAGGCACAACCTACACAACACCTCACTCTGTTGTACCGTCCTTTCTAAACCCAAAATATCTCCAAATAATGGAAGATGATTTACCCTGTGACTCATGAGGCTTCCAATCAATCATGTAGAGGATCTCAAAGCAGCAGGAAGACAACGTAAACAACGTGGCAGCCAGGATGGTGTCTCGTGAATCATGGTGTATCTGTTCCAAGGACAGTTAGCAGTTAGCAGACAGTGCATGTCCCATAGCTAGGACATGCACTGTCTGCCAACCTCATCTCTCAGATATCCCATTTCTTATGCTTCCTCTTCATGGTTCGGTGTTTTATCAAACACGTTCATGGAATCCCTGCCAGACATCTGTCTGTGAGGAGACAAATAGGAAATATATAGGAAATGAAGCTCAACAGATTATTTCATTGATCATAACAGACCAATCACTATCTCAGTAAAAAACAAACAAAAACAACTGTTGGTCTTCTTGTCGTACCTCAGTGGCTTTTTGGACAATGGACATGCAAGGAACTCGAGCAACAAAGTGTCAAACTGGTGTTGCACATTATCAGTAAAGCTTCTGTTTGACAGAGCAAACACAGATTAAATAAGATTATGTGAAGGCACACATTTCAAGGAACTAACGTACCAACCGATTCCTGAACAGCGCTCCACAAACTTACATCTTAACAACAATATGACGCTTTATATAATAATATCAAGTCAACATTTGGTAAAACAATGTGTAATGTGTGTAACAAACCTTGCTTTGTACTGAATCGAGTCTCCTCACTTCAGTGGTCCGACCATTACTGTCGTGGAGGCGGGGGGTAGTGGGTGGTACTTGGTTTCGCAGGTTTCGCATGCCCGCGGCGCGCATGCCCGAACGTCAACCTAATGTGTTGGGTATTCCAAAATAAACCAACACAACTTTATAGAAATTGCAACCCAACAGTGCTAATAACTCCATTCCCAACAGAAATAACCTAGCGAATTGGGTTCTCAGAATACCCATTTCCATAAAAATAACCCAATTAAATGAACCAACAGGCTCAACCTAGTGGTTGGGTTGACAAAACTACCCACCATGTATAAGAGTGTACTGTTCATTATGGTGTTCCTTCTCTTGCTCCAGTACCTCACAGTCAAATTGTTCTCCGAAGGCCTCCAGCAGGTAGGGAGCGCCCTCAGCAGGAGTCACGGTCCTTCCCAGCTCAGTGCTCAGAGACGTCACTCCTTTGCCCTGGATTCCACAGGGCACAATGTGCTGGAACCAGGTCAGGTCAGTGCTACAGTTCAGAGCTATGCCATGAGACGTGATGTACCGCCCACAATGGATCCCTATAGCACATATCTTGTTGTCTCCGACCCAGACTCCAGTGTGTGGGGACGTTGAGGCCTGGATGCCGAGCTTACTGCAGAGTCGTATGACCGTCCTCTCCAGTTCACACACGTACCAGCGCACGCTCTTCTTAAAACAGGCCAGGTGCAGGATGGGGTAGCACACCAACTGGCCCGGCCCGTGGAAGGTTATGAGACCGCCCCGGCTGGTACGCACAAACTCTGCACCGAGTTGTTTGAGTCTCTGTTCCTCTTGGGGAGGGTATGGAGCCTGTCTCAGACCTGTGGTGTAAACCGGAGGATGTTCACATAACAGCAACACGTTCTTCCCTCCTCCGTCCAGATGCTGTCTAATGTAGGACTGCTGGACCTGCAGAGCACTGGAGTAAGACTTCAGACCCAGGTTGACCACCTCCACCACCGCCCTGCCCTTCTGCAGCATGCTCACTACTGGTTATAACCACTGCTTTACTATTGGTTATAACCACTGCATTATTACTGTTACTAGCGTAGTGGTTAGACTACCACTGATAACTCTCTCCAGACAGAATGTTGTGCTCACGATTTTCAAATGCGTCACCAACACCATAAATTGTTTTAAAATTAATATGTCTTATAAGGTTAATGTTTTACATACTACATTGTAATAAAACACTTGTGTGTCAACACAGAAGGTTTAAATTAATGAAACTTGGATTGTTATTCAACTGCACAACTTTTCAGCTCGTCCGTTGAGGTGAGTCCACATCCCATGAGCGGTTTGCTGTTTAATTCAAGACTCACTGCAGTGGTGTCAAATAGATCTTAACCAAATTGATGTCTCGTCTATGAGAACTAGAGGTTTTCTCGATGTCTTCAATGAATCGCAGTTCTGTATTTCCCAAATGTCTGAAGAGTGTCAGCCGCTGTACTACTCCAAGTTCGCTAGTCCACAGGTGTCTCTGTCGCTGCGTTTGCCCCTTTATACTGTGCCCAGCAGTATGCCTACTGTATGTCATCACGCTCATGTCACTATGACTGAGCCATCGCCATATAAGGAGTTCCCAATGCAGCTACGCCCAAATATGAGTGTGTTGTCCAACCTCAATGTGTCGTCATGGCATCATACACAAACAAATCAGTCAGCTCCATATATGAGCTCTAGAGCAATCACAACCATACATGGAGCATATTTGTGCTCAAACACGAAGACTTAGAGTACATGTGCACAGTAATGAGCATGAACAATAGTATAGTTGACATATGAGGTTCTCGAACCTCCTCGCCGAGGTCTCCAGCAGGTCATCTATATAGGGATCCATCACCTAACAACAGATTAATGAGCTGAAACTTTGTCCATATTATACAAACTTAATAAGCACCAAAAACAAACATACCTGGCTTCTGAACCGTTCCCAGAGCTCATCCCTTGCCAGTCCCTGGCCCCGACTTCCTCTCTTGTTCCTCTCCTCCTCATGGACAATGTTGTATGTCCCAAGTCCTTCAGGGTTGTCCAGGTCTCTGTGAAATCTCGATAGGAAAGACCCAGGTGGCTGACGGTCTCCAGCATCCTTAATAGCTCTGAGGCAAGCCATCGTCACAGGAACCTAATAACAAAAAGAAAGAGATAGGTGAAAACAAACTAAAAGCATCGGGTCAGTATGAGTAATGGTCACTGGTGTCTCAAAATATAATATATTGGAAGGTACCTGAACTTTCACAGCTAGGAAGTTCAGCTAGGAGGTCCCTGAAGGAGTCCATATAAGCCACTCCTGAGGATGCATCTTTGCAGCACAGGGCGAGGCGGTGTGCAGCACAGGCAAATGGCACTAACCATGGGAAGGTGTCCTGTAGCTGCTTAGCTACCCCATTCAATCTCCCTGTTCAACAACACGGGGGGGGGGTAGTTCAGGTTACATGGCGGCTTTCCGACATGTCGCCTTTCCGACGTTAACGAACCCTATACCTAACCCTCACCCTAACCCTAACCGCACGCGGAAGCCACTATGAGAGATGTCGGCATGGAAGACGGTTACCGGTAGTTCATACCAGTCATGACTGCTGCTCCATCTGTCCCCCAGGCCGTAGATCTTATGGGTGGGAATATTCTTTTTGATCAGGACCTCTCTTATGGCGTGGAAAATTGTGTCAGCTCTGCCGTCACTGAGTGACACCAGGTCCAAAAACTGTCTGTAAAGCATCCCCTCCTTATCCATGTATCTGATGAACAGAGAGAATATATTAAACACAAGATCATGCATTCAAAATCATTCCAATTATTAGATAATTGTTGCCAGCCTCTGAATAACATGTTACCTGATGTGTAAATCAAGCTGTTTCTTAACAGACACATCTGTGGTCTCATCCACTTCCAGACCAATTGCCAGAGCTACAGATGTCTTTGAGGATTGGCTCCTCAACAACAGTGCCCAGGATCTCCAGCATCTCATCCACAATTCGGTGTGATGTATAATTGGTTCTCTTCCCAATCTTAAAGAGACCAAATGAGCTTAGATTAAATATTACAAACTTGGTCATGATGTTGATTAAAGTTCAGCAAGCTCCAGGAGGTCAGCATAATTAGTATGATGAGCCTGTTCTTTTTGTGTGAGGTGGTAGAGGCATTTGAAGCCACCAATCACAGCCTCATGTTCCAGGATGATAACGGGATCAAATGCAACAAGCACTGAGGATCCTGTTCAGAGGTTAAAAAGGGTGAATTAAATTCAAAACAAATTGAATGTGGGGTGATTTTTTTTTCCTTCAAAATAAGCTTAGTGAATTTTACCTTGAATCAGTGAGGCGTGTGCCTTCACACTGTCCTTATGGTGTTGAGTAGTAGCATGCTAAATAGTCCCTTCGGAATAGCTGGCTCCCACTCTCAATAAATGGCCGTGTGGACAGCCCTTGTTTAGGTGCTCGTTTGTGTTGACGGCACAAGCGGCAGTACATTCCTATGGGGACAAGATTATTTTTGTGTTATTCACAAAAAACAACAACTTTGTTTTGACCAAACAATATCACTAATCCTCAGTGATGAACATGATTGTTAAAACATCTGAGAGATTAACAATAAACTGGAGTGTTATGAGGTACTCACCATGGTCAGGAGTATAATAAAGCCAAGGCTTGAATCTTGGCTCCTCAATCCACCCCGGATCAAAACCAGACAGCCTGTGTTTTGTTCCTCCAGCTATAGCTGGTGTATCTGCTATAGCTGGAACACCAGCTATAGCAGCAACAGCAGCAGCAATAACACTTTGCTCCTCTTCCCTCCTCCCTGCTCCTATCCTTCATCTCCTTCACTTCCTCTGTTCTGGCCTCCACTCACTCCTGGGCTTCCCTGGTCCACCACCTGTCTTGTCTAGAAGGAGATGGAGTCAAATTTAGAAACCTGTAAAACAGACAGAGCTCTTCAACAGGGGTCCGAAATTGTTGCTTTATTGATTAGACAATTACAAAATTACACACGCACACGCACACACACACACACACACACACACACACACACACACACACACACACACACACACACACACACATTATATATTTTTCATTTTTACTTAAAAAGTCAATTTGTCTTTCAATATCTTTAAAACATTTTCCACATTTAAGATAAATCATTATTTGGTCCATTTTGAATAGTTTGGGGGTCCCTGGCCTGAAAACGTTGAAGGCCCCTGCTGTAAAACCTTAGCCTGGCTCCACCCCCTGAATCGTTTGCCTCGCATTCGATTTAGGGTCTGGTGACGCTGTCAAAGGCGGGTGTTTCTCGGTTGAAAATCTGTACGACGAATCGGGATCGGGATAATCCAGTATGAACCAATCGCGTTGGTTCATAGTGGAGTCCCACTTTGGCCACGCCCCCATCTCAAAACTCGGCTGCAATGAGAGGGCTTTCAGACTGAATAATGGAGTGAAATGAAATGAAAATTCAGGCTGAGTGTCAGGCTAGTAAAACCTACTACAAAAGGTTAAAATCAACTTTCAAAACCCCAACTCACCTCCTCCTCATCACCCTCATGCTTTCTTTTTTTGATCAGCTAGTCTTTTAAACTTTTCATCTGAAAATTAAAACGTAATTTGACAAACAAGCTATTAGTTTGTGTGAGCCTCACCATTTACATCCAACACAGCAAAAATTAAAGAGTTGAAATTTCAGGGTTAAACATTGCAGAGTTGATTTCAACTCCCAAAGTGTCATTTTAACACCTTCATATTTAAATTGGGTTAAATGTTGGAGTTATTTGAAAGAGTTGATCACTTCAGTGTTACCCAACTCAGCCCAGAGTTAATTCCACTCCCAAAGTGTAATTTTAACACCTTCATATTTAAATTGGGTTAAATGTTGGAGTTATTTGAAAGAGTTGATCACTTCAGTGTTACCCAACTCAGCCCAGAGTTAATTCCACTCCCAAAGTGTCATTTTAACATTTTTCTGATGTAATGGTTAAGTGTTTGGAGTTGTTTTAAATAGTTGATTAAAATCAGTGTTACCCAACTCCGCCCAGAGTTGATTTTCACTCCCAAAGTGTAATTTTAACATTTTTCTGATGTAATGGTTAAGTGTTTGGAGTTGTTTTAAATAGTTGATTAAAATCAGTGTTAACCAACTCCGCCCAGAGTTGATTTTCACTCCCAAAGTGTAATTTTAACATTTTTCTGATGTAATGGTTAAGTGTTTGGAGTTGTTTTAAATAGTTGATTAAAATCAGTGTTACCCAACTCCGCCCAGAGTTGATTTTCACTCCCAAAGTGTAATTTTAACACTCTCTGATTTAAATGGTGTTCACATCAGTGTTAACCCAACTCTGCAGAGATGTAATTAAGCTCCTCCTGTCTGTCCGCACCTGCAATTCATTTTGAATTGATCAGTACAACTGACACGGTGGACATTTTCTTCAATGTGTTCTTCCAACAACACCATTTCATGGTAAGTGCAGACTTATTGAAATAATTGTAAATGTGTGCTGCAAACTGCAATATGTAGCTACAAGTTAACATCCACGGAGATGTAGGCCTATTATGCTTTACAAAATGTTTGTCAAGACTAGTAATGGTGAACAGGTTACATAAACCATGGAGTCTGTGGCCTTGCATGGCCATTTGCACTGAAAATAGACTAAGCCAAATGCTCACAAGTTTATTCTGTAAAGGCTACAAACGGTGAACATTATTCTTATTTACCCCCATAGCATTCTAATTCATTGTGCTCTGTGTGTAGCCTTAATTAATTAGCGACCACCACCTGTTGCAAAAGGCATGATTTAAAGAGGATGGCTGCATTACTTATATGTGTAGAAGAATCACAGAACATTAAAATTAGATCCTGATCGATCCTGTTAGTGTGGTGTCAATGAAGGTAGGATGTTGTTGCTACTTTAAGATGAGGGAGCTTGTCTAGCATTGTTTTCTAATAAAATAACCATGGTAAAAAAGTCTCCTACTTTATCATGATTTAACATGACAATTTTGTAATTCACAAGGATGAAAACAAAGCTTTGTTTTGTTTGTAGCCTACTATAACTACTGCATATAGTAACTAAGCTTAATTTGTAGTTATTTTTGTTAATTTATTTTGTCAAACTTTCTGCAGGTCTGAGTAAAAATGCTGGTCCAGGTGAAGTACAGAGAACTGCAGAAGTATGTGAAGTTGGAAGAAGTGGATGGACGGTTTGACTTTATGCAGTTCCATGAAAAAGGTAACATTTAGCACATTGGTTCTCAAAGTGGGGTCCGGGGACCCCCAAG
This sequence comes from Gymnoscopelus microlampas, assembly GCF_963454915.1. Taxonomy (NCBI): domain Eukaryota; kingdom Metazoa; phylum Chordata; class Actinopteri; order Myctophiformes; family Myctophidae; genus Gymnoscopelus; species Gymnoscopelus microlampas. The sequence goes on along the minus strand of NC_139962.1, from coordinate 60,915,831 downwards.
GGTACTTGAGGGGGTTCCAGGGGGTCCCCAGCTAAATGATGGACAGGAACCAAATGGACCCTTATGGGTCTGTAACTCTGAGTGTACAAATGGAACCAAATGGACCCTAACGGGTCCATTTGGTTCCATTTGTACACTCTCAGAGTTAAATTAACATTGATTTTACAATATGAATCGGGGTCCTAGAAATATGAATGCCATTAAATGGGGGTCCGTATAGCCTAATGCATGTCAAACTGGGGGTCCTTGAAATTAAAATTTAAAAAAATCTTATGGGGGTCCCTGGCTTATCTTTTCAAATGGGGGTCCGCGGGCTCATAAGTGTCAATTTGGGGGTCCTTGACATGAAAAAGTTTGAGAACCACTGATTTAGCATATATCATGGCACATCAAATTTGAACTCATAGTGGGGATGGGTTTTGTAAGGGAACATGTTCTAGGTTTATTTATGATTATACAGTGGTGGATGAATGCATTTAATGTGAAGTAATTTCCTGTGAGACAAACAGTGCTGCCTTGAAAAGCACATTCAGTTTATTCTCACTGTACTATCTTTTCCAGTCATAGAGAGATTTTGCCTGCCACCTGATGCACAAGTCACATACAAGGATGTAACAGGGACAGATGTTGATGCTGAGATATTCAGTGACCTCGTTGGACAAGGCAATGTGGTGCTAACAGTTTTCTCAAATGATGGTGAGGTCTAAAGACAGGCCTTTTTTTAGCAAGCACTCTACACACCCTACAATTACTTAGCCTACTTTTTTTCTTTTCCTTTAGAATTCTCTGATTGCTCCACCTCCGCTTCTGAGTTGTCTAACTCAAGCCTCAGCTCAAATGCATCAACTCTAATACTAGATGTGGTCCCTAGCAAGAGACCAAGAATTGAGGAAGCAACTGGTGCAGTGTCTGCTAAACAGGTATCAGTTTTATTCTCATGTGTTGCTTCAAATGTTTTGACCCTCAGTCTCTGGAAAGGTGATTTATCACCATGTGTTGCTTTCTGATGTGTTTTATTTTTATAAGTTGATTGAAGCTGTGTTGCGAGGCAAGTCTGGTGGTGAAGACGTACTACAGGAGTACCAAACAACAGCAACCCTAACAGATAGCACAAGACGAGAAATGGTTAACATCCTGGTATCTCACATGGTGGATAATCATGGGTATGTGTTATATGTTCTCTTTATTTGTGTCAAATAACTGCATGTTCATTGCATACATTTAGATTACTAATCTAATATATCCTCTCAGGTACCTCCCCACTAAAGCAACCAGAGAAGAGTATGCTCTTGGGATAGTGATGCTGTTCCCTTCCCTCAAGGATCCATATTCCAAGAAAGGCTATGTAATAGACATTATTATTGTTTGCATGACACTATCATGTGTGCATATGACATTGACAGTTGAATTCTGAGATTTCCTATGAGCCAAGTATGACAACACATTTATTTATTTATTTTCAGGAACACTTCTATGATGCTCCCAGCAACACAGGATACATTGCTTGGCGTCTGAAAACAGTCCAAAGGAAGTCCAAACGAAGGAAACAAGGATCTGCACTGCCACCAAGCAGCTCTACTGGTCATTCTCCTGGAGGCCCAACTTCCCAGAGGGTTGTTATTATTGAAGAGCAGCTTGAGGGGGATGCTTGCAAAGAGGCCATGTCTTTGCTCAACCATACTACTGACAACTCCCAGATCTTCCAGAAGATGAGACAGACCTTTCAGCACCGCCAGAAGCTTGTTAATGACCCCGGCAAAAGTGTTGATGTCCTTGCTGCCTTTCCGAGATTCATGGATACAAAAGGACTGGTAAGTTGGAATGAGATGTTTAGAATGGCTTGAAATTTGAAATCATTTCCTGTTGTAGTAATGTACAGTAATATTGTCTTCCTTTAAAGGTGGAGCAAGACTTCGCTCTCCTATTTAATGATGACATCTCCTCCCAGCTGCTTCAGAGATGGGATGTGATCTTCAAGGCAAATATCATAAAAGAGGCCTCGCAGCTCACTTCAACACCAGGGTTGCGTCGCTTGGTGCAGTCAGCAGAAAGTCCCCCAGGAAGTGATCCTGATGATGCAACAAGTGAGTTGTATTTGTTTTAAAGGGTCTACACCATGAATTTTTACTTTTTCTTCATTTTTGTGTGTTTTTGGTCTCCCCCACCTCTCTTCTGTTCCAACAAATACCCGACTTTGAGCATGCAGGCTTTCATAGGCTATCTGTAGTTTTTATGTAAATTGGTCTGAAAACAGTCCGTCAGATTTGTTCCCCCACCCTACGTCACGTCTGGGAACAATTCCTCCCGTTTTTCAGTTCTAACCAAAAAAAAGAAATTTAAAAAAAAAAAAAAAAAGTTTTTTTTATTTATTTATTTTTTTTAAATTTTTCTTATTTTTTTTTTTTTACTTTTTCCACACAGAACCAGGACATAACATGCATACAAACTGGCTCAATAGCGCCCCGTGCCAAACAGGACAATGTGGTATTGCAGGTGAAAGTGCTTTATAAGCCAGAGAGAAGTTAGTTGGAATGAGTATATCTGAGACTTGATTTAGGCTCAAACCTTTTGAAAAACGTTTGAGGGACATAAACAATATGATATCAAATATTATTATTATTTTTTAAATTCATGGTGTATCTCCTTTAACTTATTTACAATTATCACAGGTACAGTTGCATCATTCATTTTCATCACTATTATGATTAATTTGGCCATGCGTGGTGACCTGTTGGATCCGCTCCAAAATGTCATGGGCTCTTACATGGCACATGCGATACCCATCATGAAAATAGGTTTGGTATGTTTCGCGTAATCTTGCTTGATGGGCAGACGTGATGTGACGGATGAACGGACAGAAACCAAAAGCATTACCTCTCATCCCCAACTAAATGACTTTTTTCTCTGTTGTTGTGACCTCAGCCTACGACCCAGAAATGGCCTCCCTGTTGTTGCTGTTACATCTCCTTCCACCACCACCTGGGGGACCGAAGTCTCCAAAAGTCAGTGCCTGTGATGCAGTGGATAGACTTGTAGTCTTTCATAAGGTAATAATATTAAGGATACAAAAAATGTGTCTTCAGGGATGTGATTTTCCTTAATGTAACAGTAATTCCTGCTCGCTGTGTTATATTCTTGTTTTATAGCAGCCCTGTTATGCTCTATCATCAGTGAGGTATTGGGCTACTCAATTTTCACAAGAGCTTCAGTGTTCCTGTACAGTAACGGTAGATATAGACCTGACCATCACTGTAGCACTCCATCCAGTCCAGAGCTGAAAATAAGTCTTGGTATCCCATCTTGCACTAGCCAGTGAGGCAATGTTTGAATGATCACTTCTATTATGTAGTTTTCTCTGTGGCTGTGTAACTGAATAGAACATGATCCTTGGGATGGGTTAAGCTCACTCCTCAGAAACCCATGCTCCACCAAGGGATCTAGCTCTCTTGGTACAGTTGGTAGCATGTCCATTTGCAGAGTGTGATGTACTGTAGAGAGCGTGGCAAGATCTTCACAGCTGCACATTATTCTTGTCTAATGTTCAGTTTTCTTATCTCAACCCTAGTCATGCTGCAGTTTGGAAGAGCATCTACGCAACCAGAAGAATCCGCAGCCGTACCTCCTTGCTGTTGGGCGTCAGAAGAGCAAGATCGACAGTTTCTACATCGTCATGGATCAGCATCTCATCCCATGCCAGGCAAACCGCTCACTCGGGGCATTTGATGAACTTTTCAAAGCACATTTTGTGTTTAATGTGTCTTACGATGCTGCACTTGTGAGCTTCTACACATTCCTGCAGACGACAGTGTATAACATTGATGTGGGGAAAATGAAGGAGACACCCAGAGTTAGGGAATTGAGATCCAGGCTGCTGAACCAGATCATAACTGCACTCTTTGAGTAAAGCTACTGTATACTGAGCTGTTTCATGTGTAAGAAAGCCTATCCCAGCAGTCAACTGTTTATTTCACTCCACTACAATTATTTGAAAACTTTAGTTCCTAGTTAGTTTGTAGATTTTGATTATTATATTACAAAATATACATTAACCACTTCACCCCTATATACATTTTGGCCATTTTAAAAATAGCAGTCTGCTCTTTTGAAATGAGACATTCTGCAGAATGATTACTTTCTACTTTTGGTACTGTAAGTACATTTTGATTCCAATACTTTGTACTTTTACTAAAGTAAATTCTGAATTCCGAACTGTTACTTGGAGGAGAATGAAGTGGCTATTTTGTTTAATGTTAAAATGCAGCTAAGAATTGTGGAATAAAAAAAAAATACTTGTTAGGCCAAGTTCAACTGGTTAATATATTTTTTTTTGTGTGGGGGGGGGTTAAAATATTTCTCAGTAGCCTCTATTATTTATATTTTGACATTTTGGAATTAAAATCTGAAAATAAATGTTTTATTTAAATAAGTGTTATTTGTGTGTTACTTTAACTCTGGTAAAGATTACATTTAACTCAGAACACAGTGTTATTTATCTAACTCTCGTAAAGAGTAAAACATTTAACTCAGAGCAGAGTTATTTATCTAACTCTGGTAAAGAGTAAACCATTAACTCAGAGCAGTGTTATTTGTCTAATTACTTTAACTCTGGTAAAGAGTAAACCATTAACTCAGAGCAGTGTTATTTGTCTAATTACTTTAACTCTGGTAAAGAGTAAACCATTAACTCAGAGCAGTGTTATTTGTCTAATTACTTTAACTCTGGTAAAGAGTAAACCATTAACTCAGAGCAGTGTTATTTATCTAACTCTGGTAAAGAGTAAACATTTAACTCAGAGCAGTGTTATTTGTCTAATTACTTTAACTCTGGTAAAGAGTTAAAGGAGGAACTCCTGGCGTAGTGTTAAATGTTAACTATTTACAAAGTGTTAATTTAACTCTAGAAAGTGTGGACCTATATAAACCCTGAAAAAGAGTTGAAATTGACTCTGTGAGAATCAATTCAACACCCCACTTTTTTTGCTGTAAGCTAGCAGCTAGCTAATGCTCTTTAATTAGTCCAATTAAATGTTATTGAATTGCATTAGGCTACCACATTGTTGTATTATCAGTGTTAATTTGCATAGATGTAATGACATTTCAATGACAAAATAACTTAAATGTTTGCTTTGTTGTCGTCGTCTCTTCTGACGGTCTTTAGCCTTCTTGCTCCTTTAGCCAAATTAGTGCAATTTATCTCAGCTGTGTGGATTTAGTGATTGACAGGCGAAGGATCACGTGTGCGCACCGCCTCCAGTCAAATCCACGTAACGTCACCGGATTCTCTCTGGTGTTTCGCCCCGGTGGGCGTGGCAGCATAGGTTTGTGTGAGTGAAACTCACATCGTACAGTGTTGCTAAACAGTGTTGCTAAACAAATCTACAAGGTATCCACACATTGAACTGCGAAACGATGATAGCTTGTAGATCAGTTTATTTTTGGGACGCGATCGATGAAGCAGTCGTACAACAGTTGCTAAACAAATCTACAAGGTATCCACACATTGAACTGCGACGCGATGATAGCTTGTAGATCAGAATTTCACTCAATTATTTTTTTATTGAGTGAAATCACAGCCACAAGACACTTTTCCCTCGTTGGCAAATGCAATTCCTAATCCCGATCAGCGTTGGTTTGCTTCATTGTTGACATTTACCCGGTGCGGTGCTTGTTTCAATACTGAGATGATCAGCACAAAGTTAATTGACCTGAATATTATGATGGTGAGATGACATGCAATATGTATCATAAATACACAGAGCCCCAGAACTGGGAACTCCCAGTCCCATTGAACCTAGTCCTAGACCATTCATATTTTATTTGGTTTTATTTATTACCAAAAAACTATTTACAGTTGATTTGGAATCTGTAAGAAAAAAGTATAGTAAGAAAAATAATGCTCAAAGCAGCAGCGTTCTCGGCTTGCGGGGAGATCAGTGGCAGAGGAAAAATGAAATAAGATTCAGTAGTCCAAACGTCTTTTCACTGTTTTAACATAACATTTAGACCTAACGCTAACATTACCATAGTTTAAAATGTCGGAGTCGACTGACTGAGACTGAGGCTCGCACTGGAGGAGGAGGCGGAGGAGCACAGCAGTCTGTACAGCCACCGACAGTAGAGAGCTCAGAACACCCATTTCCATAAAAATAACCCAATTATATAACCAACAGGCTCAACCTAGTGGTTGGGTTGACAAAACAACCCACCATTTATAAGAGTTTACTGTCCATTACGGTGTTCCTTCTCTTGCTCCAGTACCTCCAGCCCACAATGTATCCCTATAGCACATATCTTGTTGTCTCCGACTCCGGTGTGTGGGGACGTTGAGGCCTGGATGCCGAGCTTTCTGCAGTTCACTCCAGTTCACACACGTACCAGTGCACGCTCTTCTTAAAACTGACCAGGTGCAGGATGGGGTAGCACACCAAGGGTCCTATTCAAGGACCACATGCCCGCCCCTACTACCGTTAAATAGGGAGAATTGGAGCTGCGCACCCCCTATATGTTATTCTAGCACCTGCTAGCACCTGCGCTCCCCGTCCCCCATTATGCCGACGCCGTTAGTTGCGCGTGGAGGTGTGCCCGTGGGCGTGTTGTTGCTATCTCCCCCACATTGCCATTCTCAACCCACACATGGGTACGGCTTGTGGAGGGGGGATAGTGGATTCTAAAAGCACCCGCCCGTTTCTCAAACCACCCGCCAAGTGCACACAGACCCTGCAATGGCTTTGTGCGTTGGACTATGAGCCCTGTTGCCATTCAGCCTTGAGAAATAAGCAACCGCATCTATGAAAACAAAAAGAAGCAACTATAAGGCCACATGAGCACTTCAAACTACTAACTAGAGCTTTCATATCCCCTAAATATTTTAGCCCGGCTTGACAAATAATTGACAAATTAGACCCAGCCCAGCCCGTCAGTCATTTTTCTAAAGAAGCTTAATTGCTGCATTAAATCTTGGTAATTCGTTAAGAACAGGAGTCATTCCACCCTATTCCAAAAGTCTATATTTTATTTTAAAAACAGCTTGGAGCAAATAGGGCTATATAAATATATACACTGCCCCATAACCATTTTAAGAATGATATTCGGTTATTATACGAAATATACTTTTAATTGAGATATTTTCGTTTTTTCCATATTGCTGTCTGCATGTCTTAATAAAATCATGCTTTCAGCAAGCAAAATAAGCAGTAGGCTACAAAACAGTTCGGATTACTTTGTTTGATGGGAAAGAGTTTTCGTTGCCACTGTCGCAAAAATTGCTTGCTCAGGGTGGGATTGTGGGTCTCTTCTCTACATGTAAAGTGTCTTGAGACAACTTGTTGTGATTTGACACTATAATAAAATTGAATTGAATTGAATTGACATCCAATGTTACCTCGTACTGCCGCTGCCTGCTCTTGTCATTTGAAGAAATAATCCAATTTGTCTGAAGATCCATTATATGTCATGTTGGTTTAAACTTTAAAGAGTGCTGCGCAGTGACAGAAAACAGCTGGCTGATTGATTGATTTGACCTACTTTTGCGCTTCTGCCCTGATGATTAATTATTTGGCAACAGCTGTGTAAGAGTATAACTATTTTAAATGGCTTTCATATACTCTTGGAAAGCCGTTGCTTATTGGGACCACAATACGCTACAAATTAATTAATATATGAATTTATTTGGATAAAAAGGTCGACCCGGCCCGGGTCGGGTCCCGTTGGGTTTGGGCTAAAATCTTAAGCACTTACATTTTTTATAAGATGATCGGATCATCTAGTGTGATTTTAATTTTGGCTGCTGTGTCGTTAAACCCATGCTGCGGGTGAATATTATATTATATATTATATATATTATATTATTATGATATTCCCCACGTAAACGCTACGTTCATGTTTACTGTTAAAGGTTCTCAATCTTTTCAGGCCATCGACCCCCCAAAATAACCATATTTGAACTGGGGACCCCCCCCCCCCCATTTTGTTTGACTCGGTTCCACAGATAAATATTGTGAAAATAGCCGATCTACAAGCTCTCAAGGGTGGACGGTTGAGAGCTTGTAGATCTGCTATTTTCAAATATTTTTCAAATACTTTTACTTTTGATACTTTAAGTACATTTTGATGCCAATACTTTTGTACTTTTACTCAAGTCAATTTTGAATTCTGGACTTTTACTTGTAACAGAGTATTTCTATATTGCAGTATCGGTACTTTTACTTAAGTAAAGAATTTGAGTACTTTTTCCACCACTGCAGCACCGGTTTAAAAAAAAGAAAAAAGACGCACCGACATTCCATAGGCTAAATCAATGCATTTTGTCATCGCATCGCACACTGCTCTACACACTCTGCACAGACACAAGCACGCAGACATTTAGCTATTTTATGGATAAATATAGGCTATTAGATGTCATTAATTTATTTACCGCAATATTTCACCCGCGGTTTATCCGATATTAATTAATAACTATATTTGATTGACCCGAACCCACCCAAACCGCGGATCGCAGCAATGTGTCTGGGTTTGAGAGGATATGATTGATGTAAACTTAAAGTGTAGCTCTGTTCGGGATTACTGAACAAAGGTGGATGATGAAAGATAACGGGGACAATATGGATGTATAAGTTAACTTTAACTGCGTCACTTCAGAGGAAACTATGGAGCAACTTCACACCCCTGTTTACACACCCCTGGAATCCATTAGAATGGTGGAAATAGAACAATAACAGCCAAAGTGAGTACATATAGACCTTTCCTAAAACTGTTCCATTTATTATACCCATGTGCTACTGTATGTCAGTGTACCACCGCCCAGCCCTGTGGTCGACCAGCTGGAGGTCCATGGGTGCCTGTAGGAGCGTTGTGGCAACATGATGTAATTCATTATTTGGGAGCAGCCGGTGTGTACCAATAGTATAAATATTTTAAATGGCTTTAAGTTTCATAATATTCCGGATCTGACTAATATGACACGCTTATTGTTAACACAATAGGCTACAAATTAATATAAAAATGTATTTGGATAAATAAAATAAAAAAGAAGGAAAACAAGCCCAATGTGGCTTATAATAATCAGACCAGGCAACAGTGCAGAGGGGGAGATAGGCTAGAGCATATATTGGATCGGGGATGACGGCGGATGACGGCTAGCGCAGTCTTCTCTTAAAGGCAATGGCTTCTGGCACGGTGATTGGTTTTATCATTGTAACGCCCAAACCACACCTATGCATAATGTAACGGGGAGCGCAGGTGTTTTGCGGGGCGGGGGAGTACCACAGAATACCAAATTTTGTGGGGCAACGCCTCTTGCCTAGTCCGCACTCCGAAACTAGCGGTTTTCTCCAAGTGGTCCTTGAATAGGGGTCCAACTGCCCCGGCCCGTGGAATGTGAGACCGCCACGGCTGGTACGCGCAAACTCTGCACGAAGTTGTTTGAGTCTCTGTTCCTCTTGGGGAGGGTATGGAGTAGTGATGTGCGGGTCGGGTTTTTTCATGACCCGCCCCGCCCCGCAACGGAACCCAACCCGCCTCAACCCGCCCCGCGAACCAATATATAAATCTATGACTCAACCCGCCCCGCGACCCGCGGTGGAAAAAAACATGATAATCATCATCATAATAGCTCAGATTTATATAGCGCTCTTTTAAGTACCCAAAGTCACTTTAAATGTCCACAGTGCACAACATTGTCATGGGCTAAATAAACAATCATGTTGTTCAAAATAGGGTTATTATTTTTTTTATTGACAGCAAAAAGACATATGACTCGGCCTCTCTTTTTGAGAATCCGTTAGTTCTCTCTAGCCTAAACATAGCTCTGTCTTTCTGAGAAATATAGAAAAAAATAAAATAAGATGTCTCTTATTATGTATTCTTAAACAATCTACAAATGAAATTATCAAAAAGCCTCTATAGCATTAGGTCAGGGTACGCATAGAACATGAATGATACCTAGAACATGAATAGGTAAGCATGCGATAAAGAAACGCAGCAGGCCAACTTATTTTATAAACAATTATTTTTCAGCAAGAATTAAAGCATCAACCTGCATGAATGAGGCAAACCAAATTAATAGCCAATGTATTTGTGGATAGTTTAGCGTGTGTGTGTGTGTGTGTGTGTGTGTGTGTGTGTGTGTGTGTGTGTGTGTGCGCCATTATTTTACATCTCTCAACCCTGATTTCACTCAATAGTAATATATAACCTTAACCTATGTTGCAGCTCGGCTATACATGCATATACACCATATTAGTGTACTTTATCATGGCTGGCTGCGCTGTGTAGAAAAAGAATGGAATCCACAGTTCCCAGATTTAATCTATTTCGACGTGCTTCGAGCACGCGACCAGCTGAGAGGAAAGCGCGCTCACTAGATGCGCTTCTTGCTGGAACACACAGCACCGCTCTAGCCAGCATGGAAAGGAGCGGGAATGTGAAACGCTGCTCCTTCCAGAACTCAAGGAGGACCTCATCCTGACACTGGTCCACGGTGAAGTGAGCCTGTAGGTAACGCTCTACTTCATCTGGCTCGATCAGGTCTGGGGTGTCCTCCCACTCCACAAACAACCTCCGTCTTTTCACTGCAAGCTCTGGTATTAAAAAGAAATACAATTAACTGGCCGTCATCACAAATGACCTGGACGACATATTACTTTAGATAACTTTATATCACAACCTGGATTTAAGACTCATATCACCTTCTATTTCAGGAACATACTGTTTATGAACTTCAATAGCCTAAATTAATTTATTAAAAATGCAAGATGCGTGATGCATTTACCTTCCTCCAGAGTCTCCTCGTCCACCGGGGTGCTTGAAGCGATTGGGTCACCCATTAGTTCTACAAAAGGTAATACGAAATGAATTAACAGTTGGCCTAGTCATGACAAACGAAGGACAGCACACTTCTTGCTTTAAAGTTTAACACAAAGCTCCAACATGGTGATGGTGCTGACGATGCCAGAAAGGCCACAATGTGTTAATTTTGACTGCGGCTTTTTTGGCGTGTTTTAACTGCATGTTAATACTTTTTCGATAGTGTTTTATAATATATTGTTTAAACATTTTTGGAGACCTTTCCCCTGAAATAGCCCATAGCAATTAAAAACTAACTTATAGCTGATCAAAAATGTAATTAAAACTATAAGCCTTTTCAAAATGATAATAAAAATATTAATAATAATAATACTACTACTAATAATAATAATAATAAAGTTAATAAATCTTCTAAAGTTCTTACCCTCCACTGCGTTGTTGCTGCGGTTATCGGAGCGACGGCGATAAACGCTCCATAATGCCGGCGAGAATAGTGCTTGCTCCCCCACGTAGGTGGCTTCCATGTAGGCTAGGAAGTCACCTACTGCGGGGTAGCGACGAACCAGTCGGCAGGTCTGTCTGCTCATGGAAAAGACCCTGAAATTTTGCCTCAGGACGGCAACAGGGAGGTAGCCTGTAGCCATGGCTTTCCTGACCCACTCTTTCAGGTGCCAATCCCGCCCATATGGACCTGTAAAAAGTTGAGTGAAGAAAAAAAAGTTATTATTATTATTATCAATGTTAATATTATTCATTTTTTAAATTATTTTTTTAATTCTTTTTAGAATATAAATTGTACTGCCTAAATTCCAATAAGTCAGATTTGCAATCAGTATTAGAAATCTTTCCTGTCAACTGGGCTTTAGGATAGCCAGGCAAGATGTTGGCTGTTATTATTATTATACAGATTTTACTCACAACCATGCTAGACATAACCTACAACACCTCTAAATTGAAATCATTTCTTCTTCAACCTGTGAAAAAAACACACAAACTAACTTTTTGTTGTGTTCTGTTAATACACAATCGCTGACCTGCCAGACCAAGGTGCTGTATTTTACGCCACAAACTCTGACAGAGGTGGAAAAAGCATCCAGTAATGTGGGTTTCTGGCAGCTCAACCCGGAAGGTGTTCATCAGCCCATCTCAAAGTCCATCAGGACTTTGTCAGGGCTCCATCTTGTACATGTATGAATGGATGGATGGATGGACGGACGGACGGACGGACGGACGGACGGATGGACGCATGGACAGACAGATAGATGGGAGAGATAAGAAAGGGAAAACATGATTATTCTAGTTTCCACAAAATGTTAAAAAGCCAGGTTCAGTGAGATACAGTGAGCTTGTAGATCGGCCGTTTTCAAAAGGCCGAAATGTATATGCGCTGAAGTGGTTAATGTATGTTTTTTTTGAATAATAATCAAAATCTACAAAGTAACTAAAGCTTAAAAATAATTGTAGTGGAGTAAAAGTACAATATTTGCCTCTGAGATGTAGTGGAGTAGAAGTAAAAGTACAGAAAATACTAAATACTCGAGTAAAGTAAAAATACCTCAAAATTAATAGTTTTTCTCCTACTCTCAGAGACGAATATTTTACTTTTTACTACAAAAATTAACCACGTCAGCCCTATACACTTCAGCCATTTGAAAATAGTCGATCTACAAGCTCACAATGCGTCGTAATGCAAGGCATTGTGAGCTTGTAGATCTGCTAGGCCTATTTCCTAAATAATTTAATACATTTTTAACTTGTGAAATGGGGCATTATGCCCAAATGAGTACTTCTTACTTTTGGCACTTTAAGTACATTTTGATGCCAATACTTTTGTGTGACTTACCGTTGTCCTGTGAGGCGCTCGACCCTCCTCTTCACATGACGGAGAAGAGCGCAATACATCTCCGTCTTCCCGCTCATGAGCACCATGAGGAACGGCACCACCCTTTCCATGTACCGGCCGTGGATGGTGACAAACTGGTAGTACGGGCCTGGACAGGATCGGAAGGTGCCGTCCACATAGTAGATCTATAACAAAATTCAAATTTCATTTTATTCATACTGATATAAATTAGACTTGTATCAAATTGTTGCGGAAAACCCTTGCGTGCACCCAAATATTCTGCCCCAGCACCTTGCTTGATCAAGCATTTATAATATTTAATATTTAAATGATAGGCTACATTTAATTTGACTGACAGGACGTTTTATGGGAGAGGGGTTCTAACCTGGTCACACTGGCTCAGTTTGAGGACGTTAGCCTCTGTCCCAAACACGAGGAGCCCGTGCTGCTGGTTGTGCTTTGACAGAAAGCCGTCCCCTTGCCAGGTCTGGGCCCACTCGCCCTCCACGTTGACCTCCTGTTCGGTGTGGAGGATGGGGGGCATAAGGTTGGCCCGCAGTCTCTCCAAGCGGGATTTCGCGGCCTTGAAGGGGGGCAGATGCCGAACTTCGGCAGTTCGGGCCACTATCTGGTCATAGACCCGCTTGACGGGGATCGTAGGGTCGGCCGCCACCTGCTGCAGCATCTGCTGAATTAAAGCCGTGGTGGCGACCAGGTCGTCCTCCTCCGCCGCGTGGCCATGGTTACCTGGTGGCTTTAGCACCACGATGGCTGGATCTTCCGCCTCCACATCCAGCCACCGTGTGTGCATGAAAACGTTTCACCCAGGGCGGGCGCAACGCCAGTAATTTTTTTCCGCTGTTGCCTTGTTGCGGAGGTTGTTGTGGGTAAGGGCCACCACTGAGCATGTTTCTTCCTGCAGATTATGTTTTATCAGGTACCATACAGTAGGTAACTATATTTTACACACTGCACTAACAGGGTTTTTAATCCTGCTTCAGTCCTGTAGGAGTTTTCGTTTGACAGAGGAACTCTCAGATGAAAGTTGCACAAACAGAGCTCCAGCAGCACTGCGCGCCCTCAGCTCGTACATGTCATAGTCATGGGCCCACTCTACGTTTCCCCAATGCTGAATCTGGTATTCCTCCTCTAGTCTGGAAAGCAGCACAGCCTCTTCCACAGTTATGTGTCTGTCAATCACCCCAAGGGACAGCACAACTGACTTTAGCTGGGTAATCACATACTCAAGACCTGTTAAGGACCAGAAGTTGTACGATTTGAGGTGCTGTTGGAATGTGTCCTTGGTCCTCTCGGGAATCACAGGACCTAATATATTAGACGAGGAACCGATGACAACATCATATCTGTTTTCAATCCAGTGCAGCACAGGGTCCCACTCATTATTCTGTAGCTCAACCAAACCTGGAGGCTCATCCACTCTGTAACAGACAGTATCAGTGTCCAAGAACTTGAGAGCAGCATTGATCATTTGGTCCTCGTTGCGTTCAGTTGGATTGTCCAGCGCTGTGTTACACAGAGTGGTCATGTGCATGGTGTAGAACTTTAGTGTGTCCTTCTGAGTATCCCATTCTGTTGCTACAGCAATGGCCAGAGGTTCATTTGGCGCCGTGAACAGCTTCCCGCCTGGCGTTTTCAGTTTCCTGCGGTCCAGGTTGATCTCGTACAGGCCACCTTCTCCCTGTGATACGCTGACATCTTCATAAAACTTCCTCCTCTCTTGGAGAGCAGTAGAATATGGATTGCGCCTCAAAGAAAGAAGTGACACATGACCTGGACGCACATTGCGGGGTGAAATGCCTCCATGTCTCAAACAAGTGGACAGTCTCACAATACCTTTCAACATTGTAGTGGAATAAGGAGTTGGGATGTCATTGGGTGAATTTGGTCTCTCTCTGATGCTGCGGTTGCCTTTATACTGTTGGCTAGACAGTCAACTCTGTGATGTCACAATGAGTTGGCTCCATACCATATATATCAAGTCCCAAGGTCAGCCATACCCATATATGGAGTCAACAATGTCAGACTTGGATGTGTCAGCCAGCTCCATGTTGTTCTGGATGTTCAATCATTCCCTAAAATGACGTCCATGATGTGGACCGCTAACAGCAATCAATGACCGTAACAACCAGGACCCACGTCCAAACTTAGTGGACAACCTAACAAACAAACAGAACAAGAGAGAACAATTAGAGAACAGGTAGTAACCAGAAGTGTACTAAACCATGGTAGATTAATCCCAAAATAATCTCATATTGTATATCTTTGCTGTCCGGCAGGAACTCCAAAATGTAAATTTTTCAGGAAATGAAAAAAAAAATCAACTGAAAAAACAAACAAAAAATGTTAGGTTTTGTTTATCATTGATAAGAACAACTGAATGGACCTCCAAGCTCACAATGAGGTTGGAGGTCAAAAGGAGGTGGAGCCTGGAGTCAGCAAAACCAGCTAACACCACCCCCCTTTGCTGGAGTTTAGCAGAAAGTTTGAGGATCCAATGGAGTTAGCTGCTTTTGTCAGAAGCACTTTTAATACTTTTCATTGGTTCAATATTTTTTTTAGCAACACACAGATGTAAAGGGTGTTCAGGGTGTTCAGCAACGACATAATCATTTTCTTTTAATTTGTCAATTTTTTTATATTACTTCTTTGTTTGTCTTTTATTTTCCGGGGTGGATCAGTGTCCTTTTAACAGCTCTTTGTGGAGGATGAAGGCGTTGGTTGTTGCAATGTCAGTTTTTGTCAGCTGATAATAGAGACTGCATCCGTTACTATCAGTGACACGGTGTGTGGAACCCAACAGTGCTGTACTGGGGCTATAGAAGGCTCCAGCATTTGAGCATGCTGTTTTCTGAGTAACCAGGAAGTCCAATCTGATCAAACACTGCGGACCAGCAAAACACATGACATGTATAAAATGGGTTCCAGTCACTAATAATAATGTTGATCCTACATGCAAATAAACCAACATAGCCAGACACAATCCAAATGCTTACCCTTGTGGAATGACATGCCTCATAAAAAGTTAAATGAGCCCAACCGAGTAAGCAAATCAGGTTTGTATTATCGCTGACAAGGAGGTTATGGTGACACAATTGTACAATTTGTTTTATTGTCTTTTTTCGTGGGCATTGGCTGGAGATGAGCCCCCATGAACTGGATGCAGGAGAGATACCGATGCCCGTTGTAAACACGTTGAAGCTTGGTTCAACACGGGTGCATTTCTCCTTTCCGACATGTCGCCTTTCCGACGTTGACGAACCCTATACCTAACCCTAACCCTAACCCTAACCGCACGCGGAAGCCACTAGTCGGAGTGGTGAGATGTCGGAATGGAGAGTGAACACCGTTCAACACAAATGAATATTGTGCAACTGAACACTGCAACTTACGAACGCCAACATCCATTGTCTCGGATGTATTGTATGTTTTTTAACGAGAAATATGACACAACTTCAACTGTGCTAACGTTGCAGCCTAACTTAGCTTCCACTGTTAACTAATGCTAACAACATGGGCAGCACACGGCAAACACACAGGCCGGCCGCATGTGTTTGTAAACAAAGGACAAGGGGAGAATGGGAATCCAGTCCTGCTTTTATAGTGGGAGGAAGTGAGGTCACCACCACAGGTACCAGTCTGAATCCCATTGTGGTGTCTCCTTGTGGAGCGGAGGGGAAATGAACCTTCCAGTTTCTGACAAGTACTATGATGTCAGTCATCTCCATATTTGGGTACGTCTTAAGTTCACATTTTGGACCTCTTATTTGAAGGTGCAACATCATTGATTATGTCATATGGTTGCATCATATCATGTCATATGGAACCCTACATGAGCACACCAGTATGCTGAACTCGGAATGGCCCTGGAGATATTATAGTCTCGAATATCTGTGATTAATAGCCAAGTACTGGAGTTGGGATGTCATTGGGTGAATTTGGTCTCTCTCTGCTGCTGCGGTTGCCTTTATACTGTTGGCTAGACAGTCAACTCTGTGATGTGAAATTGCAGTACGATGAGTTGGCTCCATACCGTATATCAAGTCCCAAGGTCAGCCATACCCATATACTGTATGGAGTCAACAATGTCAGACTTGGATGTGTCAGCCAGCTCCATATGGTGTTCTGGATGTTCAATCATTCCCTAAAATGACGTCCATGATGTGGACCGCTAACAGCAATCAATGACCGTAACAACCAGGACCCACGTCCAAACTTAGTGGACAACCTAACAAACAAACAACAAGAGAGAACACTTAGAGAACAGGTAGTAACCAGAAGTGTACTAAACCATGGAAGATTAATCCCAAAATAATCTCATATTGTATATCTCTGCTGTCCGGCAGGAACTCCAAAATGTTAATTTTTCAGGAAATGAAAAAAAAAAACTAAACTGAAAAAAACAAAAATGTTAGGAGGTTTTGTTTATCATTGATAAGAACAGCTGAATGGACCTCCAAGCTCACAATGAGGTTGGAGGTCAAAAGGGGGTGGAGCCTGGAGTCAGCAAAACCAGCTAACTCCACCCCCCTTTGCTGGAGTTTAGCAGAAAGTTTGAGGATCCAATGGAGTTAGCTGCTTTTGTCAGAAGCACTTTTAATACTTTTCATTGGTTCAATATTTTTAGCGGCGCGGATATTAGCCCTCTATACCTGGCTTTTGCGTCAACGTTCTGATTGGTCAGGCTCGCCAAGGTTCTGATTGGTCAGGTCCGTCAACGTTCTGATTGGTCAGGTCCGTCAACGTTCTGATTGGTCACTATTCTTGACATCACTATGTTACTATTCATGATCGGAATATGACGGAAAAGCCAGGTCCTGCTCTATACCTGGCTTTTCCGTCAACGTTCTGATTGGTCAGGCCCGTCAACGTTCTGATTGGTCAGGCAAGGGAACTATTCATGACATCAATATTATATCATGAATACAAAATTAGATGGTTTATATAAACTGTAAAAGTCCGGAACATAAACACTCTGGGTACGGCTTATAAATTGTATAGATTATTTCATAACACATACATATCTTTCTGGTACCACATTTATACACACGCACACACAAAGTTTATTTTTTAGGTACCCACTCTATCAGCTATGACAGATCAGTTTTTGCCACTTACCTTGGAATGCATTTGGTGATTCGCTTCCAATGGCACTATTTAGTGCCACTGGAAGCCTTGAAATAAATGTACAGAGATTTAATATTGTTTCTCTAGTAGAAACACATATCTATGACAAAATATATCAAAGGCGCCGCTACCTTCACACAGGTGTGATTTTTTTTTAGCAACACACAGACGTAAAGGGTGTTCAGGGTGTTCAGCAACGACATAATCCTTTTCTTTTAATTTGTCAATTTTTAATTACTTCTTTGTTTGTCTTTTGTGTTCCGGGGGTGGATCAGTGTCCTTTGAAAAGCTCTTTGTGGAGGATGAAGGCGTTGGTTGTTGCAATGTCCGGGAAATGGATGAACATTGTCCTATACAATCGAGCAACTTTTCGATGGGTAGTACTATTTAGGCTGCAATCACACAGCCAGTTCAGCGAAAAAGTACTTATGTTACATATTTTGTGTAATGTACATGGTTTGGAAAATGTTTTTTATTAACAAACACAAGGACCCTTGATAAATTCCAGGACCCTTGATACATTTTAGAATTTAAAAATATTTCCAGGAATTTCATGACCGTGGGGACCCTAGGCCGCACGTATTTCAAGTAATGCTAGGCATGTTTTGGGACAAAACATGAAATCAATTGTCAATGCAAATTATATCCAAACATTTAAAAAACAAATCAGTTAGCCCATTAAGACTGTGTGTCATTTTAAGATTTCTTTGGCTATTCAAAACATTAACATTAACATATTCAACATACATTGGCCAACCAGGTACTGTACATGATGCCCTTGTCATGCGGCGATCACCCATGTACAAGGAGGCCCTGTATCCACCAGATACTACGGGTACTTCCTGTTGGTTGATGGAGGCTATCCGTGTTTTCAGCACCCTGTTGCTCTTATGACTCCATACCGCAAGCCTTTGGCAGGTAAGAACGCTCTTCCTCTGTCATAAAAAAAACACACACACATAAACACACACACAGAGAGTAGGCCTACTTTGGTGACTTTGAAATACACAATAGGTTTACAAAGTATATTTTAATTCACAGGCCAAGTTCAAGCGAGGTACAACCGGCACCACGCCAAAGGACGTAACATCATTGAGCGTACCGTTGGGATGCTGAAGACTCGCTGGCGCTCGATCTTCCTTCGGGCCTTGGAGATCAGGCCCATCTTCGCCCCAAAGGTGATCACCGCATGCTGCATACTCCACAACATTTGCAAGGCAGCAGGGGATATCCTGGACGAGGAGGAGGAGGAGCAGGAGGAAGGCCCGGGCCCAGTTGAGGAGGATGGCGCAGACGGCGCTGAGAGAGACCTGTCTGGGAACGGTCTCCGAGAGAGGCTTGCCGATGAAATCAGTGCTCCTGATGAACTGGATGCATGGCTAGGAGACCATGATTACATGTAGAGCAGAGGTCTTCAACGGGGGTCCGGGACCCCTAGGGGGTCCTCAGAGTTACTACAGGGGGGTCCACCAAATCTTTGTGTTATAGGAACTTACATTAACCACTTGAACCCTAGCATCCCTATTCTGAGAGGAATATTATATTAGCCGGAAATAGCAGATCAGGAGCAGACCAAGTACAGAGTGCAAGGTCAAGTTTACTAAGTATTGATATTTCAAGTGGTTAACTGTCTGAAAATACACATTAACATGAATCTAACACAATGATAAACACAATGATAGTGCTGTCAAAAAAGTCTATGGATCTATCTATGAATTCTATGAAAAGGTTTAATCTGCAACATATGTAGTAAGGGGAGGCATGCGTTAATCCGACAGACCTTTTCTCCGACTATGTGGCATCCGCGTGCGGTTAGGGTTAGGGTGCGGGTTTGGTTCGGGTTTACTGTTTAATGTCGGAGCACTGCGCTGTCGGAGGAATGCGCTGTCGGACTAAAGTATTGCACCCGTAGTAAGGGGTCCCTGCTTCATCTCTCTCTCAGCTATAGGGGTCCTTGGCCTGAAAAACATTGAAGACCCCTGATCTACAGTCACAGGAAGGGTGTTCAACAGGGGGTTCCGGGACCTCTAAGTGGTTCTCAGAGTTACTAAAGGTGGTCTGCCAAATCTTTGTTTGATGGGTAACAAGCTTATAGATCTGCTATTTTATTGAAAATAGCAAATCTATAAGCTCACAACACCTCGAAGAATTGCTGTAGAGGGAAAAAGAGCAGACAAGTACAGAGGCCTACGGTCAAGTTGACTATAGTACAAGTTGCATAATTCTCTCCGCCAGGAGAGTTTGTTTTCACTTTCTGAAACTGGGACTAACATTGGTCAAGCCTCACGTGACACGTGACAATACGGTGAAATAGTGTGATCCGATTGGCTAGTGACGTATAGCGGCCTATAAAATACATGTGTCACTTTTAAAGAGTCTGTGCCTCTTTCAAAGTGAGGTAAGACAGTTCCAACAATCCTGCATGCAAAGCAGATACTTTAATTAAGCTAAAGCAGTGGCGTCGTTAGGGGTGGGCTTCGGTGGCTATAGCCACCAATGTTTTGTCCAAAGCCACCAATAAAAATTTAAAAAATAATAAAAAATTAAAAGTTTTTTTTTTCTTTTTGAATTATATGTATCACCCTAATCTAACCCTACCCCTAACCCTAAAACCGAAATAAAGTAACCCAAAACGGGGGAAAAAGCACCCTAATCCGCGAAATCCGCGGTAAAAAACGCGCGCGCGGGAGGAGGGCCACATGCACGCGCGCGCATGTGCCCGTTGCCTGCGGGGCTAAGCCCCCGACCTAGTAGAGACCTAGCGACGCGTCTGAGCTAAAGCCTCTCTAGATGGGACGGCCTCGATCCTACAAATGCTTAGTTAACAGCTAAGCGCCCAAGCCAGCGAGCATGATTTCGAGTTGACATGGCTGAGAAATGGACAGATAGGACACTTACACAGACAGGACGGATAGGACACTTACATAGACAGGACGGATAGGACACTTATACAGACAGGAGGGATAGGACACTTATACAGACAGGACGGATAGGACACTTATACAGATAGAACATTCCCAACATTCCCAACACAAGTCTTCTGGCGGAGAGTTGTGCTCCGAGGAGCACTTTTTCTAGTTTAATTTAATTTCATATAATCATATTGTAAATAGTTGTGTGTGTGTGTGTGTATATATATATATATATATATATATATATATATATATATATACCGTATATATGTATATATATGTATATATATGTATATATATATATATATATATATATATATATATATATATATATATATATATATATATATATATATATATATATATATATTGTATTATATTCATTTCATGCAATGGTGTCTTTTCATTTTTGTTGTAAATCAAATTAAATAATATAATTTACTTTCAAGAATGTGTTAAAATGTAATTACTTATCACATGTACAACAATTGACAAATGAAACAAATCCCTGGGAAGTGAACAAAACAGACAACATATATTAAATATTAACGGTACACTACCCAGGGGGGTAGTTTTTTTTTGGGGGGAGGGTCCTCAGATGAACAGCTTAATCCATGAAGACCTGAGGCTGATTCTAAAAAATGTCTTCTAAATCTTAAAAGTTTTCTGAAAAACTTGAGTTGCTATATCAGTGGTGCTCAAACATTGTTCCAACTTTTTTGTTCCAGGGACCCCGAGAAGCAAAGACTTTAGTTAAAAATGTAAATGTGTTAAAATATTTGCATTCTTTCAAAAATAGCAGATCTACAAGCTCAAAGTGCGGCAAAAAGTGACACACTGTGAGCTTGTACATCTGCCATTTGTGAATAGCCAAAGTATCAAATATGGTTAAAGTGGTAAAAAAGACTGTGATGCTATGACACAGATACTTTCCCAGTTTTAATGGGTTACAGTGCAACATTGTTTGCTCACTCCAAAGTAAACAAACCAACATACAGTATAAGTACACAGGGTATCTGCACATTTCTTTAAGGAACTAGACCAATGGTATTCAACTAGATTAGACAGGGGGCCACATGTGTAAATGACTTAAAGGCGAGGGCCACAAGACACACGTGTTCGTGGTTAATGTATGGCTGTTTGTTGTGTGCTATAGGACACAACAATGGCCAAATTATGTCCATTATGGTAACTTATTAGGGGCAGCTTCATACTGCATTTATGCCTTTTGATGTTTGATAGGATAATTTCTGTGCCAGTTCTTTATAATACACAGGCTTTGATTTGGATATTGAGAAAATAGGAAATAGATATTTCAGTGTGTTCTGTGCAATGATCCCTGGCATGGAAGCATATCTTTGTGAGAAAAGTGGTGGAGGCAGGCTGGCAAGGTGAGAGTGTTTACATGTTCGTATGAAGGAAAGGTGTTTACTTTATCTTTTTTACCACACGGCTGATAAGAGCCCAAGCTCTTATGATGTATTTGAAGAACCATCAGTTGAGAGTGTCAGAGTGACCCATAAAAATGGGTCAGCCCAGGTTGCTATTGATGACGAATGAAACATACTGTGTGAAATCGAAAATCCACTCAAAAGCTATAGGTACGGTCCCGACAAAAGCTACATCGCTACATTTCAGAAGCACATTATACTTACATTTCATTCATCACATGCCACCCATTTGTAGCTGTTTCTGAGTTTTGAGTGGTTGTCGTCCATTACACCATTCGTCGGACCCGGGGAATATAGGTACGGTCCCCAGCCCAGGTTGCTATTGATGACGAATGAAACATCTGTGTGAAATCGAAAATCCACTCAAAAGCTAATGGATGCAGAAGGAGAATTATTTTTTTGGTGTAATGGACGACAACCACTCAAAACTCAGAAACAGCTACAAATGGGTGGCATGTGATGAATGAAATGGGGACCGTACCTATGTTCCCCGGGTCCTATGTTCCCCGCTTTCCTAGGGAGAGCGGGGAACATAGGACCTAACCTAAACCTAACCCTAACCTTAGTGGGGGAACATAGAACCCGGGGAACATACCCTTTTGTCAAGCTACCCAGCTAGGTGAAAAAAAACACCTGAACTACTTGAAAGCTACATTTTTCTGAAAGTAGTAAGAAGTAGACAACATTTCTAGCATAACAAATTAACCCTTTAACCAACCAGTTACACATTCCTTAATAGTTTGCGGTTAAACGGTTAACCATTTGTTCATTTTTGTTGTCTTGTGGCCCCCAACTTGTCTAACTGTGGCCTTCTACCTAATCTAGATGTGTTACGACAACACGCAGCACAGCACAGCAGATCTACAGTAGTACATTAGGAAATACAATACATATTCACCAAAGATTACATTTTCACACATTTGGGTTCTTGTATGTACTGCAGTACTGGTGGATGTTAATTTAGGACCCTAAGTGAGTCACAAACATTCCTCCATTCTAAACAGTAGCCTACATTGTATTCTTATCGGTTAATGGTTGCTTAACCATTATCGAGCTTCAGTTAACGGTTATGAAAAACATTCAAATGGTCATTCTGTACAACCAACCATCATTTTTACATTGGATTATACACTGCTCAAAAAAATAAAGGGAACACATAAACAACACATCCTAGATCTCGATGAATGAAATATTTCAGTTGAAAAACTTTATTCATTACATAGTGGAATGCGTTGAGAACAAAATAACATAAGAATGATAAATGGAAATAAAAATCATTAACCCATGGAGGTCTGTATTCAGAATCATACTCAAAATAAAAGTGGAAAAAAATTATCACAGGCTGATCCAACTTCTGTGGAAATTCCTCAAGACAATTCAAAATGAGGCTCAGTAGTGTGTGTGGCCTCAACGTGCCTGTATGCACTCCCTACAACGTATGGGCATGCTCCTGATGAGATGACGGATGTTCTCCTGAGGGATCTCCTCCCAGACCTGGATCAGGGCATCAGTCAACTCCTGGACAGTCTGTGGTGCGACGTGGCGTCGGTGGATGGAACGAGACATGATGTCCCAGAGGTGCTCGATTGGATTCAGGTCTGGGGAACGGGCTGGCCAGTCCATAGCATCAATGCCTTCGTCATGTAGTAACTGCTGACACACTCCAGCCACATGAGGCCGAGCATTGTCATGCATGAGAAGGAACCCAGGGCCCACTGCACCAGCATATGGTCTGACAATGGGTCTGAGGATCTCATCCCGGTACCTAATGGTAGTCATGGTACCTCTGGCAAGCACATAGAGGTCTGTGCGGCCCTCCAAGGATATATATATTGAAATTCTTTATTAGGAGTAACCCCTTGAGATTCAGGATCTCGTTTTCGAGGGGGTCCTACAGACAGCAGTACAGTATACAGTAACATTTTAAAAAAAAACGAATAACAAAAAACTGAAAACAAAACATCAACCGGACAAGAAACAACACATAGGACAACACAAACAGGGTATTATACTCTAAGTAAGCACAAAAGATGGATCATTTGTTCAGAGTCAGATCATCATCATTGTCAAGGATATGCCTCCCCAGACCATCACTGACCCACCGCCAAATCGGTCATGCTGGAGGATGTTGCATGCAGCAGAACGTTCTCCACGGCGTCTCCAGACTCTGTCACGTCTGTCACATGTGCTCAGTGTGAACCTACTCTCATCTGTGAAGTGCCAATGGCACCCTGCCATCGCGTGTCAGCTCCTCAGGAACAGCCAGTTCCCGAGGGGCAGACAAGAACTTTGCCCCCCTGACATCACGAGAGGTGGCTAGTGCCAATGCGAACCTTTCAGGAGACTTCATAACAGCTGAGTAACAGCGCTTGTTGTCGACAAACACGTTAATTTCCCTTTTGGCTTCCCTAATACGCTAAGAATTTCCACCCAAGCCCTGGTCTTCTCGGTAGCTGAATACTGTGCCCCAGCCTGGTGTAGGAGTCCACATGTCAAAAAGGTAGACACCATAATCAACACCTCCCTCCGAATCATAACAGGCTGCCGGAAGCCCACTCCTGTGTCCTATCTGCCAGTCCTTGCAGGAATTGCTCCGGCTGGCCTCCGACGAGTGTCTTTAATCATTAAGCTAGCAAGGAAAGCCCAAATACATGACTGGCACATCCTGCACAACACTTCTGTGGAAATAGAGCCTCCAAACAGACTCAAGTCCCGCCACCCTTACAACAAGGCGGCACAAGAGATGCTCCGCTCCATCCCGGAGGACTTGTCCGCAAATGCATGGATGGCGGCATCCTGGAGGCAGGAGTGGGAGTCTGCTGGGCCCTCCCGTATCCACAGTTACATCTGAGACCCGGGAGGTGGTGTTGAAGGAGCGGACCTACCACGTCGGCAATGGACCCTACTGAACCGCCTACGCACTGGAGTCAGCTGCTTCAAATCAGCTATGAAGAAGTGGGGCTTGACAGACAGTGCAGCATGCGAGTGTGGCGAGCCTGAGCAGTCTGCCGAACACATTATTAACACCTGCCCCCTGTATCGACCACCTTCGGAGGCTGGCCTCTTCCAATTGGGACCAAAGACAAGGGCGTGGCTACACGTTACTGAGTTGGACATTTGAGGATGATACAGGAAAGAAGAAGAAGGTGCCAATGGCGAATCTGCCAATCCTGGTGTTCTCTGGCAAATGCCAATCGGGCTGCACGGTGTTGGGCTGTGAGCACAGGCCCCACTTGTGGATGTCGGGCCCTCATACCACCCTCATGGAGTCTGTTTCTCACAGTTTGAGCAGAAACATGCACATTAGTGGCCTGCTGGAGGTCGTTTTGTAGGGCTCTGGCAGTGCTCCTCCTGTTCCTCCTTGCACAAAGGACCAGATAGCGCTCCTGCTGCTGGGTTGTTGTCCTCCTACGGCCCCCTCCACGTCTCCTGGTGTACTGGCCTGTCTTCTGGTATCTCCTCCATGCTCTTTACACTGTGCTGGGAGACACAGCAAACCTTCTTGCCACAGCGCGCATTGATGTGCCATCCTGGATGAGCTGCACTACCTGAGCAACTTCTGTGGGTTGCAGAAACGGCCTCATGCTACCTCTGAGGGCACTGGCAAAATGCAAAAGTACCCAAAAAACAGCCAGAAAGGATGAGGACAGGGAAATGGTCTGCGGCCACCACCTGCAAAACCATTCCTTTGTAGGGGTTGGCTTGCAAATTGCCTCTCATTTCCACCTGTTGTCTGTTCCATTTGCACAACAGCAGGTGAAATTTATTCACAATCAGTATTGCTTCCTAACTGGACAGGTTGATATCCCAGAAGTGATTGACTTGGAGTTACATTGTAATGTTTATGTGTTCCCTTCTGTCATGACCCAAGCCCCTGTTTCACTAACACTAAGATCACTCGTTCACAAACCATTTACCAATGAAGAAATTGTACATCTCCTCAGAACCAAAACTAGTGAAAGTAGCCGTTCTACAAGCTCACAAACCATTAAAAGTTGTCAGATTGTACATCGGCTATTTTCACAATGAAGTATGTCATACATTGAAAAAACATACTCTCATTGCTATCTGAAAAGTTGTGAGATTGTAGATCAGCTATTTTCACAATGACGTATGTAAAAAAACACTCAATTAAGTATTTCATGTTATCTTTAACAATTGCAGATGTATTCATTGATAGTCATGTTGTGTGAAATGCAACTTAGATGAAGTCTGCACCAAGTGAGGCTTGAACCTGTGACCTTGAGGTTGTGAGACATACACTTAAGCAGGACGCTATTGGACCAACAGACAAACCTCTGAAAAAAGAGATCACACTGATCATACAGTTTCACGCAAATAGCTGAAAAATCCTGGGTTTAAGTGTTTTTCAAACTGCTCAAGATTGCGGACAATCTAAGGGCGGTGCTTACTGGTCAACGTGATAGATGTGTTCCTCATTAGTCAAGGCACATGTGTAAGCAGGTCTAATGGCTTTCGGCCAAACGAGGCATGACTTTTGCCTGTTTAAAGTTTCAATTTAAAAAAAATTGCTATAGCGCCCCCGTTTGACCAATTGGAGTAAGATTGGTTTCAGTGATATTTGGAATGGCCCTTTACATTTCTGCAAAGTTTCAAAGAATGGTAAGTCTGCATGTATGTGTTAGCGGCAGATGAATAATTGTCATAAAACTGCAATATTCATTGGCTCATTAAAGCTTCATTTTTTCACTTAAGGAAAATCCGCTGCATATTTTTGTCGGCATAGGTACAAAGTTCATGTGTAAAACGTTTCGTGCAGATTGCTCAAAAATCCCAGGAGGAGATAGGTTTTAACTGCTTTTTACTGCTTTTCATATAATTCGAAATGGTGGGAGATCTAAAGGTCAGAGGTCAAAAGTCAAACAGTCAATTCAATTCAATTCAATAGAGACACAGACACAGACACAGAGACAGAGACAGAGAGAGAGAGAGAGATACAGTGCAGGTAGTAACAGTAACAATAGTAGCACATATAATAGTGTAATATATGATATATATGATAGTATAATATAGTACAGCAATAATGTGTATGTAGTATATAATGGTATAATATAAGAATATTAAGATAATATACAGTATATATAGTATAGTGGTATAGTGCAGTGTAGTAGAAATCCACGGTCGTGCTCCATGGAAAGGCCCGGTCTGCAGTCACAGTCTTGAGCCGCAGCTGGGTGAAACAGTGAAAGTTGTTAGGCATGAGGAGACGCATGTGTGCATCGAAGTTTCATGGCTGTAGGTCAAATGGGGCATGAGTTGTACCTGTTCAAAGTTGGCATTTTCAACTGAGTGCTATAGCGCCACCTTTTGACGAAAGATTGTGAGATTTATTTCTTGATCGTTTTTCATGACCATCTACCATATGGCCGAGTTTCATAAAAAGCGTATGCACGGTTCAGCCAGAACTGGCAAAAACGGCAGAAGAAGAAGAAGAAATGGAATAATGCCAATAACAAAACGGGTCCATGCTGGAAGCCTGGCCCCGTAATAAATGAAGCTTCAAGCTCCGTCTTGTTGTTACCATAGATATGGATTGTATGGGACCGTACCTATGAGTCACTACAATGCGACAGACAGTGGTGAGTAACATTGTTGAAAACTAACGTCAGGGAAATAATAATAATTTGATGCGGTCGGTGCGGATCTAGAAATATGATGGTATAATTAACCGCAGTTGGATGGCGGGTGGATAATGAACATGTGTATGTGGATTCGGGTGACGATAAACCCTATCTGCGCATCTCTACACTCAATACTTACTCCCATCCACATTTGAAAGTATTTTTCTTTCCTGTGAAGAACCGGTCATTATTCCCCCGCCAGGTAATGAGGGCCAGGGTTTCCTCATCTGTCCCTTGAATAATATTGTAATGCAGTGTGTTAGTTTAAATGCACATTGGTAGCAATTGTTCAATAATAATTACATGCAAATTAGATCAAAAGAACACAAAAGAGGCAGTTAAGTACCACTTTAAAGTTGGATACTACTATAGGTTAATGGACTAATTTACTAATAAAGTTGAACTATAAAGTTATGAATCCTAAATTTGCACTCAGTCAAACCAATGTGCCCAACTGAGACAAAAGACCAGTGGTCAAAGCAACAAAGTACATTTACTCAAGTACTGTACTTAAGTGCAATCTTTAGGTATTTATACTTTCCTTGAGTATTTCCAATTTCCAATACTTTTACTTCTACTCCTCTATATCTCGGATCCAAATCTAGCTCCCCCCTTCCCTCCGAGTGACTGCAGGAAAATGATCCAACCCCCCGACCACCATAAACCGTATTTTTTATATTCACACAACTGTAGGAGAATATAAAACTAATGCTGGTCGTTTATTATAGGCAAATTAGCGCCCGTTGGGGTCCATTTGGTTCCATTAGCGCCCGTCGGGGTCCATTTGGTTCCATTATGAGCCGTTTGGGGTTACAAAAAAAACACCCCAAACGAAAGAGAGATTGAGCAACTATTTTTCATATTATGTGCAACAGATATGCTTCACATCTGCACGACTGCATGAAATAACCGAAGTAGACAAAATAGTAAAAGAGGCTAACTAAACACAGAATAATGAAAGAGTAGCCTATAACCTACAGTCAACCACCCAAATAACAACCCAAAATGCAAGACCTAAAAACCAATAAAGAGATCAAATACTGGCATGAAATAATGTTCCGATCTGCCATTTCAAACCCATAATTAATTAGGACATCTAATATTCTGACCATGGAGCGCCTCGCGCGCACGGCAGCACGGCAAAGCACTCTCTCCAATTATTATAATAAAGCTTAAACATCATGACCTGTATTTGTTTAAGGTAGCCACACATCTATAGGCCAACTCTAGGCCTGTCAACTTCATTGAAACAAATAGCCAGCAGATACTCCATAAAGTATTATTGTTGTTATTATTATTATTATTATTAGCATATGACAGGGTCGCGCAACTAAAATAGCCGATCTACAAGCTGACAACATTGCTCCATCATAGTTTGACAGTGACGTAATTTTCACTAGAAATTGCCTGTTCTCTCTATAGATGAACGGCCTGTACGTGCAGTGGTGTAAAGTAACTAAGTACATTTACTCAAGTACTGTACTGTAGCCTATACTTAAAGGGTAAGACCACTTTGGTAGAGGTTTGGGTTGTGTAGTTACCTTGCCATGATGTAACCCCAAAGGTGGGCAAGAAATCAAAAATAATTGCTCCATTGATTAGAAATTGATAATTCAAAATATGCTCCTCATTGACTTACATTGTACGGTAAAACAGCTCTCAAAGTCACTCTTTTAGCACATAAATGAACGCAAACATAGCTGATTCAGGCAATATAGAGCATCACCAAACCCAGTACTGTTTTTTTTTTTAAATAAAAATGTCAACTTCCTGTTGATTTTACTATTTGAAGATCTGGATCCGGATCCGCGGATCCAGTCCAGGTTTTCTACTTATTAAAAATGGCAAAATCAACAGGAAGTTGACATTTTTATTAAAAAAAAAAACAGTACTGGGTTTGGTGATGTTCTATATTGTCTGAATCAACTTTGTTTGCGTTTGTTTATGTGCGAAAAGAGTGACTTTGACAGCTGTTTTACCGTACAATGTAAGTCAATGAGGAGCATATTTTGAATTATCAATTTCTAATCAATGGAGCAATTATTTTTTATTTCTTGCCTACCTTTGGAGTTACATCATGGCGAGGTAACTACACAACCCAGACCTCTACCAAAGTGGTCTTGCCCTTTAAGTACAATTCTGAGGTATTTTTACTTTACTGGAGTATTTCAAATGTTCGGTGCTTTTACTTTGTATTATTTTATTATTGTTGATATTGTTATTATTGCTATTATTATTATATTATAGCGCATTGACGTGAGTGCGCTCCCACGGACGGCCTGTCTGTCTATCAGTCGAACTATCTATCTATATCTCTGCAAGCTACAAGCCAAAAATAGCCGATCTACAAGCTCACATCGTCTCTCTCTCTCTCTCTCACACTGCTAGTGGCTCCACATTGGCTTAGTCTGAATTCCATTCCCCAAAACTCGGTCACTCGCTCACTCTCCTCGCTTCCTCCACTCGCGCCTAAGCCCCGCCCCTGCGAGGAGCCGAGGGTTATTTGAGAGGACGAGTGGTCGAGCGGTTTCCCTCAAAGGATCGGACTGCACTCAGCAGCGTCATTTCAAAGCGACGGCAAATTCCGCGATCACTTATGACATCTCACACAGCTGGACCAGAGCCGTGGATGAAAATATACATGCATAGAATAATATGCAGCTATAGAATTATACAGAATATAAGAATAGACAATTCCTCAATGTGGACGGCCACAACATTGTTATCTTTATAGTTAACATTGTTGTGCAAGGCCATTTATTCCTGAAATAGTGAATGAAGCGCCAGGATGAGCAAACGTACATTTATGAATTTAATCCTGACCTGTCCCTCTTTTTGCTCGTACAGTCCCCAGAACCCCAGTACAAAAATGTACTCCATGAAGTGTAGATGTGTGTCAAAAAGGAAACGTCGCAGCCGAGGGGCGCGCAGAACGGTGGATACATATTTATAGCAGAAACAGCTACACATTTAACTACAGCCATACTCATTCAAATATGAACAGATTCTTAAAATGTAAAATTCCCTATTAGCTGTGAAGGGTCTTCTTCCATGTGTATCAGTCATGATTGTTTCGCCATCAAACAATAACAAGCAAAAAGGAAATATCGGCGGGTCCTTCTTCTCCATTGCGCTGATCGCGCACCTCTCGTCCTAAAACACCTTCGCCCTAGGTCTAATCCGGCGGCCTCGGCCCGCGAAAAAAAATGGGTTTTGGACGAGCGTTCCGTTTTCCTCCTGTTGTCTTTTCTTTTTCTTCGTCCCAGAAGTTAACAATGTTTACATAATCTTTGTCACAGTAATTAGTAGTCCGTGCACTGCATTGAGGCATGCACGAAGAGAAACTATCAGCTTTTGAGAGAGAATAAATGTGCACAATATATTTTACAATGTATAATTGTATTATGCTTTATATCATACAACGCAATAAAGCCAGTGGCTTGTTGCGGTCTTTTCAGTTACTTTACACTGTGTGTGTGTGTGTGTGTGTGTGTGTGTGTGTGTGTGTGTGTGAGAGAGAGAGATGCGCAACGAGTGAGCGGCGGGGACGAGGGGGGGGGGGGATGCGGCCGGTGTTTTCGGCACATGTGGAGGAGGAGGACCATGTATACGTCACGGGAGAAGGGGAAAAAAACAAAAAAAAGTGTACACGTGATGCGGAAGTCTGCCGCGGAGGAGCTGTTGAGAGTGGTCGAGGATACACTTGATGTACACTCGCTCAATGCGGAAGTGGAGAGCCTCCTCGCCTCCTCCACTCGACTCCACTCGCCTCCTCCAAGACGCACATGAACAATTGGACCGCGACTACTTCCGGTTTGAAGTCGGAGTGACCGAGTGGGAGTGAGCGAGTGGCCGAGATTTTCGGTATTGGAATTTGGCTTTAGACTTGTCACATGACCTGTCTAAGCCAATGTGGAGCCTAGTAGTGTTGCCAGATTCTGCGAGACAAATCAGCAACCAAGTCTATGAAAACAAGCCGCGACCACCTGTAAATGCACTGTTTATTTCACACAGCAGCCTACTTGATTTTAATAAATGAACCCAGTACATTTTACTGGGTTCCAGTAAAATGAAAAATAGAAATAGAAATATAGGCCTCTCTCTTATAGGCCTACATGCCTCCTTTTAATAAAAGCCCGGTACCCAGTTGAAACAAATACAAGCCTGGGTCACTATTAGAGGATTTACTATTGTGTATTAAATATGACCGCGTGCGTGCGTAATGACGCGCAGATAAGCAACGATGTTAGGTAATTGTACCAGCTGACAGGTGTGGAAAACACTGGGGGGCTGGTGGGGGGGACCCCACCAGCGTGTGTGGGTACTTGTCATGCCAAGGACCCCCAAAATTTGATGTAGGCTAATTGTCTGCAGAACACAGCATCTCTCTCTCTCTCTCTCTCTCTCTCGACATGAAGGTGTCCCCCCCCCTCCTCTGAGTGGCACAACTACCGTAACAGCGGAATTCTACACGTGCGTAATTACGCACGTAAGTGCATGTTGTAACGTAATAATACACAACGTGTACTGTAGCTCACTGTAGGCTAACATTCTTGGGGTCTTCTTAGCGTTGTGAGCTTGTAGATCGGCTAAGAGATTGACAGATAGATAGATAGATAGATAGATAGATAGATAGATAGATATGGAAACATACATGTTTGTTGATAGCTTTTATGTTTTTTTCTGTGGGTAAGTGTCGCACATGACGTGTGTGTGTGTGTGTGTGTGTGTGTGTGTGTGTGTGTGTGTGTGTGTGTGTGTGTGTGTGTGTGTGTGTGTGTGTTTTATCGATATATTTCACTGTATATATTCACTACAAAGGGTGTTCAAACTGCTGCCTATAGGACAGCACTACATAGGCTGCGAAGGGGTCAGGTTTGCTTCTAAATTACTTCGTCCAGGAGGTCTTACGTGCGTGCTGTTTAAGCCTGTTGGGCAGACACGTAACAGCACCGTGGACTTGAGAACCCGGCCTTTAAGTTTTTGTATTAATCCAACCCATTCAAATGGGTCCCAGGAACACCGAAAATAACGATCTGAAAACAACGTGTCGCGACTTGCGCGTCGCTGTTTTCCGCTCGCGGCTCGGTTTGGTGCGCGGGTCGCGGCTCGGTTTGGTGCGCGGGTCGCGGCCCGGTTTGGCTCGCAGGTCGCGGCTCGGTTTGGCGCGCGGGTCGCGGCTCGGCTTGGCGCGCGGGTCGCGGCTCGGTTTGGTGCGCGGCTCGCTTTGGAGCAGGGCTGCGTGGCTCACGGCTCGCTTTAGTTGTATGCGTCCCGTGGACGCAGTGATGGTTGGTTTAATGCGTCCTTTATTAAAAAGGTGCGTCAGAGACGCAGGACACAGGGCTAGCAGCATCTCTGATCTGGCAAGATCTGCAAATGTATAGATCTGCATCCTACTGTTATAGGACTTGTTGAATGATTAAGCATCTTAACATTGTAAATATGTTATAAATATTATTTTTAAATCGATTTTAATTGCTTTATGTCACTTGGAATGATTTGATAAATGAGGGCGCAGGAGCGCACATGTCCTTCCACATTCCAGTAGCCTTGAAATGTACCTGAGCAAAGAGTCATAATAATAATAATAGCGGAATAATAACTTTATTTTATTATTTTGTTGTTTACTCCATTAAGATAACAAATGGCGTTTATGCTCTTTATTTGGCCTTATAGACTTGTTTCTTTTATGAATTGGCTACATAGACACACATAAAAGAGTCCGTTGATCTATAATGCCAAACCTTGCTAAATATAATATTCAAAATATAGCTGCAAGCAGCGATAATACGGGGCCAGTGAATAGAGAGAGAGAGAGAGACATGGAAACGGAATAGATTGAAGAGAGAGAGAGTGACATGGAAACAATAGATTGATGAGAGAGAGAGATGGAAACATAATGGTTTGATTGGACATCTCAACCTATTGCCATTAACAGGATTCGAACTCTCAACCTTCAGACTAATAGGCTGCAACACTACCTATAGTGCTATAGCTTTGTCCAGGCTGATATTGTCTGTTGAAGATCATAAACTCTTGCCTTCTTTCATGAACCAAGCCCCTGTTTCACTAACACTAAGATCACTCGTTCACAAACCATTTACCAATGAAGAAATTGTACATCTCCTCAGAACCAAAACTAGTGAAAGTAGCCGATCTACAAGCTCACAAACCATGAAAAGTTGTGAGATTGTAGATCAGCTATTTTCAGAATGAAGTATGTCATACGTTGAAAAAACGTACTCTCAAATAAGCATTTCAGGTTATCTTTACCCTTTGCACATGTATTCATTGATACAGTCATGTTGTTTGCAATTCAACTTAAATTAAGTCAAGTGAGGCTTGAACTGGCGACCTTGAGATTGTGAGGCATTCATTTAAGGGAGACGCCATTGGC
Source organism: Gymnoscopelus microlampas (assembly GCF_963454915.1). Taxonomy (NCBI): domain Eukaryota; kingdom Metazoa; phylum Chordata; class Actinopteri; order Myctophiformes; family Myctophidae; genus Gymnoscopelus; species Gymnoscopelus microlampas. The sequence continues at coordinate 60,881,635 of NC_139962.1, read as the reverse complement.
CCAACAGACAAGTAACTGTGAAAAAGGAGATCACACAGATGATACAGTTTCACGCAAATAGCTGAAAAATCCTGGGTTTAAGTGTTTTTCAAACTGCTCAAAATTGCGGACAATCTAAGGGCGGAGCTTACTGGTCAAAGCGATAGATGTGTTCCTCATGAGTCAAGGCACAAGTGTAAGCAAGTTTCACAACTTTCGGCCAAACGAGGCATGACTTTTGCCTGTTTAAAGTTTGCATTTTCAAAAAATTGCTATAGCGCCCCCCTTTGGCCAATTGGAGTGAGATTGGTTTCAGTGATATTTGGAATGACTCTCTACATTACTGCAACGTTTCAAAGAAATGTGAGTCTTGCATGTATGTGTTAGGGGCAGATGAATAATTTTCATAAAACTGCAATAGTTAAAATCTATGGAATCCTGGGATTTTGGAGCAATCTGCACGAAACGTTTAACACTTGAACTTTGGACCTCTGCCGACAACTTCTAGGCGGCGGAATTTCCATAAGTGAAAAAATGCAGAAGTTAGGAGCCAATGACTGTTTTTCATGTAATTCAAAATGGTGGGCGATCTAAAGGTCAGAGGTCAAAAGTCAGACCACAAAAGTTGTCGGGCATGAAGAGACGCATGTGTGTATCGAAGTTTCATGGTTGTAGGTCAAACAGGGCATGAGTTGTACCTGTTCAAAGTTGGCACTTTCAATTGAGTGCTATAACGCCACCCTTTGACGAATGAGTGTGAGAATTATTTCTTGGTAGTTTTTCATGAGCATCTACCATATGGCCGAGTTTCGTAAAAAGTGTATGCACGGTTAAGCCAGAACTGGCAAAAACAAGTATTTTTCAAACTGCTCAAAATTGCGGAAAATCTAAGGGCGGAGCTTAATGGTCAAATCGATACGTGTGTTCCTCGTGAGTCAAGGCACATGTGTAAGCAAGTTTCACGACTTTCGGCCAAACGAGGCATGACTTATGCCTGTTTAAAGTCTGCATTTTCAAAAAATTGCTATAGCGCCCCCCTTTGGCCAATTGGAGTAAGATTGGTTTCAGTGATATTTGGAATGACCCTGTACATTTCTGCAAAGTTTCAAAGAAATGTGAGTCTGCATGTATGTTTTAGGCGCAGATGAATAATTTTCATAAAACTGCAATAGTTAAAATCTATGGAATCCTAGGATTTTGGAGCAATCTGCACGAAACGTTTAACACTTGAACTTTGGACCTCTGCCGACAACTTCTAGGCGGCGGAATTTCCATAAGTGAAAAAATGCAGAAGTTAGGAGCCAATGACTGTTTTTCATATAATTCAAAATGGTGGGAGATCTAAAGGTCAGAGGTCAAAAGTCAGAGGGTGAAAGTTGTTCAGCATGAGGAGACGCATATGTGTATCCAAGTTTCATGGCTGTAGGTCAAACAGGGCATGAGTTGTACCTGTTCAAAGTTGCCATTTTCAATTGAGTGCTATAGCGCCACCTTTGGACGAAAGATTGTGAGAATTATTTCTTGATAGTTTTTCATGACCATCTACCATATGGCCGAGTTTCGTAAAAAGCGACTGCACGGTTCAGCCAGAACTGCGAAAAGTGGCAGAAGAAGAAAAAGAAGAAGTGACAGAATACTGCCAATAACAAAACAGGTCCAGAGCTGAGCTCTGGCCCCGTAATAACGGACCGCAAATAACGGACCGCATTTAAAATAAGATTTCGTTATTTAAATATCAAATTAAGCATTTCATTTGCGACCATGCATTAGGCTATGCAACGCAAGCACAATGAAGTTGACTTACTTTTTTGTAGCCATTTAAAATAAGATTTCGTTATTTTAATATTATATTAAGTGTAGCTGTCGCCATAATAGTAGGGTCCGAAAGTGAGGTTCTGTGACCATCCTTTGGCAAGTACGTTTTGACGATTGATTTGACCTCTATGGACCCTTTAGAAAAGATTTAGCCCCCAGGTCCCTCCCAAAAATCCCGGCATTTTTTGCTAAACAGCCAAATTCAAAATGGCGCCCGGCGCCATCTCTAAAAATTAACTTTTGATCTGAATGACCTAGAATCATGTATGAAGGCACTTTTCCATACAAGTCAACCATGAGGATTCCAAATCTGACACAATTTTGACTCCGAAATTCAAGATGGCCGACATCCAGTAGAGTAAAAACTTATACCCAGGGGGCAAAGGGGGGTATGCTGCATTTGCCCTGCCATAAAAGGTTGGCCACCAGAAATAATATCTATGACCCAGTAGGATCACAACCTATATGGACAACCCGGTCACCTTGCTGCTGGAAATCCAATATGGCCGCCTCAATATTATCAGAAAATAGCTTTGGCAATAACTTTTGAACCAGATGGGCTAGAAATAAAAACTTGGTGTCTATTTCATGGTTTCAGAGCATGAGAAACTCAATGGAATACTTATCTTTATGATTGGGTGTGTCTGGACCTTTCATTTGCATATTTCCAAGATGGACGCCACGCGAAAATGAGTTTTACTATGACTTTTACAGTGACAGCTGACTGTTATGGCAAAAAGTCTGCTTTTTAAGTAATATGAACACATTTGGTCAGTTTGAGCTTTAATTTATATGTTGTCAATATGGCAGACCCACACCATGAGTCTGGTCAGAGTCGTGTAATCCGGGATGCAGAGATGGTAGTCAAGGCAGCAGTGGAGACTAACCCATTTACAGTGAGCACATCATCCATGATCAACATATCTACAGGACAGTGTGCTGATTCCACAGTCAAGGACGACTTGATGAGTGTGAAAGAACTGGGTCTGAAGGCACTGTGTGAGTCACTGTCCAGTGAACAGAAGAAGACAAGCATAATGAAGCTTAACACTTTCTACACTCAAAACACAAAATCTAAAAAATCTAAGGGGAAAACCTCAGCACCTGCAAGAGCAATGAAATTACTGCCCTCCTGCGCATGACCCAAATCATAGCCAGTGGTGGAGAACTCAACCTTGTTGACTTTATAGGCAACCACGAGTGCAGTGACTTTCCCTCTTCCAGGAAGATGGCAGGATGAGAACAGGTACCAAGGCAAGCCTTGTTAAGGTCCTGAAAGAGGAGACCAAAGTTGCATGCATCCCTGACCTGCCTACAGAAGACATAAAAACAGCAGTAGTTATTGATGCCATGTATGCCATGCGCCATTGGTCGCTCCTGAAAGGTGAAGCATTTGGAACAATCGCTGAACGATACCAACGTCTGCTGTTGAATGATGTGCCTGCTGGCACAGAGATCATTCACTTCTGTTTTGACCGGTACAGTGGACCTAGTCTTAAGACAGCTGAGCAAGAACACAGATACTGTATGCTTGACCAAAACCTACCAAAGAATATGAAGTCAGTATGCATTACACAGCTCCAGATCCTCAGGAGTTTTTTTGCTGTGTCAGCTAACAAGGCAAACCTATTGAGTTTCCTCTGTGACGAATGGTGTGAAAATGTGAAACTTAAGTCGGCCCTTGGTCCAACACATCTTTACCTGGGTGGGGGGTTTAAAGAAGAGACAAGGAGTGTGGTGATCAAGGAGGGGTCTATTGAAGATGCCCTTGCACTAGAATCCACACAACAGGAGGCTGATACAAGAATAATACTCCACACCCTGTACAGTGTCCAGAATGACAAAGTTGACAGAGTTGTCATCCATGCCAATGACACAGACATCATCATCATGTGCCTTTACTATGCAGCAACCCATCTCAGATGCCTTCCAGAGCTGTGGGTGAGAACAGAGCAAAATTCATACCTTCCTATCCATCAAATGGTATCTGTACTGGGGCTCGCACAGTGTCGTGCCCTGCCCTTTATCCATAGTTTAAGTGGCAGAGATACTGTACCACCAGCTATCCCTTCTTCACTGGGAAGAAGGCATGGTTCAAGGCCATCATGCGTCTGGATCTCTGCACTTGAGGAGTTTGGTGAAAACTCTTATGATTCCCTCTCAGATGACGTACATCAATCAGGCACAAGACCTCACAATTGCTGTATATACATCCAAAGCGGACCACCAGGAGGATTTTGACCTGAGTAAGCTTAGAGTGTACAAGTTCCTCAATAATAGATCAACCCTCTTAAAGCTGCTGCCCCCGACAGAGAATGCCTTTGACCTGCACCTGAGAAGAGCTGTTCTAGCAACCATAATAGATATCGCCGAGCCGGATATTCCTTCTTTCACAGAGTATGGATGGTCTCTCAGTGCTAGCAATGCAGTCCCCCTTGCATCTACCGAGCCAGCCTGGCCTGTGTCAATGAACAAGGCAATATCATGCAGCTGTATCAAAGGCTGCCAGAAAAACTGTTCCCGTGCAAAGAAGGCAATTCCATGCTACTTAGGATGTCGTTGCCAGGGACTGGAGACACGCAGCAGGATCAGTGCAACACATGACAACAGTGACAGTGAATAGCATTGTACCATAGTATCATTGGCTTTAGAAGCAGGCAAGACAGCACCATAGAGGTCAAAATGAACCTTTTGTAGGCAACCTCAACTCCGCCTTTACTCTATTTGTCACTAAGTAGTCTATCTTTTGTTATGTTACTTGAATGCATACCACTATGTTAATTTGTAAAGCCCTAAAGTTGAAGTTTTTGGCAAGTCTTGGAGTGTGCATGTGTCTGTTTATATTGTATTTAGTTTATTAAAATGATACATAAGATACATTGTGGGCTTTTTCTCCGATTTTTCTCTGCAATCATCCCCACAACTATAGATCTATAAATCAATACATCTGAGGGAAAATGTAATACCATACATTATTTATGACTGCAGCCATATTGACAACATATAAATTAAAGCGCAAACTGACCAAATGTGTTCATATTGCTTAAAAAGCAGACTTTTTGCCATAACAGTCAGCTGTCACTGTAAAAGTCATAGTAAAACTCATTTTCGCGTGGCGTCCATCTTGGAAATATGCAAATGAAAGGTCCAGACACACCCAATCATAAAGATAAGTATTCCATTGAGTTTCTCATGCTCTGAAACCATGAAATAGACACCACGTTTTTATTTCTAGCCCATCTGGTTCAAAAGTTATTGCCAAAGCTATTTTCTGATAATATTGAGGCGGCCATATTGGATTTCCAGCAGCAAGGTGACCGGGTTGTCCATATAGGTTGTGATCCTACTGGGTCATAGATATTATTTCTGGTGGCCAACCTTTTATGGCAGGGCAAATGCAGCATACCCCCCTTTGCCCCCTGGGTATAAGTTTTTACTCTACTGGATGTCGGCCATCTTAAATTTCGGAGTCAAAACGAGGTCTTACAATTAAAATTGTGTCAGATTTGGAATCCTCATGGTTGACTTGTATGGAAAAGTGCCTTCATACATGATTCTAGGTCATTCAGATCAAAAGTTAATTTTTAGAGATGGCGCCGGGCGCCATTTTGAATTTGGCTGTCTAGCAAAAAATGCCGGGATTTTTGAGAGGGACCTGGGGGCTAAATCTTTTCTAAAGGGTCCATAGAGGTCAAATCAATCGTCAAAACGTACTTGCCAAAGGATGGTCACAGAACCTCACTTTCGGACCCTACTATAAAAGGGTTGTACATTTTTTGTATTTTATTTACATTTTTTGAATGTGATTTATGAGTGAAACACTGTATTGATTATTTGTATATTACTTCAGTGCCCTCTACAGTTCAGGTCGTGTCATGGTATTACCTGGTCAGTCACGTAGCCCCAATCACTGAACATTGGGTTCAGCTGTTATACCTTTGAGGTCTGTAATCAGTACAACTGAGTTGCTGAAGAGGGAAGGAGCTCTCCTTCAGCTAAAAAGAGTTTCTACATTACATTACATTACAGTCATTTAGCAGACGCTTTTATCCAAAGCGTCTTACAATAAGTGCAGTTTCTAAAAACTATAGCAAATCTAATCTGTGCGGAAGGCGCACACGGTATGTTTTTGTTATGCGTTTCTGTTGAGAGCGAGGCCCAAGCCACCAATGTGACCCCTAGACCACCAGCTCCTGCGAGGCCCCAGCCACAGACACCTGCCATGTCGGCCTCCAAGAAGAAAAGAGAGAAGCTGAAACACAACCGTGCTGCCAGGGCACCTGCTGCTGCCGCTGCCTGGCCCGAAGGCAGCGAGAGATGGAACAATTGGAATCCACCTTACAACGCTGTCCATACAACAGGGGGGGGACCACCGCCGTACCCCCACCCGTATCCGCCAAGGGGACCCCAACAAGGACCCTACCCCGGCCCCGATCCTACAACAGGATTCTACGGGGCACCCCCCAGCCAATACCGACCCGATCCAAGAAGCCAACATGGTCCATACATTTAGAGACCATTGAAACATGCAAAACTGATGTTTAGCTTATAGCATTATAGCTCTGCTATGTTTTTGCTTAGATCGCTTCCCACACACATTTTCTCACCAGCTGCCTGTGTAAGCTGATAACAGGCCAGACAGCCAAGGTCACGCACTGTCTGCTTGGCGGAGGTGAGACGTGACAGGAAGTAATCACGTGCTTCGAGAGTTGGAAGTTGGACTGGAAGGGAGGGGTGAGCGATGCCATGTAATGACAGTGTTCTGCCACAGGGGTTGATGTACTTAACCTCCGGTCGCCCAGGGATGGGGAAGATTTTTCCTGGACTTTGCATCTAGAGACTTCTGTTTTGCTCATATTTAGCTGCTAGCCACTTCGGTGGCCTTTTCCTCTTCTCAATACTTTACTCTCTATATTTGTAACTCACTTCCTTAATAAATCTTTTTATTGAACTTCATTTTCGTGTGACGGCTGCCTCCCCACTGCCTCATTAGCCAAGAAAGATATCCGGGTATTTTGTCCTTTTCCTGTATTTTTGTGGTAAGATTGCTAACACATATTACTACATTAGTATAGGAGCTAACCCGTGTTTGAGAGTTTCTCTCTAACTGACACGGGTTGGGACAGGCCCTGTCAACGGTCTAAAGTTTCATTCTCAGCTATCTGCTATTTATTACTAAGTAAGGTGGTTGGTGCTAGGTTCATTTCTCAACGAGTGGCTCTCATTTATTTCCTATAAAAGCAGGATACAGAGCGCTACTCACGAGAGATCACTAGACACTAGCTGCCGTGTAATAACGCAGAGCCAGGAGTGAAATTAGGTCTGTTACAGTTGATGTTGGAGCACACGCAGATACAACAGTAGTTGTGTCCCGTAACTGCTGGTCAAAAGACGCCAAGGAAATAGTATTGGTCTCCGATCACTGAGTGTTATTAAATCTTATTTTAGATTTGTGCCTGAGTTTTGAACAATGTCTAGTCCTGAGTCTAGTCGTTGTCGGAAGCCACTTGTAATCTACCGAGAATAGGTCCTCTAGGTTGAACTCAAGAGACAGAGTTTATCCATTCTAGATAAAGCGGTAAGTAGGAGTAAGGTTACAATTCCAGTAACCGGAGAGGAATTAGCACGCCTCGAAGGGGTTCTGGTGAGGGAGTCTGGGTCTAACTCGCCCAGGGTCTGATTCCCTTTACAGTTTCCTTTGTGTAAAATGTCACCATTGTTGTTGTATTGGATGTTTTATGTTTATGTGAAAATGGACATTTGATTGATAATATGTACAAACAATTCATTCATTCATCAACACGGACATTTCATTCATCGACATTTAAAAAGACAGTATGATTGTCAACATGGACATTTGTATTTCATGATGTTTATAATTCATTGTTTAAAAAGATATTATTTGTTTTTGTGATTGCAGTTTTTCACGTTGTTGTTGTCTACATGGGGTTAAAATAAAGAGCCCCCGTGAACTACTACACCAGTGAAGCATGGTTCATTCTGCCGCAGAACAATATAATCTAGGTAAGCGGTTATATTAAGTATGACTGATATACCGAGCCTTCCAGCCCGTCTATTAACAATAATAATAATAATAAGGGTAATAATAATAATAATAGAACCGCTGACTTGAAAAATCCCTTTCGGAGTGTGGGGGGCAATGTGTCGGACTAGCGTAGCGGTGTGACGGACCCCCGGTGGTTCGATGTGGAGGTGTTTCGAAATGGAAGAGCGCACCCGTCCAGAAGATCCATTCCCCATTCAGACGTAGGACAGTGATATATTAATCCAAAATTAACTAATTTAATCAATAAGTAATCAATAAGCTCTGGTCCATAATCGTTCCACTTGTATGCCCTGGATTTATTCTCAACATCATCTTTTTACCTGGTAAACGTGAGCATGTTATATCCTTTTCAGGTTATTAGTCTATTATTTGCTGGCGGGGTTAAACCTTGTAAACATTACACATTACGTTCAGCTGATCCATCGTGCAATAGTGGGACTCGCTTCCAGACAGATCAGAATGATGTTCAAGTTCTCTGTCAGTGTCAAGGCATTGCGGCCGAGAGCTGTAAGTTTGGACGAGAAGTTAAACTCCGGTGTTGCCAGATTTTTAGAGACAAATAAGCAACCAAGTCTATGAAAATAAGCCCAAAAGAAGCAACTGGCACTTAGGCCATTATAAGCACTTTAATTAAACCGTTGTGAGCTTGTAGATCTGCTATATTTAAAAAAATATATTGTAATAAAATGTGGAATATTTGGAAGATTTTTTAAACATTCTAACAACACAAATCTGCCTCCAGCTGGCACAAAACATTTTCAGATGGGGCTTATAGGGATAAATTAGCCTACATATTAACTTGGGGGTCCATGACATATAAATATTTGAGAACCACCGGTTAAAACAATTGAACAATTGTGAAGCAAGCCCTGTTAGCAGAGGTCAAACTTCAGCGGCTCTGCATGAGAACCATACAACACATAATAATACCGAACTTCACGGGGGAAATAAATAAATTATAACATATGGAGACAGGAGACACGGAGCTTCGTCATACACAGCTTCTAGGTTCTAGCTGCCCTCACCTAGCAGTGAGGTTTTTTATTGAACACGCACCACACCCAAATCAGCTCAATAATACACGCCCATCACAGATGGCATCGTTCAAGCAACCAGTGTCAGTGTCAATAATCAAATCATACAAAGAAACAGTCATCATTAAGTTTGCCCTTAATAAAACAAATAATTATTACAAATGAGAGCATAACTCAACACCCCCACTTGTTCTCACTTTGTTATCATCATGAACCTTGTACATTTTTTTTTTCACATTCCAAACATAAATTCAGCAAACTTAAGTAACTTAGATTTAGTAGCAGGTTTTGTCATGACATCTGCTACCATTTCCTCAGGCGGACAACATTGTAATACATGTTACCATCATTCACAGTGGACCTAATGAAGTGGTACTTTATGTCAATATGTTTGCATCTCTGTCTGTTGACAGGATTCTTTGCCAAAGCAATTGTACCCTGGTTGTCTTCGTAAACCTTAGGTAGTGCATACTCATATTCATCAAGACCTTCTAGAAGTTGTTTCAGGTAAAGACACTCCTGTATTGTTGCGGCTAGAGCCATATACTCTGCCTCACAAGTGGACAGTGCGACAGTGGGTTGCTTTTTGGTCTTCCATGAAACCAAATTGCCTTTTGTGGTTAGGCTTACACAATAACCAGTTGTACTACGTCTATCATCATCAGCCGCCCAATCTGCATCACTATATGCTTGTAGACCTAGTGTCTCATCAGATTTTCTGTAACACAACTCCTTCTCAAAGATACCTCAGTACATGTTTAACTGTGACCCATTGCTCATCAGTTGGCTCTGTAAAGTACTGTGACAGTTTGCTGATAACATAGCTCAAATCAGGTCTTGTGCAGACAGTTAAATAAATAAGGCTACCCACTGCCTCTGTATTTTCTGACATCAGGCATCATGTCGGCACCATCAGTATAATTAAGTTTTTGTTCACAAGGTGTCGATCTAGGCTTACAATCCTGCATGTCAAACCTTTCTAGGATTTTTTCCACATACTTTGCTTGTGACATTTTTACACAGTTATCAATTTGGTTGAAATCAATACCTAGAAAATGTCTAAGTTTCCCCAAATCTTTCATTTGGAATCTCGAAACAAGCATGTCCTTCACAGTTCTCAGAGCATTTTCATCACTTGCAGCAATGATTAAGTCATCAACCCATATTATCATGATTACTTTTTCATTTTCAGTTTCTCTGGTGTACACACAATTGTCAGCTTGATTTTGCACAAAGTGGATTTTGGTCAGGTATTCATGCAAAACCTTGTTCCAATTTCTGCCAGATTGTTTTAGACCATACAATGACCTTTCTAGCTTACAAACCAATTTTTCATTGGTGCTAGATTTCACCTCGTAACCCTCGGGTTGTTCCATATAAATTTCACAATCTATAGGTGCATTTAAGTAGGCAGTTTTAACATCCATCTGGTGCAAAATCAGGTTTTCCTGTGCTGCTTTCTGCATCAACACTCTGATACTTGTTAAGCTGTAGGAGAAAATGTCTCCTCATAGTCAACTCCCATTTTTTGACTGTACCCTTTAGCCACATACCTAGCCTTGTATTTTTCAGACCCATCAATGTTGTTCTTCATTGCATAAACCCATCTACCCCCCACTGCTTTCTTACCCTCAGGTAAGTTGGTTAGAGTAAATGTGTTATTTTCTTTAAGCGATTGCATTTCCTCATCCATCGCATGGACCCACTCTTTTGAGTTACCAGTAGAAACAACTTAGCAACCTTACATACAGAAAACATCATTCCTGTTTTATTTGATTTTTACATACAGTAAAATTATTCTGTTGTCTGCTTGATATTCTGCCTCAAGTGTGTGTGTGTGTGTGTGTGTGTGTGTGTGTGTGTGTGTGTGTGTGTGTGTGTGTGTGTGTGTGTGTGTGTGTGTGTGTGTGTGTGTGCGCGTGCGTGTGTGTGCAGATGTGTTTGTGTTCGGAGCATACAATGTGCGTTCCACTCACAACTAATCAAACAGGTAAATTCAAGCTTTCTCACCACGAGAGAGTATTAAACGAGTGAGTGACTAGTGACTAACCCTAACAAGTGCATCGAGAAACCAAATCATGGAAAAGAAGCAGAGGTTAAAATGTCATTTAGATAGCATATTATTTAGATAGATTCATATGTTGACCTGGAATCCTATAGTTTGTATAGTTTCAATATACAGATTATTTATTTTGTGATATTATACTGTTTCGACTGATGCTAGGTTCTTGGTTTACCTATGACCTTAGATTACTGAGGCACTACACTGTCTCTATACATTTGATGAATGTGTTTACCGTGATTACTTTAAGTTGCTCTGGATGAAGAGCGTCTGCTAAATACCTAAATAGAAAATTGCAAAGAGCTTGAAACCTACTGAGATCCATGTGGTCTTCAGGTTCCTGTTTAATAGAAACAGTCCTGGCTGGAGAACTCATCTTCACCTGCAGACTGGACTCCACACACTGGTCTGGAATGAATAATAACTTAAATAATAAGGACTTTGATGTGACATGAATAAGGACTTTATATGATGTGACATGAATAATGACTTAAATAATAAGGACTTTGATGTGACATGAATAAGGACTTTATATGATGTGACATGAATAATGACTTAAATAATAAGGACTTTATATGATGTGACATGAATAAGGACTTTATATGATGTGACATGAATAATAACTTAAATAATAAGGACTTTTATGTGACATGAATAAGGACTTTATATGATGTGACATGAATATTAACTTAAATAAGGACTTTTAAGTGACATGACTAATGACTTAAATAATAAGGACTTTGATGTGACATGAATAAGGACTTTTATGATGTGACATGAATAATGACTTAAATAATAAGGACTTTGATGTGACATGAATAAGGACTTTCAAAGGTAGGGTAAGTGTTTGGTTAAAATAAGTGTTAAATGGCTCAATATTCTGATGGTACTCATTTCTATAGAGTGTTTGTTCAGTAACAGGAGTCTCCATGTCTCTCCAGCTCTTTATTAAACAGCAGGTGCATATTCAGGTTGGGATACCAACTTTATCCAATCAGGATAGAGAATTCAGTCACATGAAATTGCAAGTGATGACACACATAAATGAGCAGACACAATCGGAACTGGAACAAACTATGAAAATGAAGCTGATAAATGGGTACTCTCTCCTGATAGGATGGAAATGTGTTTTGTGTTTATTTAAGTCGCTTTGGATAAAGGCGTCTGCTAAATGACTGTAATGTAATGTAACTAAAAAGCTGGAGAGACAGGGAGACCCCTGTTACTGAACAAACACTCTATAGCATAGCCCCATTAAGAACCTCTCACTCCAATACAGCTCAGAGATGAGGTCCTATGCCGAGGTCTCCCAGAATCGCAAAGGGTCCGCTGTTTACCCTTTTCGCCACATCTTATCCATAAACTAATGATAGATTCCAAAGCGTACAGATGTTTAAGGTTTGGTTTCCCATTGTAGCCGAACCGGGAGCAGTACTGGCACCGGACGTGGGGGGTTGTCCGGGTTGAATGGGAAACATGGCCACAGGCTGACTAAATAAGCCATTTAAACGGGTTGTTTCGTCCCCGGCCTAAAATATTTTGTGCCCAACCAAACCTTAAACATCCGTACGCTTTGGAAGCTACCATTAGTTTATGGATACGATGTGGTGAAAAGGGTAAACAGCGGACCCTTTGCGGCCGTTCAACCGATCTTGGGAGACCTCGGCATAGGACCTCATCTCGGAGCTGTATAGCGGAGTGAGATCCGTGCCTGATTATCAGCCTGAATCTGAGTGGAGCTTCAGTCTGACATTGGCTGCAGTGTCCGGGATTACCAGGGGGAGGGGATTAAAATTTCCCTAAACCAATCACAAGAGATCCACGGATCCGCCTACATCTGACGTCATCGCACAGCTTGTTTTAGCAGATATTCGCTAATCTGAGTTCCCAGAGGTTTTCGCCAGCTCTCGCCTACAAACGGTTGGGCCGAGGAAACTTCTGGGCCAGAACCCCTATATTTGTGGGCGGGATGTAACTTACGCTCAGAATCTGAGCGGGCACGCCTCTTACCGGTCTGAGAGCTGTGCAACTCGTCTAAACAGTCCGACGAGAGGCAAACAGCAGTACACAACAATGGCGGCCGCAATTTCTCAAGGAGAAATTGCTTCCAGTCGCTCCTATTTACATGCAACACCCACTGCGTGTGGATCCCGCCCCCTTTTCTTCATTGGCTATTGATTTGAATCAGAACGCAGTGGCCGCGCCCCTGCTGTTCAGGATCTAAGCCGAAGTCTCCCAGACTAGATATTTGCTAATTGCTTGTCTCTGATTTGACAGGTTTTTCTTCGACCGTGAAAAGCCATAGGCTCACATTATGACACCAGACCAAGCGGAGGAGTCCACTCAGAGAGTGGGCGGGGTCTATGGTCTGGAACCAGGCTAGGAGTGAGGCGAACTGCCTTATCCCATATTGTTGAAGCGAAAGGGGGCGGGCGGGTGGGGAGAGAGTCAGCGCACTTAAGTCAAGGCACAGACTACTGTGTTGTTGACGGACAACGGATGCACGCTTATGAGAAACACCACAAATAAAACCTGGCAAAACAGGTGCGTGCATTAGCGCAAGATGAGGATAAGGGAAACATTCAGTTTAAATGTCCAGTTTTCTAATTATAATAATTTGCTTAAACTTTCAGGACAGCCCAAGTACAAATATAATTTAAAAGTAACCTTTTCATAAATGATATTTGTACTTAGGCTGTCCTGAAAGTTTATAATATTCAGAGAAATTTAAAGTTTCAAATTCAAAAGTAGTGGTAGTAGACAAGAATTAGCAAATTGGACATTTAAACTGAATGTTTCCCTTCTATAGCAATGATAACTATCAGCATATAGAGCTTTAACCTTTTTGCGAACGCGGAAGGAGGCGCCCAAGTGGAGCCTACTATGAAACTCTGCTCGGCTTGTGTGTGTGTCTGTCTGTGTGCAGTGCACTGCCTGGGCGCGGCCGACAGAGTGCGCCAGAGTGCAGCTACAGTCAAAACACACTCACTCACACACACACACACACACACACACAAGTCTGTAAATACACAATATTTTCGAGCTGCGTTCGCTTCCAGCGTTCGCGCGTCTTACTTGTAACAAAAAACTTTTAGTTTTAACCAGAACACATCACGTACCTTACCTTTATTAATAAGGACTCTGATGTGATGAAGGTTGAATATGAAACAGAGGGAACAGAGGTTGTTAAGAAGTGAGACTGGACAATGAAACCAGATGTCTTTTTACCAGTACGTCACTTCATTAATGCTGGACAATATGGACTGCATTTGATATCAATATCTTTATGTTAATGTTGACATACCTGTGGATTACACCAAGTACAATGACTTTTTTTTTGCTGCTCTCCCTCATGGAGCTACTTGCGGATTATACCAGGGTCAGTCCACCTTCAGGGACACGCACTGACCTTTTGCACCTTAATCCTATGTATAACGCACTGACTTTTTGTCTTTTTTATTGTGCTCTTTTTTTTCTCTAAGCACCTTAACGTCCATAAGTATATCATGCACAGTATACATACATTGCTGCTATGCTCAGGCACCTTAGTTTGTTTCTTATCTCAGGTACTTTTGTAAATATGTAGAAAACTTGTTTGGCCTTTCTGTTATTCTCTTGTTTGATCTCCTTCCCACTTACCCCCCCCCCCTCTTCTTTCTAAGGAAATTAACGTTGCGATTAGCCTGGTAAACCCTCCCTCCGGAAATCTCATTTCAATTCGATTTCAGAAAGGAGTCTGGTCTGAAACGCCTTTCTGCAATAATCGCTGTGGGCTGGAGTTGGGCGGGAGTAATACCGTTGACTGACAACCCCTTCAACCAATGATCGTTTTTCCCCTTCAGCCAATGAGCAGTTCAATTTGACGAGCTCCAGACTATGTGACGCAACGGGACTTTTGGGACGGCCATGCCGAAAATAGGTTGCCTTATTGGGATACATGCGTGTCACTCCCCGCCCCTGCCGGTTCTCTAAATTTATATTTTTAAATAGGCTCTGTCATGATTAATTGACCACATATATGAAGTTAAACAACTAAATTATATCCAAACGATATCTTATAAGTAAATTCCGTGCCTCAAAAAAGAAGTTTGAAAGCGTTATAAAACTGAAAGTAAGAAGTGAAGGCACTCGCACAAACAACAATGGCTGCCGTTCGTCTTTTTTCGGCGGCTCTCAGGCTGCACTCGGGTTCATTCGGGCTCACTCGAACTCGCCACCTGATTGGCCAACTGTCGCTGTCAATCACAGAACAATGAGCGACGACGCTGATAGGCTCGTCGGCTCGGCGAGCAGAGCGATTATTGGAGAAAGGCGTTTCAGACCAGACTCCTTTCTGAAATCGAATTGAAATGAGATTTCCGGAGGGAGGGTTTACCAGGCTACGTTGCGATGGGAATGATGTAAAAAAACGAATTTCACCATCTTTTTTTACCTTGTAAACCTGTGATGTGACAATAAACCTGATTCTGATTCTGTTAATATGTATTGTCTCTGCTTAGCTTAACACACACACACACACACACACACACACACACACACACACACACACACACACACACACACACACACACACACACACACACACAGAGCTCGTGTTGAATAGAATGTGTTTACCAACCTGCAGTGTAAGGATGGATGTCCATATCAAAGTCAACGTCCAGCAGTTTGTTTTGTGTCTCCAGCAGAGTTTCTAGTGTCTCTATCTCTCTCTGGAAGAGGTTGCACATGAACTCTGCAGCCGCACTGAGGCGCTCCAACACAAACACTCTGACATTAAGCTTCACACTACAAACATCAACACCACGCTGTTTTTCCAAAACACACGATATCTCCTCTCCCACCGACGTCATGTGTTCATTTATCTTCAGCCGTACAGACTCCATTTGACTCATTTTACCTCCTTCATCTTTATGAGACATTTCCACCAAGCTCTCTATAAGTCTATTCCTACGTTGAGGATCCCAAACAAATGTAACGATAACGATAGCCGGGCTCCTGAAAATAAACAACACGCATTTACTTCCGGGTCAACGTTTTACAAGCACGAGCAGCAAAGGATCCAGGCACTGTTGCCTTTCGCCACCTGGTGGAGGACGTGTGTAACTGAGTAAAGGACAGATGGATGGATGGAGGGACTGCCTTCCACTTTCTTTTTAATAACATGAATGTTATACAAAAATGATACTAATATATCATTTACATATAGACGCAAAGTGAGGTTATTATATTCTTAATCAAAATGTTGATATTATCAAAAACAAGTACCAAACATATGTACGTGTCTACATATTTTGACAGCTTCAGTTACTAGTTATTATTGTGGAAATGTAACATTTCCTCTGTGAGAGAATGAATGAGTTTATACTAATATGCATTTTAGGAGATTGTTTCAATACAAAAGATGACAATAATATGACAATAATTATGTAATATAATAATGGGAAATATTATAATGAGAAAATGAGAGTAAAGAATAGATAGGGAAAAGGAAAAGTGAAGAAAATGGAAGAAGAAAAGGTGGACAGGGTCCTGTTGTCTTGGAAGGCAACGGGAGTCTGACATCGATCTGGATGTTGGGGTTGGGGCAGCTTAAATACAGATTCTACAAGGATACATACACATTGTTATGATATTTATGATAATCTGGATGTTGGGGCAGCTTAAATACATATTCTACACATTGTCATTGACTAAAAGATGCGTCCTCAGCACTTCTCTTCTGCCTGAATATTAACATAAATAGTTGTGTAATGTTACACCCTGTACAGGTGTCACCAATGATACTAATTAAATAAACATGCAAGATAGCAGCACCCACTCTGTTTACTTTGACTTGAATGAAACACAGCCTTAATGTGTATCATTGAAAAGGTCTATTCCAGTCTAAAACTAGAATTATGACATTATTATGTCCAGTAATTTTTCTTAAGGACAGCCAGACAAACAGCGCCCCCAACTGGAGCTAAGTGGGGTGGTAGAAGTGAAACGTTATCTTATTGCTGCAGCCAATTGGTACTTTGAACCAGGACTCACCTGTGGCAGCAAATCAATTAAGGAACCCTTAAAAGCCCCCAACTCCCCATTGGCAGTTCTCTTTGTTCAGAAGGACAACAGAGGCAACAACCTGTATGTGTTGTAGAGGCAAGGAACCATGGAACCATCTGGAAGATGATCTTTCTACAACATCACTTCCTTCAACGTAATGAAGCTGTTCTGTTTTCTCCATCCTTGGTCTCTCTGCTCACTAAAAGGCCCTGTTCAGACTGGCAGCCCAAATCACATTGTTGTCCTATCCAGATTGGAACTAGATGTATTTGATCAGGTCTGAACAGCATAAAACCACATGGAAACAGATTCTTGTTTGAAATGTGATTCAAATGTGATTTCTAAAGATGTGTCTCAGTCTGGACATTCTGACACTGAAGCAGGATTTATATTTTGTTGTACAACGGTGTCCCAAACTCCCAATAGACAATATACAAGTTCACAATGTGACGTGTTGCGAACTTGTAGATTGGCTATTTTTTAATAAACACATTTGATCTAATTCACTTGCAAATAACAGTGTGAACAGTCAGTCCTAAAGATCAGATTTGAGAAACAAATCAACAAAGGTCTTACTTTATTGTCAGGCCTGCCTCCATTCCCCCTGAGCTGCCACAACAAATAGCATCTTTAACCCTTAACACACAGACTGTTAAACACTTACTGATTTAACCACTTGAACCCCAGCGTCCATATTCTAGGGGGAAACATTAGCCAAAATAGCAGATCTACACGTTAACAATGCCTCACTTTTGCGACACATTGTGAACTTGTAGATCTGCTATGTGTGGCGAAGAGATGGAGTAGACGCTAACTCAATCTAGTTCTCTAAGACTACAGGTGTTTAAGTGGTTAAAAACAACAACCTTGTATTGGCCCATCATCACCTTTGAGTGTAATTGATCATAGTATGTTGTATAGCCTACATGTAGGTAGTGATCATGGTATGTTGTATAGCCTACATGTAGGTAGTGATCATAGTATGTTGTATAGCCTACATGTAGGTAGTGATCATAGTATGTTGTATAGCCTACATGTAGGTAGTGATCATAGTATGTTGTATAGCCTACATGTAGGTAGTGATCATAGTATGTTGTATAGCCTACATGTAGGTAGTGATCATAGTATGTTGTATAGCCTACATGTAGGTAGTATGTTGTATAGACGGTAACACTTGCTATGGATTCTTTGTCTATAATGCTTTATAAATATACTTATAATACTGTATAATTATAAGAACCCATAAATACTAATGCTTAATAACAATAATCGTAACACATTATAAAGCCTTCATTATAAAGCATTCAGACCACACCGCCAACTCAGTGCATGAGTAGCACGGCTTGGGAGTGGTAAGTCGTGCGGTAAGTACTGGAAGCTGAGGATAGGTCAGCAATCCATCTCCCAGGGGTAACGGGGACAGACTCCTGCGTGTTACTCGGCTGATACCGACAATAAGCCACCTCCCGACCTACTTATTCATAATGTATATGGTCAAGTATCACACAGCTTCATAATTAAAGGTCACTCACACTTTTTATTTAGGCCAGGATCTTGATTCATAATAATTCTCATAGTTGTAATACATTATAATAATTATACAATGCATTATCACTGCTCATTAATCGTAAATAATCGAGGCAGAAGCTAAACATAATGGTGATAAATCATATGTTTGTTTGATGTCATTTATCAACTCAGATTGATCCTTTGAAAAAAACAATTGTTTCCATTTAACTAACAGCTTCTCTGCGTATGAATCTATGTGCATTTGGACCAAAGTGTTTGTCACAAACTGCAGCTAAAGGTTTTTCCCCCCTGTATGAGTCCTCATGTGTGTTTTTAGATTACTGTTGCGACTAAAGCCTTTGTTACAAACTGTACAAGTAAATGGCTTTTCCCCTGTATGAGTCCTCATGTGTCTTTTTAGATCACCGTTGTGACAAAAGCCTTCGTTACAAACTGTACAAGTGACTGGCTTTTCCCCTGTATGAGTCCTCATGTGTCTTTTTAGATCACCATTGCGACTAAAGCCTTTGTTACAAACTGTACAAGTGAACGGCTTTTCCCCTGTATGAGTCCTCATGTGTCTTTTTAGATCACTGCTGTCACAAAAGCCTTTGTTACATACTGTACAAGTGAATGGCTTTTCCCCTGTATGAGTCCTCATGTGTTTTTTTAGATCACTGCTGTCACAAAAGCCTTTGTTACATACTGTACAAGTGAATGGCTTTTCCCCTGTATGAGTCCTCATGTGTATTTTTAGATGTTCCTTTTGATTAAACATTTTGCAACACACTGTACAACTAAATCTTTTCTTCCCTGTGTGACTCTGCATGGAGTGAGTTTCTTTCAATAATTTCAGGTCCTGGGACATCTTGTTGCTC
The DNA here is from genome assembly GCF_963454915.1 of Gymnoscopelus microlampas. NCBI lineage: Eukaryota > Metazoa > Chordata > Actinopteri > Myctophiformes > Myctophidae > Gymnoscopelus > Gymnoscopelus microlampas. Next base: position 60,862,246 of record NC_139962.1, on the reverse strand, counting down.
AAAGACAATCTCTGTCCTTCCACATGTTGTGTCTTGTGTGACTTCAGTGTGTTTAAAGGTGACTGATCTACACTGGGCTCCCACTCATCACTGTCTTCAGTGATGTCAGATTCAGAACAGTGTGAAGAGAGGAGCTGGTCATCACTAGTTGGATGTGATGTTCCACAGTCCTCTACATCAGCTTGTGTTTTCATGTGTTCAGTTGAGGTGCTGGCTACAGGCTCTGTGTCTCTGTTTTCACCATCATCACCTTCACTTTTCACTGCTAGTAATGTCAGCATTGGCCTATCAACCTCTTCTGGTCTTTGAAGAAGCTCCTCCTGCTCCTCTTTAATGTGTGGAGGCTCTGGTTCCTCCTGGACCAGACTGCGGCTCCTCTCCTCTTCAGGGGAAACCTCCTCTTTACACACAGGGAGGTGCAGGACGTCTAAGAAATAGATACAAAGAGAGACCGGTAAAGGTTTGAACATTATTTTCATGCAGTGCTTCCTCTGTTGAATGAAAAGCTACTGCACACACATCCCCAGGTTGCAGTTCTCAACAAATGAATTGCGCTCTCAATTTCCTGATGAAGATCTGACACGGATTGATGTAATCACATTGTTAACAGGGAACAGAAGTATGATCTATCCGATTCTTACCTCCTTATACTGGCTCCCTGTTCATTACAGGATTCAGTTGAAGACTTTAATGTTTGTTTTTAAGTCTTTCAATTGGTTGGCACCAGTGTACATGTCGCAGCTTCTACCTCCCAATAACTCTACAAGGGCATTGAGGTCTACTGACCAGTCACTTCTTAAGGTCCCACCAACAAAACTGAAGACCCGACGTAGCGTCCAAACTGTGGAACGAGCTTCCACCCCATGTTAGAGCATCTCAACCTCTGCCCGTGTTTAAATCACAGTTGAAAACTCACTTGTACTCCTTGGCATTCAAAAATTCTGACAGAGTTGCTGTTTCCACAAGGCATTGTCTATAGAGCACCGAAGTCCTGACGTCACTGCCAGTAGGGGAATCTTAGATCGCTTCATATAAGAACTGTGTTCCAAAACTAAACACACCACCCTGGCGTTTTTACTCATATGGATACAAAGCATCGACTGAAGGTGTAAATGTACACATTTACCCAAAGAGTAACACAATATAAACACTAGAAACGAGCCAAAGATTACATTTCCCATGAACGCGGCTGCTGTGGGGACAGTGATTTCACACCCGGAAGTAGTAGTTCTTAAGACTTTTAAGGCAGAATTAATTCGATTTTCGCCAGAAACAGGCTTTATCAAATATGAATGAATATCATAAACGATGCAGAGCCACCCCCTGATAAAAAACGCCAGGGTGGTGTGTTCATGTTTGGAACACAGTTCTTATATGACGTGATCTAAAATTCCCAAATGGGGATTTCTACACAAAAAATGAAACCACAAACCCTGGAACAGCGCCCTCTACTGGCAGTGACGTCAGACTTCGGTGCTCTATTGTTTTGCTATTGCATATTTTAGTATTTTTTTGTTACCAAGTGTACAGCACTTTGGTTCAACACTGTTGTAAAGGGCTTGAAACTTACTGAGATCTATGTGGTCTTCAGGTTCCTGTTTGATAAAAACAGTCCTGGCTGGAGAACTCATCTTCACCTGCAGACTGGACTCCACACACTGGTCTGGAATGAAGGAATAGAAGAAAGGACTTTAACAATAAGGACTTTGATGTGACATGAATAAGGACTTTTTATGATGTGACATGACTAATGACTTAAATAATAAGGACTTTGATGTGACATGAATAAGGAATTTAAAAGGTAGGGTAAGTGATTTTCTTTGGTTAAAATAAGTGTTAAATAGCTCTATGACTAGGAATGTCAGCTGGACTTAACTGAGAGAAGCAGCTGCTGTATACTTCTCCATTCAAAAGTGTTTTAACAATCGGATTGTGCTGTTTGTGTATTTCTTCTAAAGATTATGTAATATTTATTCGTCCTGAAAATCATTTCGGCCGAAAACCGAATATGCATTTTGTTGCCTTATTCGGCCAAATATATTCTGTGGATTCCTGGTTTAAACCACAGTAAATAAAACACTGTCCTGTACAACTTCATTACAGGTTTAACCACAGTAAATAACACTACAGTACATACTTATCCTGTACAACTTTATTACAGGTTGCATCCTTGCATCAAACAGTCCACGTCCCTCGTCCATCTCTCGCTGTTCCTCTGACAACGTTGAATATCTTTTGGAGGCCATCTCTCTAGATACTGTAGACCTCTCCCTGTGGCCTGTGGAAATCACCAGTAGAAACAACTTAGCAACCTTACATACAGAAAACATCATTCCTGTTTTATTTGATTTTTACATACAGTAAATATCTCCTGTTGTCTGCTTGATATTCTGCCTCAAGTGTGTGTGTGTGTGTGTGTGTGTGTGTGTGTGTGTGTGTGTGTGTGTGTGTGTGTGTGTGTGTGTGTGTGTGTGTGTGTGTGTGTGTAGATGTGTTTGTGTTCGGAGCATACAATGTGCGTTCCACTCACAACTAATCAAACAGGTAAATTCAAGCTTTCTCACCAGGAGAGAGTCTTAAACGAGTGAGTGACTAGTGACTAACCCTAACTAGTGCATCCAGAAACCAAATCATGGAAAAGAAGCAGAGGTTAAAATGTAATTTAGATATCATGTTATTTAGATAGATTCATATGTTGACCTGGAATCCTATAGTTTGTATAGTTTCAATATACAGATTATTTATTTTGTGATATTATACTGTTTCGACTGATGCTAGGTTCTTGGTTTACCTATGACCTTAGATTACTGAGGCACTACACTGTCTCTATACATTTGATGAATGTGTTTACCGTGATTACTTTAAGTTGCTCTGGATGAAGAGCGTCTGCTAAATACCTAAATAGAAAATTGCAAAGAGCTTTAAACCTACTGAGATCCATGTGGTCTTCAGGTTCCTGTTTAAGGTGGTCTTCAGGTTCCTGTTTAATAGAAACAGTCCTGGCTGGAGAACTCATCTTCACCTGCAGACTGGACTCCACACACTGGTCTGGAATGAATAATAACTTAAATAATAAGGACTTTGATGTGACACGAATAAGGACTTTATATGATGTGACATGAATAATAACTTAAATAATAAGGACTTTGATGTGACATGAATAAGGACTTTCAAAGGTAGGGTAAGTGATTTTCTTTGGTTAAAATAAGTGTTAAATGGCTCAATATTCTGATGGTACTCATTTCTATAGAGTGTTTGTTCAGTAACAGGAGTCTCCATGTCTCTCCAGCTCTTTATTAAACAGCAGGTGCATATTGAGGTTGGGATACCAACTTTATCCAATCAGGAAGTCAGTCACATGAAATTGCAAGTGACTGTCTGACTTCTTGTACCGGCGAAACTTTTGCCTATAGGCTTCAGGAACCAATTCAAATGCTCTGAGCACTGCAGCCTTGACTTTGTCCTAATCGAGACTGTCACCTGGTGACAAAGATGCATATGCCTCCTGGGCTTTCCCAGTTAACACGCATTGCAGTAATAATGGCCAAAACTTTTTGGGCCATTTCAAGGCATCAGCCGTGCGCTCAAACAGACCAAAGTAATTATCCACATTCTTAACATTAAATGGAGGAATCATTCGAATGCATTTGTTAACATCAAAATCAGATTTGGTACCACTTGAATGTCGTGGAGAGGGCTGGTTTAGCTCTAACTCTTTTAGGCGGATTTCCTTTTTAGTCTGCTCTTCCAATTCCATCTGCTTAAACCTCAACTCCTGCTCTTTAAGCTTGGCTGTCCTCTCATTGTCCTTGTCCTGCAATTCTATTCGGCGCAGCTCTAGCTCCAATTCCAACCTCCTAATACTCTGATCAGGAGCAGCCTGTTTTGCCGGTGAAGCGGCTATACCAGGATTTGGCAACATGCCTTGCCCAAACAATGCAGTATGCAATTCATGCTTTACAGTTTTCTTTGCTTGGGTCTTTGAGACCGTGACCTTGTAGTGATCAGCAATAGAAATTAAATTATCCTTGGTACATTTTCTAAATGCTTCAAGGGAAGGCTGTTTGACAAAATCGTCCAGCTTAAACTCCATTTTGAAATTTATTTTTAACCTCTCTGTATTGAAACTTTTAAATCGCAAAGCGACAAAAACAAGCGGATAAATTGCAAAAAAGCAATATTGGCGTAAACCACAAAGACGCTTGAGAAAAAAATACAAATAGGCAAAAAAGCCAACGCTTGATGAGACACAGAACCAGCAAGTGAAAAACACTGCCCAACACAACACTCAGCAAAAGTGGTGTCTTAATAAAGTGGTGTGTACAAACTTGGGTCTACCAATGCAAATAACACATTTATCAGAAACTCAGTAGTCATAAGTTAAATTAACTTATTGCTGATGAAACTGATATACTTATTATTATGTAAACAAAAGATAGCCCAGACTAATTGAATTTTAATGAAGGTGGACAAAATAAATCCAAATCTTCAAATTAAATGTGCACACCAACAAAGTTCAACTTACTCAACTAGAGAAAAAAAATAGTTTTGACGAGCCCCCATTATGTTACGGTCTCCACAAAGTAATATAATAAACCAATGGCTCGAGGTGGAGACCCCAACATAAATTGGACACAAAACAATTAGCAAAGATTTACATAATTTTATTTAACTGCCACAATGGAAATAAACAAACAATATGAGGAATACTTTACCAAATGAATGAACCAAAAGGAGGCCTGGAGATGCCGGCAAACTGAATAGAATGGAGGGGGGACCAGGCCACCCCCTATAGGGACGCCGAAGCTCCTTCGCCCCCTCCCCACACATAAATGAGCAGACACAATCGGAACTGGAACAAACTATGAATATGAAGCTGATAAATGGGTACTCTCTCCTGATAGGATGGAAATGTGTTTTGTGTTTACATTACATTAGGCTACATTACATTACAGTCATTTAGCAGACGCTTTTATCAAAAGCGACTTCCAATAAGTGTATTCAACATAGGTAGGGAACGAAAACTACTAATCACCAGAAGTCCTAAGTGCATTTTCTGCAAAAAACAAGCAACCAAGAGTATACCTAGCGCTAAGGTAAAAGTGCAATATATCACCTACCTACTTTCTTAAACAGATGAGACAAAATAGCAAAATCAAATGAGCACGAGCTCAAACAAATAAGTGTATCGACTAAACAAGATCCAATAAAACAATACAAAACCCCATTAAGAACCTCTTACTCCAATACAGCTCTGAGATGAGGTCCTCTGCCGAGGTCTCCCAGAATCGCAAAGGGTCCGCTGTTTACCCTTTTCGCCACATCTTATCCATAAACTAATGATAGATTCCAAAGCGTACAGATGTTTAAGGTTTGGTTTCCCATTGTAGCCGAACCGGGAGCAGTACTGGCACCGGACGTAGGGGGGTTTTCCGGGTTGAATGGGAAACATGGCCACAGGCTGACTAAATAAGCCATTTAAACGGGTTGTTTCGTCCCCGGCCTAAAATATTTTGTGCCCAACCAAACCTTAAACATCCGTACGCTTTGGAATCTACCATTAGTTTATGGATACGATGTGGTGAAAAGGGTAAACAGCGGACCCTTTGCGGCTGTTCAACCGATCTTGGGAGACCTCGGCATAGGACCTCATCTCGGAGCTGTATAGCGGAGTGAGATGAGCCTGATTATCAGCCTGAATCTGAGTGGAGCTTCAGTCTGACATTGGCTGCAGTGTCCGGGATTACCTGGGGGAGGGGATTAAAATTTCCCTAAACCAATCACAAGAGATCCACGGATCCGCCTACATCTGACGTCATCGCACAGCTTGTTTTAGCAGATATTCGCTAATCTGAGTTCCCAGAGGTTTTCGCCGGCTCTCGCATACAAACGGCCGAGGAAACTTCTGGGCCAGAACCCCTATATTTGTGGGCGGGATGTAACTTACGCTCAGAATCTGAGCGGACACGCCTCTTACCGGTCTGAGAGCTGTGCAACTCGTCTAAACAGTCCGACGAGAGGCAAACAGCAGTACAAAACAATGGCGGCCACAATTTCTCAAGGAGAAATTGCTTCCAGTCGCTCCTATTTACATGCAACACCCACTGCGTGTGGATCCCGCCCCCTTTTCTTCATTGGCTATTGATTTGAATCAGAACGCAGTGGCCGCGCCCCTGCTGTCCAGGATCTAAGCCGAAGTCTCCCAGACTAGATATTTGCTAATTGGCTTGTCTCTGATTTGACAGGTTGGACAGCCTAAGTACAAATATAATTTAAAAGTAACCTTTTCATAAATGATATTTGTACTTAGGCTGTCCTGAAAGTTTATAATATTTAGAGAAGTTTAAAGTTTCAAATACAAAAGTAGTAGTAGTAGACAAGAATTAGCAAACTGGACATTTAAACTGAATGTTTCCCTTCTATAGCAATGATAACTATCAGCATATAGAGCTTTAACCTTTTAACACATTTTTTTTTGTTTTAACCAGAACACACCGCGTACCTTACCTTTATTAATAAGGACTTTGATGTGATGAAGGTTGAATATGAACAGAGGTTGTGAAGAAGTGAGACTGGACAGTGAAACCAGATGTCTTTTTACCAGTACGTCACTTCATTAATGCTGGACAATATGGACTGCATTTGATATCAATATCTTTATGTTAATGTTGACATACCTGTGGACTACACCAGGTACAATGACTTTTTTTTTTGCTGCTCTCCCTCATGGAGCTACTTGCGGATTATACCAGGGTCAGTCCACCTTCAGGGACACGCACTGACCTTTTGCACCTTAATCCCATGTATAACGCACTGACTTTTTGTCTTTTTTATTGTGCCCTTTTTTTTCTCTAAGCACCTTAACGTCCATAAGTGAGTCAATATGACTTAGCTTTTTTTTTTTTTTTTTTTACTGAGATTTTCCATTTAACTTTTTTTTAAGTGGATGTTGTACAGTTAGAAATGCATGTTGGTCAAGCTCCCACACTTTTTATGAATGAACTGTAATATATGTCAACAGTAAAATATGTCCACCCTGTCAGGAAAATTTGGGTCAGTTTTAGGATTTAATTGGCACATGCTGGACCTTCTGTTAGCAACTTAGCTCAGTTAGCAAGATGACTCTATACTTTTAAACAGATATATTTCAAATTTCAGAAAAGTTTTTATATTCATTGATATTTCAGTATGACAGAGTGGACATGCTAAGCTTGACAACATACAACTACACACATAAACTATGAAAAATACAATATATATATAAGTGTAAATATTTACTGGCAACTTGCCACAGCTTCAGCCTCCATTGAAGTAAGACAGGAAGAAGACAACAAGGGAACTTAAACTTAAGTAAGTTTCTTAAAGGGCCAGTTTACCCCCAAATGACAGGGTGGACAGCAATGTCAGGGACACAAAAAATGTTCAATATGATTATAAAAACAGACTATATCATATGATTTAAGATCAAAATGACTTGTTTTATCAAATAAGGTGTTGTGGACAATCAAACTATGTAAAAAGAAAAAGAAAAATCAAAAAATGAACCACTTATTAGACACACTGTAGTTAGCAGAGTGGTGTGTGGGACATGCCAAAACCATATACATCCAATGTTACAGATCTGTATAAAATGAAGGAAACACATTTCCAGAGACTCATCATTGTACTGATAAGTGTGTAAATGTTTGGCCATTCATAATAAGACCTCAGAGTTTCATTATTTTTGTTACATTTTCATGATATTTGAGTGATTGTGGTGAGGACATCCTACCTTATGGTGATATTGACTCAAGTATATCATTCACAGTATACATACATTGCTGCTATGCTCAGGCACCTTAGTTTGTTTGTGTATCTTAGGTACTTTTGTAAATATGTAGAAAACTTATTTGGCCTTTCTGTTGTTCTCTTGTTCTCTTCTGTTGTTCCCCCCCACTCTTCTTCTTCTTCTCCCTCCCCCCTCTTCTTTCTATGGAAATTAACGTTGCGATGGGAATGATGTAAAAAAAAAAAACGAATTTCACCCACTTTTTTTACCTTGTAAACCTGTGATGTGACAATAAACCTGATTCTGATTCTGTTCATATTTATTATTTCTGCTTAGCTTAACACACACACACACACGCACACGCACGCACGCACGCACACACACACACACACACACACACACACACACACACACACACACACACACACACACACACACACACACACACACACACACACACACACACACACACACACACACAGCTCGTGTTGAATAGAATGTGTTTACCAACCTGCAGTGTAAGGATGGATGTCCATATCAAAGTCAACGTCCAGCAGTTTGTTTTGTCTCTCCAGCAGAGTTTCTAGTGTCTCTATCTCTCTCTGGAAGAGGTTGCACATGAACTCTGCAGCCGCACTGAGGCGCTCCAACACAAACACTCTGACATTAAGCTTCACACTACAAACATCAACACCACGCTGTTTTTCCAAAACACGCGATATCTCCTCTCCCACCGACGTCATGTGTTCATTTATCTTCAGCCGTACAGACTCCATTTGACTCATTTTACCTCCTTTATCTTTATGAGACATTTCCACCAAGCTCTCTATAAGTCTATTCTATTCCTACGTTGAGGATCCCAAACAAATGAAACGATAACGATAGCCGGGCTCCTGAAAATAAACAACACGCATTTACTTCCGGGTCAACGTTTTACAAGCACGAGCAGCAAAGGATCCAGGCACTGTTGCCTTTCGCCACCTGGTGGAGGACGTGTGTAACTGAGTAAAGGACAGATGGATGGATGGAGGGAGGGAGGGACTGCCTTCCACTTTCTTTTGAATAACATGAATGTTATACAAAAATGATACTAATATATCATTTACATATAGACGCAAAGTGAGGTTATTATATTCTTAATTAAAATGTTGATATTATAAAAAACAAGTACCAAATATGTACGTGTCTACGTATTTTGACAGCTTCAGTTACTAGTTATTATTGTGGAAATGTAACATTTCCTCTGTGAGAGAATGAATGAGTTTATACTAATATGCATTTTAGGAGATTGTTTCAATACAAAAGATGACAATAATATGACAATAATTATGTAGTGTAATAATGGGAAATATTATAATGAGAAAATGAGAGTAAAGAATAGAAAGGGAAAAGGAAAAGTGAAGAAAATGGAAGAAGAAAAGGTGGACAGGGTCCTGTTGTCTTGGAAGGCAACGGGAGTCTGACATCGATCTGGATGTTGGGGTTGGGGCAGCTTAAATACAGATTCTACAAGGATACATACACATTGTAATGCTATTTATGATAATCTGGATGTTGGGGCAGCTTAAATACAGTTTCTACACATTGTTATAATTCTGAGGACTGACATTCCTCTGTGTGACTAAAAGATGCGTCCTCAGCACCCACTCTGTTTACGTTGACTTGAATGAAACACAGTGTTAATTTGTTTAATTGAAAAGGTCTATTCCAGTCTAAGATTAAACTAGTATTATTACATTATTATGTCCAGTAATTTATCTTAAGGACATCCAGACAAACAGCGCCCCCAACTGGAGCTAGGCGGGTGGTAGAAGTGAAACGTTATCTTATTGCTGCAGCCAATCGGTACTTTGAACCAGGACTCACCTGTGGCAGCAAATCAATGAAGGAACCCTTAAAAGCCCCCAACTCCCCACAGGCAGTTCTCTTTGTTCAGAAGGACAACAGAGGCAACAACCTGTATGTGTTGTAGTAGAGGCAAGGAACCTAACCATGGAACCATCTGGAAGTTGAGCTTTCTACAACATCCTTCAACGTAATGAAGCTGTTCTGTTTTCTCCATCCTTGGTCTCTCTGCTCACTAAAAGGCCCTGTTCAGACTGGCAGCCCAAATCACATTGTTGTCCTATCCAGATTGGAACTAGATGTATTTGATCAGGTCTAAACAGTATAAAACCTGATGGAGACTGATTCTTGTTTGAAATGTGATTCAAATCTGATTTCAAAAGATGTGTCTCAGTCTGGACATTCTGACACTGAAGCAGAGTATTTTCATACTTTGTTGTACAACGAGCAAGTGTCCCTTGCCGAAAATAGACGATATACAAGTTCACAATGTGACACATTGTGAACTTGTAGATTGGCTGTTTTTGAGTGCACAAATCTGATCTGATTCACTTGCAAATAACAGTGTGAACAGTCAGTCCTAAAGATCAGATTTGAGAAACAAATCAACAAAGGCCTTACTTTATTGTCAGGCCTGCCTCCATTCCCCCTGAGCTGCCACAACAAATAGCATCTTTAACCCTTAACACACAGCCTGTTGAACACTTACTGATTTAACCACTTGAACCCCAGCGTCCATATTCTAGGGGGAAACATTAGCCAAAATAGCAGATCTATAAGTTAACAATGCCTCACGTTTGTGACACATTGTGATCTTGTAAATCTGCTATTTGTGGCGAAGACATTTGGAGTAGACGCTAACTCAATCCAGTTCTCTAATACTACAGGTGTTTAAGTGGTTATAGCCTTGTTGTATAGCCTACATGTAGGTAGTGATCATAGTATGTTGTATAGCCTACATGTAGGTAGTGATCATAGTATGTTGTATAGCCTACATGTAGGTAGTGATCATAGTATGTTGTATAGCCTACATGTAGGTAGTATGTTGTATAGACGGTAACACTTGCTATGGATTCTTTGTCTATAAAGCTTTATAAATATACTTATAATACTGTATAATTATAAGAACCCATAAATACTAATGCTTAATAACAATAATCGTAACACATTATAAAGCCTTCAGACCACAAGGTCGTGGGTTCGATCCCGGGCACCGCCAACTCAGTGCATGAGTAGCACGGCTTGGGTGTGGTAAGTCGTGCGGTAAGTACTGGGAGCTGAGGATAGGTCAGCAATCCATCTCCCAGGGGTAACGGGGACAGACTCCTGCGTGTTACTCGGCTGATACCGACAATAAGCCACCTCCCGACCTACTTATTTATAATGTATAAGGTCAAGTATCACACAGCTTCATAATTAAAGGTCACTCACAGACTTTTTATTTAGGCCAGGATCTTGATTCATAATAATTCTCATAGTTGTAATACATTATAATAATTATACAATGCATTATCACTGCTCATTAATCGTAAATAATCGAGGCAGAAGCTATAAATAATGGTGATAGATCATATGTTTGTTTGATGTCATTTATCAACTCAGATTGATCCTTTGAAAAAAACAATTGTTTCCATTTAACTAACAGCTTCTCTGCGTATGAATCTATGTGCATTTGGACCAAAGCGTTTGTCACAAACTGCAGCTAAAGGTTTTTTCCCCCTGTATGAGTCCTCATGTGTGTTTTTAGATTACTGTTGTCACTAAAGCCTTTGTTACAAACTGTACAAGTAAATGGCTTTTCCCCTGTATGAGTCCTCATGTGTGTTTTTAGATCACTGTTGCGACTAAAGCCTTTGTTACAAACTGTACAAGTGACTGGCTTTTCCCCTGTATGAGTCCTCATGTGTATTTTTAGATTACCGTTGTGACAAAAGCCTTTGTTACAAACTGTGCAATTGACTGGCTTTTCCCCTGTATGAGTCCTCATGTGTCTTTTTAGATCACCGTTGTGACAAAAGCCTTTGTTACAAACTGTACAAGTGACTGGCTTTTCCCCTGTATGAGTCCTCATGTGTATTTTTAGATCACCGTTATGACAAAAGCCTTTGTTACAAACTGAACAAGTAAATGGCTTTTCCCCTGTATGAGTCCTCATGTGTATTTTTAGATTACCGTTGTGACTAAAGCCTTTGTTACAAACTGAACAAGTGACTGGCTTTTCCCCTGTATGAGTCCTCATGTGTATTTTTGATTACCGTTGTCATGAAAGCCTTTGTTACAAACTGAACAAGTAAATGGCTTTTCCCCTGTATGAGTCATCATGTGCGTCTTTAGAGTTCCCTTACGATTAAACATTTTGCAACACACTGTACAACTAAATCTTTTTTTCCTTGTGTAACTCAGCATGGAGTGAGTTTCTTTCGATGATTTCAGGTCCTGGGACATCTTGTTGCTCAAAGACAATCTCTGTCCTTCCACATATTGTGTCTTGTGTGACTTCAGTGTGTTTAATGGTGACTGATCTACACTGGGCTCCCACTCATCACTGTCTTCAGTGTGAACATTTTAAATTTCGATTTATTTTGGTATACTTTATCTAACACTAATATACTCTTCAGAACAAAGATGTTTATTCCTTATTTGTCATTGTTATATTTTAATTTTAAATACTTTAATTATAACTTTAACATTTTTGTAATTTTTTTTCATTTAAAAAAAAAATGTTTCTCTTGATTTTCAGTTTGATTTATTTTCTTTCTCATCAACAAATTCATCCTCTGACACACACTATATTATAGATATATGGGTGTCAAATAGAGGGGAGTTTGATGAATATTTGATTTAAATATCATTTCATTTAGCTGAATGTGCCCCATGTCCCCACTAGACAAGCTCACTTGGACCCCTGAAGCAGAACTCCAATTTACTAATCTCAAGAAATAATTAGCCTCTACCCCTTGCCTAGCGTTCCCTGACTATAGCAAAATGTTCGTACAAACTGTAGACTGCCGCCTGTGTGATAATGCCTCTTACATGTCTTCTGTTGTCTTACAGAAATTAGGCTCTTCTTCCAGGCCTGTGGCCTACTATTCTACTCGCCTTGACGCTGTGGCCGCAGCCATGCCCGTCTGCGTCAGACATGTCATCGCTGCTGCCCTGGCGGTCAAGAATTCTTCCTCTCTGGTTCTCTTCCACCCCACTACCTTGCTGGTGACTCATGCGGTATCTCTCCTATTGTTAGACCAGAAGCTTAGTTTCATGTCCCCTGCACGACACCTTTCCTGTATAGCCATCTTACTGAGCTCCCCTCACATCACAGTAGAGCGCTGCACATCACTTAACCCTGCTACCTTAATTCCACTTCCATGTGACGGCACCCCACATTTTTGTGATTGCCTTACTAAAGTTGCCCAGAACACTCCCCAGGCCTGACTTAAAAAGTGAACCCATTTCTGATTGTGACCTCACTTATTTTGTTGATGGTTCTTGTTCTCTTGACTCTCTAGGCAAACGGTGTTCCGCGTACTCTGTGGTCTCCGCCAGCCACGTCATAGAGGCCAAGCGCCTGCCCCCCCACTTATTCTAGTCAGATGGCAGAGCTGGTGGCTTTGACACAGGCCTGTATCCTGGCCTAGGATCACAGCGCCACCATCTGGACCGATAGCTTGTATGCATTCAACACACTGCATGTCTTCGCCGCTCAATGGAAGCTGCGTAATTTCACAACCTCTTCTGGAGGGAAGATCGCCCACTATTGTCTTATTTCATCTCTCTTAGATGCGGTCATGCTCCCATCAGCGCTAGCGGTATGTAAATGTAATGCACACACTACATCAAGAGACCCTGTCTCTCTGGGCAATGCGTTTGCTGATCATGCGGCGAAAGCCGCTGCGAAAGCCACCCTGTGTGAACCCTCTGATGCTCTAACTCTGTCTCTTATCACCCCTTCTGTTGTTGATTCCCTAGATATGCACGTCCTCCTGCGGGCCCAGCAGAACGCACCTGAAAAGGAAAAGCTCAAATGGGTCCGTATGGGGTGTGCCTTTGATCGAGAGGGCTACCGCCGTTGCTCTTCTCCCCCTTCTCTACCTTTTCTTCCCAAGTCGCTGTTTCACCCCATCGCACTTCTGACCCATGGACCTGGCCATGTGTCCGCAGAGGGCATGAGAGGTTTAATTAAGCGTAACTTCTGTGCACCAGGTATCACAACTTTTCTTCAAACCTTTTGTAGAGAGTGTTTAATCTGCAGACAATACAACCCTCAGGGGGGAATGAAGATTTCCCCTGGAACCTTCCCTTCTCCCACGCGGCCATTTCAAACTCTTGAATTAGATTTTATAGGACCCCTGCCAAAATTTCAGAATTTTCAGTATCTCCTCAATTTCATTGATCCGTACAGTAAACGGTAGAATCTTAAAAATCTCTGTTGATTATACATGTGACTCCCACTCTGAACGGGCTGTCACCTTATGAGATTCTTTTCGGGCGGCCTTACGTTGTCCCCTCACTAAAACCTTTCTCATTACCTCATAAAGACCAAACCTTTCCTGATACAATGAATCGCATCGCTTATGAAATGAAAAGATTTCTGTCCTCAAAACCTGTTGCTTCTACCCTTAGGCAATCTGCCGCTGTGTCTGCTGATCCACCTCACACTATCTCTCCGGGAGACTGGGTCCTCCTTAAACCAACCGTGAGGACTAAGGGAGGCCACCAGCCTTGGGGACGTCCGTTGTGGGACGGCCCGTTCCAAGTGACTCTCACCGACTCCCACGTCATCAAAGTATTCGGGAGAGCCGGCTGGATTCCTGTCTGACACGTGAAACTTTCTCCTCCGCCTTTCAAAGACACTACACTCACTTCTTAGAATTACATTATCTGGCAAAACGTGATCATTAATTCCATTTGATTATTTAACATTCATTAGTTCAGTTTCTGTTGGGTTGGTTTTAAAGTCTAATGTTTTATTCCTTTCTCGTTAGTGATTAGTCTTAGATTGTATTCTTTGTTTTGGTAGCTGAGGGGTTTCTGCTTATGGCGACGAGAACATATTTCTTGGCATAACAGAATCCCACCTTTTTGTTTATTTGATCAACCCATAATTTTGAATACATGTTAAATTTCCATCCTATAGTCTCAAACCCTGGTTGGTAGTCATAATCTTAAAGCGTTTTGCACCTAATCTAAGTCATGAAAACCCTTTTTACATACACTTGGTCCGCCCTCTTTGTCTTCTGGGGTCTCTTCCCTCCTCCTCTTGCTGCTCTTCCCTGTAAAACTGATCATGCACATACTCTCTGGTGCGAAAAAGACACATTGTATCCCCCTCCTGTTACCCAAGTAGACAGCACAAGGTATTCTGATGATAATATTAATGTATCCACGTTATTTGGATATTCCCCTGCTCACTCTCGCACACACCGGGCTTCAGAGCTTTGTGAAGATAATATTGCATGTGCGCATTCAATATTACATCACCAAGCCCTATCGCCTGGACAGGATTGTTGGGTGTGTCATCGCATGAGGCAACGTTTCTCTGTCACGCCCCTGTCCTCCCAATTTATACATCACCTACATTATAAACAAACACTAGGTTCTGATTCTAATTGTTCCCTGTCACATGCCATGCTAATGTTACTACAGATAGCTCTTGCTCATTCTAATGACGATTTCTCTCTGTTTCCTCCTCATAACATTTCCTGCATGGACACCGGTAAAACTTTGACTCACTTTGAAACCTTACTACAGTAGTTCCTGTTAAGAAAGCTGAGACATGCATTTGTGGGATTGAGGGACACCATGTTGGTTATTCTCAGTGTGACATTAACATTATTGTTAGGAATATGACATCTTCAACCTGTCTTATTACTTGGAAAAACGCCACTATTTACAAATTCCCTTGTCCATTTTCCAAATTGACATCAAACGCCCGGCCTGTTTTGGGTCTGTGGTAAACATGCCTTCGCTAATCTCCCCCTCACAGGATGGTCAGGCTGCTGTTATCCAGCCATAATACAACCTGCAGTGACGATGTATGCTGCAGAGACAGAGGAGCGCCCTCACGGGCCTCGTGTAGACTACCCCCACCGATCGAAGAGATCTGGGAACAAGTACTTAGGGTACATTCTGGCCAATCCGTTTACATCTCAATCTGAGACGGTAGGATGGGGCCTTTTCCCCTTTGGTGGAGTGGTAGCTGCTTTCCAGCTGTTGACCTCCTCACGTTGACCAATGAGACGACCGCCAGTCTGGCGGCCCTTAATTCGGAACAATTTCAGATTAGGGAGGCCGTCCTCCAGAACAGAATTGCTAGATACACTGGAAGCGAAGGCCAGAGGAGTTTCTAAAGTAATTGGGACGGGTTGCTGTTTTTATATTCAGAATAATTATGATAATGTCTCTTCTGCCATAGGAAGGATGCAAGATGCAGTGATACTTCCCATCTTGATCCCTCTGGTACTGTGTCTCTTAGTCTTACAATGCTGTCTCATCCCCCTGGTCAAACAGTTTGTGCACCGCCTGTTCTCTAGAGAAAGGGACATTCTTTTGACGTAGCCTATCTCTGACCCCGATTGGTTAGAGCTATACCCACTTCGAGATCAACATTCTAACATTCCATAATACAGTCCTTTAGTAAATCGAAATAAGAAAAAAAAAATGTATTGCATAATTGAATTTGTCTATCTTGTGCTCCCTATGTTCTCTCCCCTTCCCCCATCTCCTTCACCTCTATACTTCATTTACTCGTTAGGAGATAAAGTCTGCATATTTTGACTTGCCCCATTGTTGTCATTTCTGAATAGAGTCACAGGGTCGATAACTTGCTTGGTTGACTGACACCCTTTGACCCTATCCAAACTGATACACAAGATGAGGGATTGATAGATAATTTCTAATCAATAGTTTATTAGATTATAATTATTGTATGATTATTGTATTGTATCACTTTGGATAATTGTATAAAGTATGATGTATTTGCTCAGAAGGGACAGTTCTATAACTGCTAAGATAAGATGTCCTTGCTCCCTGGCCTACTCTTTCTTACCCATGAAAGATGTGGCTACAGTTTATCTATGATGCCTTAGAACAGGTTACCTTGCCCCCAACATGAGCCTTTGCCCCTGTTCATGTTGATATTATATTGTGGGGTGGGCTTAATAAGAGATAAACTGTCTGTTATAATGCTGAACATTTTGTATTACCAGTAGAGAATATTTTTGATGCCTGTACCACCTTGTCTCTCCTGTGCAAATAATAAGTAAACCTGATTATTATTTGAGACTGACTCCGTGTTACTTCTTTTTACGGTAATCCTTTTTGAAAGCGTACCAACCTGGTTTTCCTAAGTTATCAATACCACTCACTCAATACACAAGTGATACCTAGGGGGAAACAAATTATTACAAAAAGCCAGAGAAGTGCCATATTACAACATCACGTCGCCTCGCTCACCAGCCTCCCGATCTGATCAACTTTATTCCACACGGGTAATTATTTGGTCCAGTGCTCCCAGACCCTTGCCAACGCAGGCTTCTCACCCGCAATCGCCTCCTGACTCCAGCAGGTATGAGGTATGCCAACAACAGATACAGGATAGGTGGGCACTATGGACATCTGGGCACCTCGATGTAAAATTGGCTATTTTGTCCAAAATGTTAAAACATTAAATATTTCAAATATGGTCTTAAATAAAGTACAGTATACATGATGTGAACATGCACGGTACATCATTATCAGACTTAATTAAGTCTAATAGTAATAAGTTTAACCATTTGAAACCTCTACAGCAGAGGGCTGCTCCGAAATGAGGTTCCACAGCGTCGCGTGCAGGCAAGTGATGACACAGGCGAAAATTGGTCACTATGCATGATTATTACATTTTCCCACACATCGTATCCAAACAGTAAAGGTAGTCCAGATGTTTTACATGTTAGCAGCCAAGAAAATGTTACCGACGGGTTGAAACAAGCGTTTAAATTGCTTATTTAGTCAGCCTGTGCCATGTTTCCCAATGCAATCTTACTGGAGCAGTACAGTGCATGCGGACGGGGGTTGACTGGCCACAGGCTGACTAAAAAAGCGATTTAAACGCTTGTTTCAACCCGTCTTTGAAAATGACTTGGACGATAAAATGTTAAACATCTGAGAGAAGGGGGGCTGACCTTTACCTTTGTGCGGAAAAAGGTAAGAATCATGCATAGTAGTGGCCAATTCGCCGGTGTCGTCACCTGCCTGCCCTGTCTGCTCAAAGTGCAGGGGCAAGATCCGCCAGGGGAAAAAAACAAAAAAAATCAACATAAGATTAGCAGCCCCTCACCCTCTTCTGTTGCCTATGTTTTCAAATGAGCCTCATTTGCTAATCGGCCAAATTGTAAATGAGGACCATTTGAAAACCGTTTTTTCCACCGACAGGCGCCCAGAACGCATGGATGCATATTTATAGCAGAAAGAGCTTCACATTTAACTATAGCCATACTCATTCAATTCTGAACCTTCTTAAAATTAAAAATTCTCTATTAGCTGTGAAGGGTCTACTCTTCTTTCATGTGTATCAGATCATGATTGTTCGCCATAAAACAATATCAAGCAAAAAGAAAACAACGGCCGTCCTTTTCTCCATTGCGCCGTCCAAAAACACCCTGCCCCGGGTCTAACCCGGCCAAAAAAACGGGGCAGTGTGTTTTGGGACGAGCATTCCGTTTTCCACCTGGAATGGCTCGGTAATTCTCAATAGACTTATCACCCGTTGTTGCGCGACCCCCCGCCCCGTCAACGTTAGAATTCACCTTACGAATGTGGCTGTGGAGCCTCATAGGAGCTATAGCCTACAGCAGAGGGAGAGGTTCCACATGGAGCTAGTAATAAAACAATAGTAAAAGGTGGTAGTATAATAACTTAATATTCCGATTGGAGCTAAACTATCAGACGTTATCCTTCAACCTTCCTCGTTTATGCTCCCAAATGACTGGATATACAGGTTTTGTAGCAATTGTAGAAATATTAGACCTTGGTTGTCGAATGTTTAAGCATGTTATAATCATATATAGGCTACTTTACCTTAGAACATTTTTCAAATATTTTATTTTTTAACATTTTGGACAAAATAGCCAATTTTACATCGAGTTGCCCAGATGTCCCTTCTGCCCACCTATCCTGTTATACCCTGGTGGGTCTGTAAGTCATTTATTTGTTACACAATCGGTCAGTATCATAATAAATAAATACCAAATGGAATATTTCTATACGTTTTCTTCTGCTAGGTCTATAAGAGTAGGCTAAATACATTAAATTAACAAAAATGATGTTTTAACATTTATATACCTAGATATATGTTAATATATCTTATATTTATATAATATCATTATATTGTAAAATGTATGCTGTGTTGTACAAAAAAACAGATCTACAAGCTAACACCGCGTCACTAAGCAATGCGTTGTTAGCTTGTAGATCTGCTCTGAGCATATCCACACTGTGAACAAGCTGAGATGGTGACGTCACCGAGAACGGTGCGTTCCAACTACCGTACTCCCGTCCTCGCGTCCTCGCAAGTTTATACTCCCGAGGCGAACTTGCAAGTCTGAACTTCCAAGGACGCAAGTCCGTGCTTCCCAAGTTCGGGTATTGAGAAACGGCCAAGGAGTGACATCCTCGAACATCGTCAGGTCGCGCAGGGACACAGTATTGCCCTCGAGGAACACCTGGCCGTTCAGGGCTGTGTCGAGGTCTTGGAGGTAATCCATGGTCATGTGCTTTCCTAACTTTACTGTAGCCATCAGCCGTTTGTCGAGGTTTCTGAGATGATCCACCTTCATATCCTGGATCATGTGGCTCTCTCTCGGGTCGGGTCGTCCAACTCTGGCCATCTCCACCTTGGTGATGGTGAATCTACTTTCTGCTGGGACCAGGCATTGGCCCAGATCAAAGCACCATCAGAATCTCTTGGTTGGCAGCCGCTTCACTGGCAAGCTCGACAAAGCATTATTTTTTGAACTACTTGCTTGTACCGACTCCGACTACTGTGTAAATATTATGCCATCTACCCAATCCAAATGAGACCTTATAACATTAGTTATATTTGAACAGACTACCTTGGGGAGTCTGCACGCATGTCACCACCGGCCATGATGCCATTAGGTGACTCACGGCACTGCCTAAACAAGTCATTCTGTGACAGTGTCCAGACGTACACTATGGCTGGCTCAATGAAGGTTTTCGAATGCTGGCAGAAAGCGGTATGTGTGAATCGGCACGTTCATTGCTCTGAAGACCTGTTAGAAGATATAAAGTGACAGACAAAGAAATGTCCAGGCCAATTAACATTAGTTTGACCCAAAGCTAAAAATACACAGACTACATAAAACAGTGTTAGATACACACACACACACACACACACACACACACACACACACACACACACACACACACACACACACACACACACACACACACACACACACACACACACACACACACACATACTCAGTGTGCATAATTTTACCCTTTCTAATTTGGCAAAAGACTCTCCACCGATGTAGACGGCTGCGGAGAGCTGGATGTTACCGGATTGGATCGGATCAAAGGCTGGCTTCTCCAGGTAGTAGTTGCGTGTCTGGTCCACGGTTAGCAGCAGCATGGTCCCTCTAGTCTTGTAGGAAACTTCACTGGGATGCTGCCACACAGCACACTCCTTGAACGTAAGGCAGCTTTCATACACTATGTATGATAGGTGTATAGGTGGTCCAAAGTGTTGGTGATGAGAAGGTTCGGGTGGAATTACTATCTGTTAACCTGGAATAAAAAACATTTATAGATGAAAGATGTTGAAGCAAAATAACAGGGCGCAAAACACCAGCTGCTGATAAGGCTGGAATGTAAGGATTTAAGTAGGCAGCTCACAGCTGCCTGGAGGTCAGTGGCCCTTTTTGTTTTATGGCTGTGCAGGGGAGATACTGTATGTTTTAGCACTAACATGCTCAGGAAAAAATGTTTTGTTTTCCTTTAGCCAATTATGCACTTGAATCACGGTTATCTGATCTTTTGAGAGTTTAAATTCCACTAGACTGAATGACTGTAGTGCATGAATTATAATCAAGGATTTCCATCTCAAAGCCCAATGTAAAATAAACTACACAAATACACAGCAATATTAGAGTACAACAACTGTTACACTATGCAATACAATCTTACGTAGCGACACTACATAACTTAACTACATTTCTCATTAGCATGATGGTAGCGTCGCTCCTTTTGAACTAAGAAGTGTTTTCTGTAGTGTAGCTATTTTTATAACCAGGTAGTGACATAGTGTCCAACAACCGCTATAAGCTACTCCCCGGAAAAGAATTGACTGCTAAATAAAGATTTGTTAAAAAATAATAAAAACTCCCTGGAGTAAATCCATGATGATTGGTTGGTTTATGGTTCTTTTTTTATTTCAAAACATTTTTTTTATATACAATCATTCAATGTGCTGAACAAAACACGTTACAAACAAATAGGTAAATTGCTATCATCTATTCCCAAAGAACTCTTAAAGGGCAAAACCATGCCAGCCTGCACCTGCATTGTAGTGTAACTGCAAGAAAGGAGAGAGGTAGATTGAATCAAAATATTACACTAAAATTCATTAATAATTACACTGACAGGACAATAAATAATTAATCTGAAGACATTAATACAGATTATCTCTACCTATAATGGCATCAACCTTCTCAGGTTCCGGTTGCTGCTTCACATCCCCTTTTTTCCCCTGCCCGGTAAGGGTAGAACTGGCAAGGGTCTCTCCCGAAAATCAATATTGCAAGGTCCTGGGTAAACAGCAACACCCTCCTCGAGCTGATCCTCTTGAAAAGCTGTGTAGAGACCCTCACCGGGGAGTTAGCTTTCATCAAACCTCTCCACAAGAAGCCTACTCTTGACTCAGGCATTTTGACTAACTATAGACCTATATCGAACCTTCCATTTCTCTCTAACATCCTTGAGAAAGCAGTCGCCAAGAAGTTAAGTGACTTTTTACATAACAACAAGCTATTTGAAGCTTTTCAGTCAGGATTCAGAGCACACCATAGCACTGAGACAGTATTGGTGAAAGTTGAAAAATGACCTCCTGATTGCATCAGATAACAACCTTCTCTCTGTACTGGTTTTGTTGGACCTCAGTGCTGTATTTGATGCTGTTGATCACCATATTTTGTTGCAGAGACTAGAGCATTTGTGACCAAATTTGACTGGGAGACAGTCATCTAGCATTTTTTCATTTTCATTTTTTTCATGTCATATGAAAACAGGGAATCATAGCAAAATAATGATATATTGGTTAATAAGATTGAGTGAATAGTTTTGAAAATACAGTTTATATAACTGAAGTCAAGTTAAATCAAGATAAAACTCTTCTTGAGTAGAGAAAACACCAATTCAATGGCTCTCTTTCAGAGTAGCACTACTGGGCTATCAATCCCATCATGCATAGCGGGGGATGCATTTATTTTGTTTCCAACAAGGTATGTAAAGAAGGGGTGCAGTACGTTAGTCCGACAGCGCATTCCTCCGACAGCGCAGCGCTCCGACGTTTCAATACTAAACCCGAACCAAACCCGCACCCTAACCCTAACCGCACGCGGATGCCACATAGTCGGAGAAAAGGTCTGTCGGATTATCGCATGCCTCCCGTAAAGAAGGTGGTCTCATCTACGTCATTTTCGCTATCATGCAATTCCAGCTGGCAGATTCGTCGCACCATAGGAGTAAAAGTACAATATTTGACTCTGAGATGTACTACAGTAGAAGTAAAAGTATAGACAATTGGAAATCCTCCAGTAAAGTAAAAGTACCTAAAATGTACAGTACTTGAGTAAATGTACTACACCACTGTCAATCCCTCAATCACCAGAAATAGTGGCACAGAGCTCCACCAAAACACAAGGAAAAAACTGAGGACAAACATTAATGTCCTGCTGCCTTTCCCACTGAGATTGTCCTGGTGAAAAATGTAACGTTCCTGGTGAAAAATGTAGCGGTCAGCGTGGAAAGGACATGAAGCTCCATCTATTTCACTGCAGAATAAGAGCGAGAGAAGAGATTTAGGTCTTTTCTTACACTGTTCTAAGCGGGCTGAAAGGATGAACGTGTGTTTTGAAAACAAATTCAAACTGTGTGATTATGAAGAAGTCTTCTCTGCCTTTTAAATAATATTGTTGAGGTATATACGTATGTGTTATGCAAGGCACTGTACTCCTATGTAATGTACTGTAGATGCAGGCCATCTACAGTATATTAACTTTTTAGCATGTAAAGGACAACTTTGGTTTTTCACAACCAAGGTTTATATTTTAGCTTGTAATTAAAGTAAATAAAAGATGAGTGTATTTTTTTTTCCATTTACTGCTTTCTATAGTTTTTGCAATTTTCGGGATCTTTTTTACAGTGGGCGGGGGCATTCTGTCCGTTGGCTAAATATGTATTTTTTTACACAATAACTTGGTGTTTTCTTTATTATTAATTACAGTAGCTCTTCTAGGCCCCAATAACTCACATCTGGACATCAAAGACCATGAGACCTTTTTTATTGTGTAAAAAAGACATATTTAGCCACCGGACAGAATGCCCCCGCCCACTGTAAAAAAGATCCCGAAAATTGCAAAAACTATAGAAAGCAGTAAATGGAAAAAAAATTACACTCATCTTTTATTTACTTTAAGTACAAGCTAAAATATAGTCCAGAACTTTAGTCCAGAATGCAGAGGAGAATCACAACAAACTCCGCCAGGTCAGATTAGGTTATTGTAGGTTATTGTGGGCCAGCAATGTTGGGAATGCGCCAATCAGGATGGAATATGAAATATGAATATGACTATAAAGGTAATGTGTACCAATTTGTGTGATGTCTGGACAAAATGTATAGGAGTAATATTTGTTTTTTTTTTCGTTGCAAAAATAAACCTCCTGGTGGCGCTATAATAGGGCAATGTTAAAAGGGTGGCATTTGTTCCTAGATGTAGTGTGAATGTGTGTGCAAAGTTTCACCACAATCGGACGCTGCCTTCATGATTTGCGGCATTTTGTTCAGAACGGGCCACTCCTGCAAACATTAGATGTCAATCTTAGCCAATCAGGATGGAATATGAAGAATCAAACTCATTTGTCTTGATCACATGACTATAGAAATCTTGTGTACCGATTTGCATACATTTTTTATTAAATCTGAAGGAGTAATATCCAAAAGTGTGTTTCACATAAGTCAGCCTCCTGGTGGCTCTATAAAAGGCATGTGAACTAGAAAAAGTGCTCCTCGGAGCACAGGTCTCCGCCTGCACAGGTCTCCGCCAGGTCAGGTAGGTTATTGTGGTCTCCTGGTCGCGCTATAATAGGCCAATGTGAAAAGGGTGCCATTTCTTCTTAGGCCTTGAACGGCAATCGGACGCTGCATTCATGATTTGAGGCATTTTGTTTAAAAAAAAGTGTTTTGCTAAATTAGACCTGCTGGTGGCGCTATAACAGGCCAATGTTAAAAGTGTGGCATTTGTTCCTCAACATAGTGTGAATGTGCTTGCAAAGTGTCACCGCAATCGGACGCTGCGTTCATGATTTGCGGGATTTTGTTCAAAACATGCCAATCAGGATGGAATATGAAAAATCAAACACATCCGTTTTGATCACATGACTATAGAGATCATGTGTACCGATTTGCGTGAAATTTGGATATAATCGGAAGGAGTAATATAAAAAAAATCACACCTGTGTGAAGGTAGCGGCGCCTTTGATATATTTTGTCATAGATATGTGTTTCTACTAGAGAAACAATATTAAATCTCTGTAAATTTATTTCAAGGCTTCCAGTGGCACTAAATAGTGCCATTGGAAGCGAATCACCAAATGCATTCCAAGGTAAGTGGCAAAAACTGATCTGTCATAGCTGATAGAGTGGGTACCTAAAAAATAAACTTTGTGTGTGCGTGTGTATAAATGTGGTACCAGAAAGATATGTATGTGTTATGAAATAATCTATACAATTTATAAGCCGTACCCAGAGTGTTTATGTTCCGGACTTTTACAGTTTATATAAACCACCTAATTTTGTATTCATGATATAATATTGATGTCATGAATAGTTCCCTTGCCTGACCAATCAGAACGTTGATGTCATGAATAGTGACCAATCAGAACGTTGACGGACCTGACCAATCAGAACGTTGACGGACCTGACCAATCAGAACGTTGACGGACCTGACCAATCAGAACCTTGGCGAGCCTGACCAATCAGAACGTTGACGCAAAAGCCAGGTATAGAGGGCTAATATCCGCGCCGCTAAAAAGTGTTTTACATAAGTCGGCCTCCTGGTAGCGCTATAAAAGGCAGATGTGAAAAATGCAGGGCAAAGGTTTTTCCTTGACCTCTAGAGAGTGTGCATACAAAGTTTTACACATATCGGTGCAGTTATATGTAAAAACACAAATCTGTTATAGCGCCACCGTGAGGCTGATTTGAACATTTTCAAGAGGCATTTCTTCCTCGGCATAGTGGAAATATGCGTGCAAAATTTCACGGAAATTGCATGCTGTGATCATGATTTGAAGCATTTTGTTCAAAACGGAGCACTCCTGCAAACTCTGGAAGCCATTTTTAGCCAATCAAGATGGGATATGAAAAATCTGAAAAACCCTTTCCGTTTAATGACTATCCTACTATAATTCTAGTAACCTCACGGTGGTGGTGGTGGTGGTGTCTTGGTTTGGGGGACTC
This sequence comes from Gymnoscopelus microlampas, assembly GCF_963454915.1. Taxonomy (NCBI): domain Eukaryota; kingdom Metazoa; phylum Chordata; class Actinopteri; order Myctophiformes; family Myctophidae; genus Gymnoscopelus; species Gymnoscopelus microlampas. Next base: position 60,836,891 of record NC_139962.1, on the reverse strand, counting down.
TTGATCAAACTGCGCATGCGTCGTTGCCAGGTTTCGCGAGAGAAACAAGCAGCAAGGTCTATGAAAACGAGGCCAAACCAAACGAACCCTACAAGCAACGAGGTCTATGAAAAGAAGGCCAAACGCAGCGCCTTCACACATATACCTTGCCTATTGGAAAACAGCCGATCGACACGCTCACAACGCGTCCCCACACCCACCTGCACTTTCACAACCAACGCCAAAACACAACACCAATATTGCCACTGCAGCGCTTACAATATGCCTACATGGCAACTTAGCCTGCTTCCACACCATAGACCCCGCCCCCATTCTCTGACTGCATTCTTTGGAAACACAGCAGAGCAGACTTTTCTCGCACACACCATGCACATACGCACACGCGCACTTTTAGATCCAGTACTATTTTAAAAGTCTGCGTATGGGGGACTCGCGTATCCGCGCGCCTGGTGTAGCCGCTATCATTGATAATCACTTGGATCTAAACAAACAGGCTGGACGATCTCTGTGTGTGTGTGTGTGTGTGTGTGTGTGCGCGACGGGACGACGGGAGCATGTACCGTGGTGTGTGTGTGTGTGTGTGTGTGTGTTCGCGACGGGAGCATGTACCGTGCGCCAGGAATGGGTGTGTGGTTGTCATGGTAACATGGTGTCATGGTTACTTAGGTACCTGGAGATCCAGGTGCCCGTGATTATTGTACCGTCACTTCCTTCTGTAAATGTTTGCACTGCAAAACCTCTCGTGTCTGTGACTCTCTTTGAATGTATCCCTTTACCTAAACTGGCGTGGTGGCAGCGGTGGGATTGGACTTACGTCTCATGCCGAAAAAGGATTTCATATCAAAAGTCTTGTGAAGAGACGGTCGCACTGTGGATATATTCTACCGTCAGAACGCGAGAGGATTACGAGCGTGCATTGCGCAATATGGCAACGTCACTAAGAGCCCCGAAACAATGGTGCTTAACTAAGATAGAAAATGTGAACTCGTTTGAGAACTGGCGACAGAATCTCCGATACACGCTGTTACTTGACAATGAATTCGCCCCGTTCCTTGTTGACGGCGCAGCGTGGGAGAAAAAGACGAGAGCGTCTCCACACAGAGGTTTCGATGACGACGGGGAGGAGCTTCCCCGTGCGCAGCGACGGACTAAGGAACAAAAAGTAAGCATGTTGGAATTAATGCTTGGACAAATAGCCAATTATTGTCCTGTGATTTCACGTACAGTATAGTGAAAAATTCTACATCCATTGACAATATATGGCAGGCTATCCGTCAGCATTATGGATTTCAGTGCACAGGAGCACATTTCATTGACTTTGCTGCTATTAAATTGGAACCTAATGAAAGACCAGAAGACTTATTCCAGCGCTTAATGGCGTTTGTGGAGGACAATATGTTGCACAAAGACGCTGGGATTAGTCACATGGGAGAAGTTGTGACAGAAGATGAGGAGTTGTCACCATCACTTGAGAACTTTATTGTGCTTACATGGCTCCGCCTCCTGCATGATGACCTACCCAGACTTGTGAAGCAGCGGTATGGCACAGAGCTACGTTCACGGACGCTCGCATCCATTAAGCCAGAGATTTCGCAGGCCCTTGATTCCCTATTAAACGAACTACAGGCAGCAGAGGATGCAAGGGCTATGCGAACAGCTGTTTCCGGATTCTCCAGGTCTAGTTCTAGATTTTCTAGCTCTAGATTTTCCAAGCCAAAACAGATGAATCATGTTCCGAGGAGGAGCGTGTGCCCTCTGTGTAAGGAGGCCAGAAGGCCTGATGAACATTTCTTGAGCAAATGCCCATTTCTGCCCCCTGAGGACAAAAGGTTCATGGCAAGGACACGGCAGGTTACAGGGGAGCAGAGTGAGTCTGAGGACGAATCAGACAACTTCGCTGGTGGAGAGATGACTGCAGCCAGCGTTGTTCAGCGGGTGGTCATCAAGTCATCACCGTATCTTGACACTTTTCATGGACATCGAGCTGTAAGACTCACTATTAACAGTGGCGCAACAGGAAATATGATGAAGGCATCATGTGCCACAAAACTGGGCGTCACCGTCACAAAGACCACACAATTGGCCCATCAGGCAGACGGATCGTCCCCGTTGAAGGTATTGGGAGAGATAAGAACATGCTTTCAAAGGGCCGGGCACAACCTCTACTTTGAAGGCCTTGTCGTGGCGAACCTTGATTCAGACATCTTGGCTGGGATCCCGTTTATGGTGAAGAACGACGTGTCGATCAGGCCAGCCAAACATCAGGTGTGTGTGGGGGAAAACACCTATTATTATGGCACCCAGCACAAAGGCGATAGACATGTGGTGCGGCGCGCACATGTACTCAGCGCACCTGACAATTCTACAGTGTGGCCTGGGAAGTACATCGAGCTTGATCTGCCAGCCGACCTCTGTGACGTGGATGGCGAGTTGGCTGTTGAGCCGCATGTTGATCAAAGACACGCACACCAATGGCTTGCCCCAGAGTTACTGTACAGCGTGGCAGGGAAGATCCGAGTCCCTAACTTCACCAAGGAACCGCAGTTGATCCAGAGACATGACCATGTATGCCGTGTTAGAGCTACATTTGCCCCATCATGTGAAAATGTTCCAGTAGTAGTCGAATCTCCGAAGTCTGGCCTGGTGTCCAAATCTGCCCCCTTTTCTGACCTTGTAGCTTTAGATCCAGACAACATTATGCCCCATGTCATCAGAGACAAGTTTCGTGTCTTGCACAGAGAGTTTGACACTGTGTTTGACCCACAGTTCAAAGGATACAATGGTGCTGTGGGACCCTTCCAGGCCAAAGTGAATATGGGGCCTGTTCAACCCCCACAGCGTAAGGGCAGGGTCCCGCAGTATTCCAGGGGTCAGTTGCAGGAGCTTCAAGCTCAGTTTGACACTTTGGAGCAGATGGGTGTCTTCAGAAAGCCTGAGGATGTTGGGGCTGCAGTTGAGTATGTCAATCCATCATTTCTTGTGAAGAAGTCGGGGGGCGGATCTCGCCTCGTCACAGCATTCGCAGACGTTGGTCAGTACAGTAAACCTCAACCGTCACTTATGCCTGATGTTGACTCCACCTTACGGTTGATAGCTCAGTGGAAGTACATTATTGCTACTGACCTCACCAAAGCCTTTTATCAAATCCCCTTATCCAGGGACTCATGGAAATATTGTGGAGTTGTTACACCGTTCAAGGGCGTTCGCGTGTACGTGCGTAGCGCCATGGGCATGCCAGGGTCTGAGACGGCGTTGGAGGAGTTGACGTGCAGGGTGTTCGGGGAGCTTCTTGAGCAAGGCCACATAGCCAAAGTGGCAGACGACATGTACTGTGGCGCAAATACTCTTGACGACCTGTTGGCCGTCTGGAGGAGGGTATTGTCAGCGTTGCAGCATTGTGGATTGAAACTTGCCGCAACCAAGACCACCGTAGCGCCCATACAGACCTCTATTCTAGGCTGGGTGTGGCGTCAAGGCACTATCCGAGCCACCGCTCACCGTGTATCCGCCCTGGCTGCGTGCCCTCCCCCAAAGACTGTGACTGAGATGCGGTCATTCATTGGAGCGTACAAGGTGCTGGCTCGTGTACTCAAAAACTGTGCTACCACACTTGCTCCACTTGATGACGTGATTGCTGGGAGAGACTCAAAGGACGTGATCCAGTGGTCAGACGAGCTGCTGTGTGCTTTCAGTAACTCCCAGAAGGCCTTGTCCTCGGCCCACGCCATTACATTGCCACGACCTGCTGACCAGCTATGGATTGTTACTGATGGTGCTGTCAGGGATCCGGGTTTGGCAGCTACGCTGTACATCACCTGCAAGGACACTGTCAAAGTTGCAGGGTACTTCAGTGCTAAGCTACGCAAAAATCAGTCCACCTGGCTGCCCTGTGAGGTTGAGGCCTTGTCCATAGCAGCAGCAGTAAAGCACTTTGCCCCTTATATTATTCAGTCGTCTCAGAGGACATGTGTTCTGACAGACAGCAAGCCATGTGTCCAGGCCTTTGAGAAACTGTGTAAGGGGGAGTTTTCGGCAAGCCCTCGTGTTACTTCGTTCCTGTCAACAGCAAGCCGGTACCAGGTGCTTGTCCGGCATGTGGCGGGGGCATCTATCTTACCGTCTGATTTTGCTAGCCGCAATGCACAAGAGTGTGACAATCCAACTTGCCAGATATGTACATTCGTTCAGGTGGCGGCTGAGTCTGTTGTGCGCCAGGTGAGCACCGGGGAAATTATGAGGGGAGCTCAGAAAATGCCGTTCACGTCTAGGTCAGCGTGGTTGGCTATACAGTCGGAGTGCTCGGACCTCAGACGTACAGGTGCTCATCTCCGTCAGGGTACACGACCATCGAAGAAACTGACAAATGTGCGTGATGTGAAACGTTACTTGAATGCAGCCACGTTGTCCAGGGATGGTCTCTTGGTTGTCCGTCGTCACACTCCTCTTGCGGCATCAACTTGTGCATTGTAGTGCCCAGGGCTGCTCTGGATGGCCTACTCACTTCCCTCCATATTAAGCTGGACCATCCAACCACCCACCAGTTGAAGACAGTTGTCCAGCGTTACTTCTATGCTTTGGACATGGATGCGTCTGTGCAACGCGTCGCTGACGGGTGTCATCAATGTGCGTCCCTGAAAAAAGCCCCTGTATTCATGCTTGACCAGTCTACGAGTGACCCACCCGAGGTCGTTGGGGCCGCCTTTGCAGCTGATGTGTTTAGACGTGAACGCCTGTTCATTCTTGTTGTTCGAGAATGTGTGACATCATTCACGTTGACGTCCATCATTGAGAACGAACGCGCAGAGACACTCAGAGACGCTTTACTTCGCCTATGTGTAGGCATATGTCCACTTGATGGGCCCTTTGCAGTGATTAGAACTGACCCAGCTCCTGGATTTGCTTCGTTGTAAGGAGATGAGGTTCTCGCTAAACACAGGCTTGTCGTGGAAGTGGGCAAGGTCAAGAACGTCAACAAGAATCCGGTGGCTGAGAGAGCTATTCAAGAACTGCAAGGTGAGATCTTGCGTATGGAGCCAAATTGCAAAGTTGTTACCCCTCTGCTGCTCTCTGTCTCCACAGCCCGCTTGAACAGCCGTGTTAGGTCACGTGGGCTGGCTGCCCGTGAGATGTTGTTTCAGCGGGATCAATTCTCCCATCAGCAGTTACCCGTCGATGACCAGGCTCTCATCAGAGAACAGCAGTCGCAGCGTGTTGCCAACCATCCATACAGCATGAGGTCGAAAACACCATCCGGCCGTGTAGCTGTGCCAGTGTCTCTCCAGCCAGGAGATCTTGTGTACCTATATGGGGATCGGAACAAGTCAAGAGCCCGTGACAGATACCTGGTCGTCAGCGTTGATGGAGCATGGTGCAACATTCAGAAGTTTACGGGTAATCAGCTGCGCCGTACCTCCTACAGAGTCAGATTGAGTGATTGCTACAAGGTGATAGGCCCGTCTGCAGTCACGGGTCCAGTGGACACCGGTCTGTCGTCCGATGAGGATCCAGATGAGTCTTCTCTACGTGGCCCCGATACACCACCAGCTATAGCAGAGCCTCCTATGTCACCCCGTTGTCCCCATGGTGGCATGTCATCAGACATGTCTGAGCCCCTGTCGACACCGGTTTCGCTTGGCGGGGACATGGACCAGTCAGATGAGACTGTGTCGCCTCCCGAGGCACCCAGGATAGATTCTGAGAAAGGGGTCAGTCCTCCTGGACCGACCTGTGACCCGTGTATAGTGCCTCGTCGATCAGGGCGCGAGCGGCGGGCACCAGATAGGCTGCAGTTGTGAAATGTGATATTATGTGGTTGGACTATGTTCAAAAAGACATTTTGTGCGGGGGATTATGGGATGCACAATGTGTTGTAAGTGTAAGGGGGTGTCTTAGAAAAAGGGTGGTATATCTTGAAGAAAAAAAGGGTGGCGCCAGGAATGGGTGTGTGGTTGTCATGGTAACATGGTGTCATGGTTACTTAGGTACCTGGAGATCCAGGTGCCCGTGATTATTGTACCGTCACTTCCTTCAGTAAATGTTTGCACTGCAAAACCTCTCGTGTCTGTGACTCTCTTTGAATGTATCCCTTTACCTAAACTGGCGGTGGACTTTACTATATAACTTGGGGTCCAAGACATAGAAATGCCATTAAATGGGGGTCCATAGCCCTAATGCATGTCAAACTGGGGGTCCTTGAAATTAAAATGCTTGATTCACTGCTAGAGCCGTAAAAAAAAAACGCTCTTATGGGGGTCCCTGGCATATCTTTTCAAATGGGGGTCCGCGGGCTAACAAGTGTCAATTTGGGGGTCCTTGACATAAAACCGTTTGAGAACCACTCCACTACACAGTACAAACTCACTTCCGATCCCTGATACTGTCTGTTCTCAGCGCATAAGCCAAACTGCACACGTTGGGTGCTCATATTCCCCTACGGGTATGGTCTAGTAGAGATAATGTGTACCGATTTGCGGGAGTTTTGGACAAAATCTGTAGGAGTACTGCCAAAAAATATGTTTTGCACAAATCGGCCTCCTAGTGGCGCTATAAAACGCCCAATTTTCTGGTTCTGCTGTGGCGTCCAGGGAGTGTGTGTGCACAGTTTCGCTGCAATCAAGCCAAAGGTGCCGGAGATTAGCTGCACACAGACAGAATGACACACACACAAGGGCGCCGATACCGTGGGTGCCTCGGGGCTGAAGCACCCACCTGAAATGAGGAGCACCCACTGGGTGCTGGTCCCAAAAAAAAATATTTATTTTTTATTTTTTAATTTTTAATTTTTTTCAAAATCAGTAGTGGTGGGTGCCCGGATTTACAGTACCATAACCATTACAGTAGCTACTAGCTGTCTAACTCGGAGATCCACTCATTGGTGGGGGGGGGGCGCCGCGCGCGAGGGGGGGGGGGGGGGGGGGTGCACGCGCTCATACTCGCAGTCAACGCGCAGCCGCTCGTACTTGCAGCGCGCTCCCATTTGTTTACGTTTTGCCGGCTCTAGACAGTCTTCACCTAGCAGGTAAATTAACACAAAGTTCACAAACTAAGAGAGAGAGGCTTGCCTTTACTGCACTAATAGCAAGATGAAGCCACCAGCACCTTCAGCAAAGAAGAGATTCACCCATCAGAAACTAAATTTCTTCAAACCCGCCGAGGCCGCCGAGGCGAACAGCACAGTCAGAGTGAGGAGGAGGAGGAGGAGGAAGCGGAGGATAGCACAGCCAGCTCCGCTGCTGGTGGTGGTCGTGGTCGGTAAAGTCATGAGTGAGTCTGAGTTGACATTCATTGTTGTAAAATCATACCAGTACCACTGTACTATTGGCAAACTGTTAATAAAGTACCCAAAGAAAAAGAATGCCTTTTCTTTCGGCCGCAGGTGGGGGGGCGGGGGAGTTTAAACATACTCAGTTCAGAGTAAATTTTGTGTACTGAATAAACCAAATTAACCGAAATAAAGTTACAAAACCCCCCCAAAAGAGTTAATTATCCGACCCAAACCCGCAAAAAATATTTATTTTTTATTTTTTTATTTTTTCAAAATCAGTAGTGGTGGGTGCCCGGATTTACAGTACCATAACCATTACAGTAGCTACTAGCTGTCTAACTCGGAGATCCACTCATTGGTGGGGGGGGGGGGTTGCACGCGCTCATACTCGCAGTCAACGCGCAGCCGCTCGTACTTGCAGCGCGCTCCCATTTGTTTACGTTTTGCCGGCTCTAGACAGTCTTCACCTAGCAGGTAAATTAACACAAAGTTCACAAACTAAGAGAGAGAGGCTTGCCTTTACTGCACTAATACCCAAAGAAAAAGAATGCCTTTTCTTTCGGCCGCGGGTGGGGGGGCGGGGGAGTTTAAACATACTCAGTTCAGAGTAAATTTTGTGTACTGAATAAACCGAATTAACCGAAATAAAGTTACAAAACCCCCCCAAAAAAGTTAATTATCCGACCCAAACCCGCAAAATTTTTCGCGCACGCGCTTTGCGCCGTGCGCGCGTGCATGTATGGCATGTTGGGCACCCGCAGGTGTTTATAAATATCGGCGCCCTTGCACACACACACACACACACACGGACGGACGGACGGACGGACGGACACACACACACGGACGGACGGACGGACGGACAGGGGGCAAAACATACTCTCTCACCATGCATTTCGGCCTGGCGGAGACAAAAATGCAGGGCAGAGGTTTTTCCTTGGCCTCTAGGGAGTGCGCATACAAAGTTTTACACAGATCGGTGCAGTTATAGGTAAAAACACAAATTGGCCTGTTAAAGTGCCACCATGAGGCTGATTTGAACATTTTCAGGATGCAATATGAAAAATCTGTGGGAGTACTGTAAAATAGAATTGTTTTGCAAAAATCGGCCTCCTGGTGGCGCTATAACAGGCCCATGTGAACAATTTGGGGCAGAGTTTCTGCTCTGGTATCGAGGGAGTGTGCGTGCAGTTTGGCTGCGGTCCAGCCAACGGTGCCAGAGATTAGCTGTCCACAGACGGACGGGGCGACGGACACACGGACGGAAACACGGACAGACAGACAGGGTGCGAAACATTGTCTCGGCCATGGCTTTCGGCCTGGCATAGACAATGACTCATGACTCATGTAAACAGTCAGTGGAAGGACTGTCAGTGGAAGGACATCTTGGCTCAGAAACTCATCAACTTTCTGGACATTAAAAAGGGGGCATACAACATTGTGGGCATTAGAGAAAAGGTGGGCATTGAGTATGAAAAAACATGAGCTTGTGTCCCAGTATGCGTCTAGACTGTTGGCCTACTTGAATTTTACCTGCTTAAATTGATGGTCAGAGATGTGCAGCGAGCAATTTGTGCATGAAGGGGGTTTCTTGTCTACAATCATGTGGGCGTGATTTTCAAGGCAAATCTCTCCCAACTGGATGATTAAATACAACTGCTTGCCTTCCTGAAACTCTGTGTGACTAAACAGTCCAGCAGGCAATTAAAGCTGGCAGCATGAGTGATAGTCATCATTACTCTGTTTTCTACTGCAGCGTTTCCCAACAGCCGTTCCAAGTCCAATGTTGAAAGGTCACTGAATGAGAAATTTCATTTATTGTTTATGGGTCATTTTTACATGTACAAATACATATGCTCGGATGGCGCAGTGGTATAGTCCCTGGGGGGTTGTAGGTTTGAATCCACCGCGGTGCAACCGGCTTTATCGGGCGTCTATGCGCAATTAACACAATTGGCCCCACAACTTTAATGAATGCATAATGTCAGAAGGATTATCCAGGATTATGTCCAGTCTGGAGCCGTTGCTGTGGTGTCACGTGGTGTGGTAACAGTACCAATTTGGCAGAACTTTGCATATTGAATCATGTGTCCATGGTTCAGGTTAGGGGCGGCCATAGCTGAGTGGTTAGTGAGCCCGCCTAGGGAGCCAGAGGCCCTGGTTGCCCCAGGTTCGATTCCAGGCCAGGCCAGCATTATGTGTCGATGAAATTTGTCCCTGAGCAAGACTCTTAACCCCTAATTGTTCACAGGTTCTCATTGGAAACAAGACCGCGAGGACTTTCATGAACGACCTGTTAAAAGGAATTATCCTTATCAAGCTTGCAGGGTATGGTGGTGGTTTCTGCATAATGGAGCACCACACCATATGAATGTCGCAAAGAAAAGTAGTAGGGGACAGTGTAGTTGTAGCACATTTCAACTGACTAAAGCTGTTTAGCGAGCCCTCTCTGTTATTTCATTCATCAACCCTTAGCATTTGTACAACACACAATTGACCTTTTTGCATTTGTGGTGCCTCCTAGGGGCATAAGAGAAAGCACTTTTGGAGGTGTGCTATAGAGGCCCCTCACCATGCATTGCTATTCATGTGGTGTTGGTTCATTCAACAACCCTGAAACCACGGCAAATAAAAGCCACATGGATGTAGGCACTGCTTAATTTGTAAATGATTAGGTGCCGGAGCGCATGAATCCGACTAAAGGTAATGCACCTTCTATATTTCCCGGAGCGCAGCAGGCAGGTAGCGGAGTTCCGTTCCGGCCAGCCAAAAGTTACAGAGAAACGTATTAAAATGAGTCAGCTACTTGTTATGTTGTTGTTTATTGAATTACTCATGGTAGAGACAACTGTATTTAGAACATTACATTATATATTAAATACATTATCGTTCATCATACGTAGTTATTTTTTCATTCATGGAAAAAAAATCTGGTTATACTGTACGCATGTTTATTTATTAATTCCAAGTTAAAGGATACAAAAGCTGAAATAATCACCCCTCAAGTTGATTCTTGGTGATTTATCTGAAATGAATGGTTGTGAATATTTAACCAGCAGATCATCTGTTCTATGTCTTTTCATCAGGGCTGTGATCAAATGGTTATAGCTTACAGGTGGTTAAGTTCAGACATGGGTTTGATGTGGTTTCATTTCTTAAGTACAGGATCTGGGAAGGGTGTCCACAAAGCCATTCTCTGACATATGTTAATACTGTAGCATTTCCTTTATCAATGTTGTCCAATTAAAGTCCACTGTCTAAATAATTGACCTGTTCATGGACTACTTTTAATTCATACATTTGTATTATATTCATACATATGACTGTGATGGAACATGAAGCAACGGTGGAAAATACAAATCTAATGAGCAAACACTACTGTACAGTGTATATTGCTGTGTATTTAATACACAGCAAAACAAAGCCAACATTGATTTCACTTACCCCCATAAGGGGGCGCCACGAATGCTACAAATGTCACAGAAACATGATTATATTCATCAAATTAGGTACTAATGTAATGGAGTGCCCTTTTTCTAGTCATACAATGGGAAGCTCCAAGCAATGTGTCTCATGAGCTAGTTGTCCTATATTTTTGGTTCTCTGTACATTTCAGATAATACAGTGTATTATCTGAAATGTACAGTGAGGAAACATTTTGTTGCGGTGTATTGAATCAGAATCAGAATCATCTTTATTGCCACATCACAGGTTTACAGGTGTAAAACAGTGGGTGAAATTAGTTTTTGTGCAACAAGCTCCATCGTTTTTGATTGTATGAGAGAGAGAACCATACATTACTGCTAACATCACAAACTAAAGCTCATAAGGTTTAGGATAAATACTGGAATTATCAACATAGATGGAATTATCTTTGAAGAGAATCATTGCTTGGAGCATCCCATTGTATGAATCATTGAATCAACTAGAAAAGGGTGCTCATTGGAGAATACGTCTTCGCCAGGCGGGCCTGTCGGGCAGGAACCAACTATGTCCAAAATATTAACTTTTCGGGAAATTAAAAAAACAACAACAACACGATTTTAAAATAACACAACACAATACTCATCAAATTTGGTATTGTGACTTTATGCATTGTCACTATACTTGCATGTGTCCTTATATTATCATCACTTTACCTAAATGCAGCTCAAGTGGAGTTAGGAGGTGTTATTAATGTGGAGATAGTTTTGTCCATCAACAAAGTTGATAAAAAAAGAAATAAGAGCCTGAGTTGGAGTTAGGTGGTTTGACCGACAGTTTGAAGATCCAATGGAGTTAGGAGGTTTAGTCAGAAATGCTTTTTTAATACTTTTCATTGGTTCAATATTTGTAAAACCCACACACAGAGCCTATTGAAGGGTGTTCAATAGGCTCTATGCACAGCAGCCATATTATCACTTCCTTCACAGGTGTTACCAATGATACTAATGAAGGCTCTGTTCCATAGTGTAGCGCAGTGGTTTCCACGACCCCCATAACTCTGAGAGTGTACAAATGGAACCAAATGGACCCTTACGGGTCCATTTGGTTCCATTTGTACACTCTAGGAGTTACACACCTGTAAGGGGCCATTTGGAAGCCCATGAGGGTCCCTGGACCCCAACTGTAGACCCACTGGTGTAACAGAGTGTTTCCAGTGAGCCAACATGCACAATACCAGCACCCTGTCTCTGTTTGACCAGAATGGAACAGAGCCTTCATTAGTATCATTGGTAGCACCTGTGAATGTCTTCATAATATGGCTGCTGTGAATAGAGCCTATAGCACTGATGTATTAAAGAAAATAAAAAAGTTGAAAAACAGACAAAGGAGGTTTGCGCCCTGAGGTTATCCGACCAAGGGCCGGCACAAATAAAACACCCCACTCAGACAACGAGCGACGGATAATCAAATGGCAGATTTTTTTTTTGTCATACTCTAGCTACTGTAGATCCTAATATAACTGTTGCCAATGTGAAATCGATAAATAAATATTGAACAAATATATGGCCAATTTCTTGTCCAAATTTTTCAGAAGCAATGTCTCTCGTTATACTGTAGGTGAAATATAGATTATTTACAGAAAATCTGCCATTGTAATTTACTTCAGAACACCCAGAGACACATCTGCGCTGGGTGGCTGCTGCCCCATAAAAGGCTGATAGAATACACACAACATTGCCTGTCGTGGTGCTGGGTTAAAAGAGGATCATGAAAGGAGTATGACATTTACTGGAGCATACAAGTATACACGTTTGATTATTAATTACTCCCATTGCCCATGCTTAATTATGACGTGAGCGATCTCCGTTCATCTCCATCCACACAGCAACACAAATATGGCGTTTTTATAAATATTCGCTGTGGCAGGAGTTTTCAAAAAGGTTTGTTTTCAGGGGACAGAAATGTGTTTTCTTTTTCAAAATAAACGTGTACGTGTGGACGGGGCCTCAAACTGCTGTGGGTGGAGCCAGGGGGAGTGACTCAGAGACCTGTGCAATGGTTAATGGATAGGCAGGTGTTTCCAATCCAAATGTCTGATTGTACTCTGCTCGTTATTCTAAAACGGATAGTCCCATGTTGATTTCTACCGGCACTATAGTCGAATCCACAGACGCGCTGCCTGGAGCTGCCTGTTGGCGGCCATTGCTGCGGTGTGGCGGTGCGGAGCGCTGGACACCGCAGCTATGGCTGCCTACAGGCAGCTCGTCTGTGGATTCGTCTATAGGCTAGCTAGCTACTACTGTGAATCAGGCAGTGGTGTATGGGGACTGGGGAGAGATTTGTTTCAATATTATTTGTGAATCCAATACCATGATGCACGAATATTCCATGATTTACAAATGTGTTTCCATGATTTACAAATGTGTTTTGCAATCTGCAAACACAAATTATTTTTGTAAAAAATAATAAAATAATTATAATTGTGTGTGTGTATTTATCATAAAATATAATTTGTAAATAATCAATTCTGTGTTCAAATTGTTGAATCTGCATTTGTGAATACACCAACACACGGATTCAGTTTTGAGACAAGCTTCACGCTCTTTTGGTGAGATTCACTCATATCTCAAATACCTGCAGATCCACATGTGTGCTTGGACTACCCCCACCCCATGGCAATTACAGCCAGGTGGACACTGCCACTAATCAGTTAGACAGGAGGGATTTCAGGAAAAATAGGTATTTGGGGGTAACAGTTGGAAAAACATGGCACAGACATTGGTCAGGGATCTGCCATGACAATAGTCGCACGCACACGCACACACACACACACACACACACACACACACACACACAAAAAGAATGTGCACAGATTATGTGACACTACAGCAGCGTTATAGCAGTGTCTAACAGCAGCGTTATAGCAGTGACACGTTGTGAGCTTGTAGATGAGATGTTCACTGTTAGCCACTGAATAGGAATGCTAAGATTCGAACCTGAGTCTAAGGTCTTCCGCATGGGAGCCAAGAGGGAATCCCCACTTTATTGGGCTTAGGTATGAGCTTCAGGAAAGGCTACTTGTCAACCTGTTAGGTGTCCCGGTCAACCATGTTGAGGTTAAGTGGTTAAATATAGTTGACTTTATATAGAATATCCGTTCCCATCATGTGTCGAACGACATGGCTTTCAGATCAGTCTTTCAACCCTGCTTCCCTTAACCTTGGGTACCTTGTACCCCTTATCGCAAATCCCAGGCCAGGGCAGGTGATCATGGCCTCCATGTCTGCCTATTAGGCCTACTAAACGATGGTCAAAGAAGAGAATAATTAATAGGAAAGGGTATAGCACAGCAGGGCTCATAAATCTGGCTTATAAGCTTACAATAATGACGAATTAATCAAATCACAGTCCTTCTTTAATATAACTGATTTGATCCTGAAGAAATAATCATTATTTTGGTTTATTGTATTGTTTTATGACCATACTGTGTCTAATCCTGTGTTTGAATTGTACTCAGTACATAGCAGGTGTATCCTGTACTTTGAGCTGGTGAAAGCAGATTACCACACACACACACACACAGGCACACGCGCACACATAGATTGCTTAGGATGTGGGGGCACGACGCTGCTGCAATACACACAGGCACACACACACACACACACACACACACACACACACACACACACACACACACACACATAGATTGGGTGTGAGGCACGAATGCTGTGATACAGACACACACACATGCATACGGGAAAAGTACTGGGCCATTACAAAACCACAGGGGGGTCAAAAAGAGGACCTTGACTGTAATGAAGCAGTGTGGCAGATCTAATGCTGGACATGATGAAAATGATGATTGTTTGAATAATGTAATCTAATCAACAGTATCGATCATGCTGAAGTATGAAACTAACTAAAAGATATGTGTACAAAATCTGATAATGAAATGGAGGAGAAGTGATCTGTTGCTTATATATATATATCTTGACCTACTACTTCCCAGTAACTGCTGTCAACTACATCGACGTGTCATCTTAGGTCACCAGGTCATTGAGTGAACATGTTTTTCATCTTGATGACAATACTTTTGTACTTTTACTCAAGTACATTTTGAATTCCAAACTTTTACTACAGAGTATTTCTATATAGCAGTATTGATACTTTCACTTAAGTAAAATATCCGAGTACTTCTTCCACCACTGCAACCGTGTATGTTTGCACGCGCCTGTGTGTGCGCGCGTGCGTGTGTGCGTGTGTGTGTGTGTGTGTGTGTGTGTGTGTGTGTGGTAGATAACAGCGTATCTTCAGTCACTCTGTGACGAACCGTCTGGAATCAACATCTTCACATCGTATTGTGAAACGTGTGGAGTTCGCCTAGTAGCACCCAGGATTCCGTGAGTGTGGAGCACAGAAGTGGAGGCGAGCGGGTCAGTGGAAGAATCACTATTGATAATCATTACTTTTGATATGATATTGCTTAGGTTCTTGGTTTACTTGTGGTCCTGGTCCTGAGTCACTACACTGTCTCTCTGCGTTTGACGTCTGTGTTTACCTTGCTTACTGTAAGTTGCTCTGGAGAGAGTGTCTGCTGTATGCCTAAATTGTAAATTGTAATTACTAACTGATACCAATACTTTTTTTAACTCAAGTAAAACTTTGAATGTATAGCCTTTAACTACAACGCATTGCTACAACTTATCGACACATCGTGAGCTTGTAAGTTGGCTATTTTCCCTCTATTTGAAATTTACAGAAACTTTATACAGTGATATATATAAAAAAAGCAAATTTACGTAGTCATTTGTGCTTGTGAATACTTAAAGGGATAGTTCACCCCCAAAATTACTTTTTTTTCGATCGATTAGTCACCCCATGGAGACTTGAATTCATGGATGTTTCCTATGTCAATAATTTGATGACCGGCAGCGGTTCCGGTGGGAGACACAAAGAGTCTCCTTTCTGTCTAGTACCGGAACCGCTGCCAATACCGGCATTTACTTGAGTACATGTTTTGTCCACCAGCACTGTCCAGCACCCACTGCTTCACACTGGGAACCCGCAGCTCTGAGGAGATGATGTGCGTCTGGATCTTGCTTCTGATCGGTCTGAAAGGACAGACTGACGCACAGTCACAGCACTGCTGTGCAGGTAAGATACAATATAGGCTCTATTCACAGCAGCCATATTATGAAGACATTCACAGGTGTTACCAATGATACTAATGAAGGCTCTGTTCCATTCTGGTCAAACAGAGTCAGGGTGCTGATATTGTGCATGTTGGCCCACTGGAAACACTCTGCTACACCAGTGGGTTTACAGTTGGGGTCCAGGGACCCTCATGGGCTTCCAAATGGCCCCTTACAGGTGTGTAACTCTGAGAGCGTACAAATGGAACCAAATGGACCCGTAAGGGTCCATTTGGTTCCATTTGTACACTCTCAGAGTTATGGGGGTCGTGGAAACCACTGTTCTACACTAAATGGAACAGAGCCTTCATTAGTATCATTGGTAACACCTGGGAAGGAAGTGATAATATGGCTGCTGTGCATAGAGCCTATTATAATCATTAGACCCAATGAGAATGATTACAAGCCAGGGGTTCCCAAACGTTTTAGCTCGATACCTCAGAAGAGAAATTTGATGTCTCGGCCCCGGGACCCAATCTAGTGAAAATAGCTGATCTAAAACATCTACACTACATTATTAGTAAATTCTATGTTTTTGGCTGCCGACCTCCATCAAAATATTTTGTTGCAGGGACCCCCCCAGAAGCAAAGATTTTAGTTAAAAATGTTGTTTCCAAAAATATATGCATTCAAAGATTTGCACAAATATGCAAGATTTTTCAAATATTTAAAAATATTTTCTGCTATTATCTGCATTTTTTTGAATAGCCAAAGTAAAGAATAATGGTTTCAGCTAAACTCTAAAACGATACAGATGTTCTACTTCTACTGTACAACATGCGACGTGTTGTGAGCTTGTGGATCTTCTTTTTTCATTACTTCTTAAAGCTCCTAATTAATGGATTTAAAAAATATGTATTTTTCAATGGAATTCTTTGGCAAAACGTTTGAGGTTGTTTTTAACTTGTGAGAATGTTTTCTGGGGATTTTTTTGAAAATCTTTTGTAACAATAATAACTAAAAACAAAACGTAGTTAACAAAAACATAAAGGGGTATTTATTTACTCACCACTCATAAAAATTGGTCCGCGACCAACATATGGGTCCCGACCCACTGTTTGGTTAACAGTGATAATGTAGGCCTAAGCTACAATAGTCATAGAATGATTTACGACTTTTTGTGTTGCAACACTTTTCATAATCACACTTAAAATGTACTCAAAGCAGATCTACACATTCACAATGCGTTGTAGTGTTGCAACGTATTGTAGATAAGCTAAAGTTGGATTTTGATGTACTTACATGCATTATATCTTCATCATCAATGTTATAATTGATTGAACACAATATCAGTGGTGTAAAGTAACTAAGTACATTTGCGCAAGTACTTGACTTAAGTAAAGATTTGAGGTATCTTTACTTCACTAGAGTATTAACAATTTCCAGTACTTTTACTTCAACTCCGCTACATCTCAGAGGCAAATATTGTTCTTTTACCCCACTACAATTATTTGAAAACTTTAGTTACTAGTTATTTTGCTAATTATTATATTATAAAACATACATTAACCACTTCAGCCCTATTTTATACATAGGCTGTTTGAAAATAGCTGATCTACAAGCTCACAACGCGTCGCATCACGACGCGTTGTGAGCTTGTAGATCAGCTATTTTCAAACATTTTAGTACCTTTACTTTTGGTACTTTGAGGATATGTTGATACTTGTGTACGTTCACTCAAGTAACATTATGAACACAGGCATTTTACTTGTAACAGAGTATTTTTATATTGTGGTATTGCTACTTTTACTTAAGTAAAATACCTGAGTACTTCTTCCACCACTGCACAATATTATTAGTAATAATAGTAATGGGAAGATTTCATTGACGATAGCAAAGCATGAAGTAGAAGAAAAAAATGTGTGAAAACTAAGTTTTCTATTTACGTAAAGGGGGAATGTGGTTGGTTCACCACTTCCTGTGAGAGATGGTGGGTGGGTTGCATCAACAAGGATGAAACTGGATCAACCCACACTAATCGTCATCAAATAACGCAGTTGCACACAGTTTGACCCATTAAAACCAGGAAAGCATTTGTGTGTTATTTTATCTTTTAGCTATATATATATATATATTGCAACATCATTTTTTCAGAAAACTCTTAGGATTTAGAACATTGGCTTAGAACGCGCAATTCGGTTTCACCGCGCTGTGAGCTTGTAGATCTGCTATTTTTGAGTTTTTGGGGAAAAATCTTGATGAAGGATAATCAAAGACTCGAGTGCGATTGAAAAATAAATGTACAAAAAAAATATCTGGCCTGCATTGAAACCAGACTGTAGACGGTAACAGGTAGGTTTCAGGAACGGGACAGATGACAGCAGGAATGAAATTACTGTTATTTCCAAGTAATTACCTATTTCACTGCCATGCCTTCGTTGTAATCATAACAGTAGAATATGTGTGATCGGTTACAGTGATTTGAGACAGAATGGGGCCTTGGTCCTTTTTAAATTAATTATTAAAGGGATTGTAGGCAAGTTCAGAGATAAAAAAAATAAAAAAAACTATTGTCAAACACCGCACCTCCACTCCCCCCCCCCCCCTACTCATCAGCAGTTAATTTCCCCAACCACGCAGGGGGACTTCTAAACGGGCCATGCCGAAAATAGGTTGCTTTATTCAGATACAATGCGTGTCACTGCCCGCCCCTGCCGGTTCTCTGAATTTGTAATATTTTTAATATATTTAAATGAAATAGGCTCTTTCATGATAAATTTACCACATACTGTATATGAAGTTAAACAACTAAATTATATCCAAACGAGACCTCCATCCAAACGAGAAGTAAATTCTGTGCTTCAAAAAATAAGTTTGAGAGCGTTTTAAAACCGAAAGTAAAAAGTATGAACTGCCTACAGAAAACAATGGCGGCTCATTCCATTTTTGTCGGCTGCACTCGGTCCCATTCGGTTTCATGGACGCGCACATGCGCGTCCATCCATTTACGTCCCGGATACCCGGATGTCAAAACATAAATAGTAGGGAAAATACGGATTTCAGAAAGAGGACTGTGTTTCAATGCAGGAAAACACCCCAGCATCATTATAGTGGCTGATAGAGGGGAAAAAATGCAATATATATATATATATATATATATATATATATATTCTTAAAATTTAGGCTTAATGTTGCCTACAATCCCTTTAAAGTACAGAATGTAAGCTTTCATATGATGTATCATTCATTGAAATAGGAACATATTTGAAGAAGATGTACTCATTTGAATCGTGTTAAACTATAATAGTCCAAACTGAGAAAATCCCTTCCATTAGCACTTCTAGCACCCCTCAGCGCCTGGTAATGGGCGTGAACAATGGGTAATTTATTCAACCTAGCCACTCCTCTAAGCACCCCCCCCCCCATTGACACATTTCAGTCAGCTGTCAACTCTATCCACCTGTTTCCTAGGCTTGTGTTTTCCACTTCCTGTCGGATTTCATTGGATATCATTAGTCATCTGACCGGTTTCATTGGATTTCATTGGATCAAAAGACAGGAAGTGGAACACAGTGAAAAGCCTAGGAAACAGGTGGATAGAAACTTGTGCGCGCGCGCGTGTGTGTGTGTGTGTGTGTGTGTGTGTGTGTGTGTGCGTGCGTGCACGTGCACCGTGTGTGTGTGCATGCGCGCACATATACGTGTGTATGACTGATTTATCCTGTGGCCAATCCATAATGTCAGTCAAACAAAATTAATGGCATGTTTTAATCATAGGTTAAGGGTTTTAAGCACTGATTTGTTAAGCAATGATTAAAATCCTTGATTAGCCATAAACTACATGCTTAATTTAATCCAAGTTGGTGCAACCTACCCACAAGTAAGACGCGCGAACGCGGGAAGCGAACGCAAAAAAAAAGAAAAAGAATGACAGGACACCAAAAAAGGGTGTACAGTTTTCACAAGTGTATAAATATAAGACTATAAATAGGCTCTATACACAGCAGCCATTTTGGAGAATTTGGGCCTCTTCTTACTTCCTTCACAGGTGTTACCAATGATACCAATGAAGGCTCTGTTCCATTCTGGTCAAACAGAGTCAGGATGCTGATATTGTGCATGTTGGCTCACTAGAAGTACTAGTGGGTCTCAAAGTGTGGTCCAGGGACCCTCATGGTTCCTTGAGAGGGTGTAACTCTGAGAGTGTACCAAATGGACCCTCCCGGGTCCATTTGGTTCCATTTGTACACTCTCAGAGTTATGGGGGTCCTTGAAATTAAAAAGTTTGAGAACCACTGTGCTATACTAAATGGAACAGAGCCTTCATTAGTGTCATTGGTAACACCTGTGGAGGAAGGGGCCCAATTTCTGTCCAATATGGCTGCTGTGCATAGAGCCTATTGATTGGTGAAAGCAGCATTTGAGGGACCTCATTTAAAATGTCACACTTTCAGGATGAGACTAGAGAAGAGACTCTGTGAGATCAATGTTTCCCTTCTGTGCAGCTGCAGAAGCACATATGGTTGGAACGTTTGCAGCGCACCACCACATCCTGGCTGCTGCAGTGCATTGTGGGTAGGGATGCATCCTGCATGCGGTCTTTCTGCTCTGATCAGCCTGCTACCGTTTAGCTACCGAGAAATCACTCCCTAGATCAGTGGTTCTCAACCTTTTCAGGCCGTGACCCACAAAAGAATCCTATTTGAACCCCCCACCCTGACAAGCACTTGGAATTGTAGGAGTTGAGGCGTTACATTTAGTTCGACTCGGTTGCACAGATCGTGAAAATATATAGCCAATCTACAAGCTCACGTGTTGTGAGCTTGTAGATTGGCTATTTTCACAATTGTTGCCTCTTTCTTATTTATTTGTTGACTCGTTGGCCAATGTTTGACCAGTTTGTATACAGTAGTATAGTTTGTTGATTACTTTTGATGCAGTAATGGTCTCTTTTCATTTTCATTTAAACCATGTTTATTTTAATGATCAATCAATTGATTGTGTTCCAGCGTACTTTTGAGTTCCTTATTGGTATCACAAATAACACATATTTCAAGGTTTAAAATGAAAAATAACATGATGTATACTAATGTTATTAGCATTACATTGTATTTGCCAATAATTTGGGGGCCCACCTGCAATTTCCTCACGGCCCACCAGAGGGCCCCGACCCATAGGTTGGGAATGGCTGCCCTATAAGGCGCGAATAAGGGCAGGGAACCAGCATCATGTGACCAGAGGTGTCATTTCATAATGAAAAAAAAATTGAGGGTGGCAAAAATAAATGACTAGACAAAAAAACAATTGCAAAAACAAGCTCACAACGCATATCTACCCTCCTCCATACAGAGCACAATGTCAAACCACACAGCTGGAGCTGAGAGGTTCACACACGCACACGCACACGCACACGCACACGTATAAATAAATGAATAAATAAAGATATATGGTGGTGGAAGAAATCATTTTGAGGTTAAATGTGAAAGCTAGGGGGTGGAAATGTAATTTCCATCCCCTGGAACCCAAATGACACCCCTGCATTTGAGTGTGTTGAATTGACACACATTTCAAACTTTGGAAATACAGTAGCTGATTTACAAGCTCAGAACTTGTCACATTGCGACACTTTGAGGACCAGTGATCTATTCCAGTGGTTCTCAAAGTGAGGTATGGGGACCCCCAGGGGTCCTTGAGGGGGTTCCCGGGAGTCCCCAGCAAATTAATATGGCATCAAAATCTGTTTAACCATGTTTTAAGCCTATAGACATCTGTTATTTGAAAAAGCACATTTAACACATCATAGTGCAACACATTGTGAGCTTGTAAATCTGCTATTTTCAAGAAGATACATATATATATTTTAAACATTTTAACAACACAAATCTTTTATGGGGTCCCTGGCACAAAATAAGGGGGGGTCCATGACCAAATCCATATTAATGTGGGGGTCCTTGACGTGAAACAGTTTGAGAACCACTGGTCTTTTCTATCCAAAGCACAAGGCACTCATCTCACTTTTATAAGTCTCTTATTGCGTATATGATTTCATGTTCATGGTAAATGGTGCATTTATATAGCGCTTTTATCCAAAGCGCTTTACATAGATTCACCCATTCATACACGCATTCACACACCAATGGAGCAGGAAACCATGCAAGGCACCAACCTGCTCATCGGGAGCAATAGGCTCTATGCACAGCAGCCATATTGGGAATGAATTGGGGCCCTGCATTACTTCCTTTACAGGTGTTACCAATGATACTAATTAAGGCTCTGTTCCATTTAGTGTGGCATAGTGGTTGTCTTATTTTCAAGGACCCCCATAACTCTGAGAGAGTACAAATGGAACGGTCCTTTATGTTCCATTTGTACACTCTCAGAGTTACACACCTATACCATAAGGGGCCATTTGGGAACCAAAATGGAGTGTTTCTAGTGAGCCAACATGCACGATATCAGCACCCTGACCAGAATGGAACAGAGCCTTCATTAGCATCATTGGTAACACCTGTGAAGGAAGTAAGAAGAGGCCCAATTTCTTTCCAATATGGCTGCTATGCATAGAGCCTATTAGGGATTCAGTGTGTTGCTCAAGGACACTTCGACAGTAAGTCTTCTGGGGGAGCCCGGGATCGAACTTGAAACCTCACGGCTTCCATCCGGCCGCTCTACCGACCACTCAACCCCTGAGCCACTGCCGCCACAGTGGCCCTTTAAGTCAAATACAGAAGATACCGGCCAGCACAACAACCATAACCCATTAAGACCTGAGGCCAAGTATAACACTGTCTTTTGTTTTCTTGCTACAGTATGTTGCTATATCAGTGGTTCTCAAACTTTTTCACATCAAGGACCCCCAAAATTATATGTATTTGACCACGGATCCCCATCTCAAAATATTGTGTTCCAGGGACCCCCAGAAGCAAATATTTGAGTTAAAAATGTTTGTTTTAAAAATACATATTCAAAGATTTGCAAACATTTTCTAGATATTTCAAAAATAGCACATCTACAAGCTACGAGCTTGTATAGACAAAGTATAAAACGATGCTGTGTAATATTGTTGTGCCTGCACCCTGTTGTTGTGGTTGCCACAGGGTACTGGGCTGTGTGACACTTTCCTCAGTGGTCATTCACACCCCCCGCAACATAAGTTGGTTGTGTGATCTAGCAGTCTAACTCACTATTATAGGCTCTATGCGCAGCAGCCATATTGTGAAGACATTCACAGGTGTTGCCAATGATACTAATGAAGGCTCTGTTTCATTCTGGTCAAACAGAGTCAGGGAGCTTGTAGATCTGGTATTTTTCAAAAGATGTATATTCATTTTGAAAAGCATAAGTCTGAGAGTGTACAAATGGAACCAAATGGACCCGTATTTGTACACTCTCAGATTTATGGGGGTCGTGGAAACCACTGTGCTACACTAAAGGCAGGCACACATTGCAGGACATTTGGTCCGATAATGCTGTCGCGACCTTTTTTGGCGCTCGCCGACAAAACCTCTCGATCTGACACAGATCGGCCTTTGATCGGCGAGATAATGCTCGCTGTGTGTGAAAGGCTCAGCGACACGATCTGGCCACGATTATCCGCTCTGGGATGGCTATGCGACCGTTTTCAAATATCTATCTGGTTAGTTATTCGGCCCTGTTGCAGACAGAAGATCGGACAGTATCATACAGTATGAAAGGGTCTGCGAGGAGATCCACGCTACAGCTAATGAGAGCACATTACAGCAACCGTGGCTAGGGGAGCGTCGCTGGATTTGACCACAAAAAACAGTCCCTACCGCTATATTACCGTCCAGTCCTGTATTAAGTTAACATTATAAAACAAAATGAGAAAGTGAGTGAGCCTGGTGGGCTGTTTATTTTAGAGGAATTGTACAGAGAGAGAGAGACAGAGAGCGAGAGCGAGAGCGAGAGCGAGCTCTGTGTGTCTGTGTGTGTGTGTGTGTGTGTGTGTGTGTGTGTATGTGTGTCTTTGAGTGCAGCATGCGCGAGACACGCTGTGTCTGAACAGCGTTGCCAGATGTTGCGAGAGAAATAAGCAACCAGGTCTATGAAAACAAGCCCAAGAAAAGGCCACTTGAGCACTTTAAACCTATTTACAAATACATTGGATATTTTAAAATGGCCGATCTACAAGCTCACAACGCATCGCAGCTATTTTCAAAGAAAAATCTTGAGAAAATTGTGGAATATTTTCCAAATCCACACAGATCTTGTATGGGGGTCTATGGCACAACATATTTTCAGAAGGGGGAGGTCTGCGCCTCTGCGGACAATTAATTATTATTATTATTAATTTGGGGGTCCTTGCCAAATGTTTGAGACCAACTGGTTGAAACAACAGGCCAAAAAAGGCAACTACACTTTCAAGCAACTTTACAGAAAAACAATCCCAAAGTCGCTTATAACAAGTAAGACGCGCGAACGCTGGAAGCGAACGCAGCTCGAAAATATTGTGTATTTACGGACTTTGTGTGTGTGTGTGTGTGTGTGTGTGTGTGTGTGTGTGTGTGTGTGGGTGTGTGGGTGTTTGTGTTTTGACTGTAGCTGCACTCTGGCGCACTCTGTCGGCCGCACCCAGGCAGTGCACTGCACACAGACAGACAGACAGACACACACACACAAAAGCCGAGCAGACTTTCATAGTAAGCTCCAATTGGGCGGCGCGCCTCCTTCCGCGTGCCTCCTTCCGCGTTCGCAATAAGCGGACATGGCAACTGCTTCAGCGCATTTGACGTGCGAGAGAGAGAGAGAGAGAGAGAGAGGGAGAGGGAGAGGGGCTTATCACGGGATACGTCGATTCAAATGAATTGGAATAAACACAAATGTATGTATTGGGTCTGACTCTGGAGATAGCATCCTAGTGAACTATCCTACAGTGTGTAATCCCTGGTCGGGGATCAATCTATAGGGTGAAAACCACAACGATATATGACAGCCGATGGGCCGATATATGACAGCCGATTGTGTTTTGGGTCTGTCGCCCTAAAACACAATCGCCCCGGGTCAAAATCCAGCCACCATGGAGCAGCCGTGGATGGCCCGCTCAAAAGGTGCGTGGGGCGGGGTGTTTTGGGACGACCGTTCCGGATGCCCATGTAATGAATTGATGAAGACTCATCTGTTTTCGCTGCAGTTGCGCCCTAATAATGTTGTTTTCATTTATTTTTGTTCACGTATGCTATTAAAATAATGCAGCTATTGCAGTATTTGGCCTTAACATGCGATTAAAAATGTATATGTATTTGGCCCCTCATATATAAAATAAATAAAAATAATAAAATAAAATCTGATTTAAAATTGAAACTTGCATGCTGATCAATGCGTTTACGTGTGGACAGGGATTTAAAAAAAAAATCTTTGTCATGTGGCCAGGGATTCTTTTTAAAAACTGAGGACTAAAATACCTGTTTAGAAAAAGATCCATATAAGTGTAGCCTAGGCCAGCAATCCTCGGAGCGTCCGTTCTCCTGGACAAGTCTGGGCTTAACCATTACAGGCTTATTAAATGACGCTATTAGAATCATTAATTTTATCCCGCAGGAGCGAGCGCTTCTCAGCACCAACCGTGGCTGAATTAGAGATTTGATAGGTCATTTTTGGACAATTCTGACAGCCCTACTAAGCAGACATGCGCAAAGGAATGCATGTATTCCAAACGGACAGGAGCGTTTGGAATAAAGTGTTTACATGGTCAATTCCGATTGATTTAACCCGATTCAAACGGTCTATACCACCCCTCCTATTCCGAATGAAAATGCATTCGGGTCAGACTGGAATGGAATATTCTATTCCAATTGGGGTGTTTACATGAGCAAATCTATTCGGAATGAATTCATCCATTCATTCATTCCGAATAGAAGTGTATTCATTCCGAATACAACTGTCCATGTAACAGCAGCCACTGTGTACTGAGATATTATAAAATATACATTAACCACTTTAACCCTATTTTATACCTAAGTTTTTTTTAAATAGCCGATCTACAAGTTCACAACGCATCGCATCGCGACGTGTTGTGAGCTTGTAGATCTGCTATTTTCAGGTACGTTTTTGTACCTTTACTTTTGGTACTTTGAGTATATTTTGATGCCAATACTTTTGTACTTTTACTCAAGTAACATTATGAACACAGGCCTTTTACTTGTATTTTTATATTGTGGCATTGTTACTTTTACTTAAGTAAAATGTCTGAGGCAAGGGGTAAGACACTGGGCAAGACATTTGGCGCTCTTTGGCTGAGGAAAGGTGTAAGCCCCCTAGATGGTCAACATTGGTGAATATGAGTGAAATGACTGCAAAGCAGAAGGCCTGCAACACTCCAGATGAAATAAAAGTCTTACGGTGCACGGCTCAGTAATGTCATGAAAGTGAGGAAATAGCCAGCACACAATGAATGTCCTTTTCACATGGTTTTAATAACCTCTCGTGGACCGAAACAACGGACGCGTTTCAACCAAACAGTTCTTCCTCAGCGTTGTGTGAGTGACGACTGTGTGCATTGTGTGCTGGCTATTTCCCATGTCCATTGTTACAAGAATGTAGTTATTATATCCTGGTCTAAATGAATAAGAGTGTGGATATCCATTGAGTCATGATAACTGTTTAAGGCAGGGGTCTTCAACCTTTTCGGGCCAAGGACCCCTTAGCCGAGAGAGATGAAGCAGGGACCCCCTCTATATTGTATACAAATTGTGTTTCAGATTTAACTTTTTTTTGTTTACTTGGTCTGCTCTTTTTTCCCTCCACACCAAACACCTCTTTGCCAAAACATAGCCAATCTACAAGCTCACAACGCCTCACGCTGCGAGGCGTTGTGAGCTTGTAGATCTGCTATTTTTTGGCTAAAGTTCACCTCAGAAAAGGGATGCTAATAGGGTTCAAGTGGTTAAGGTAAAAAAATAATCACATCACACAAAGATTTGGCGGACCCCCTGTAGTAACTCTGAGGACCCCATAGGGGTCCCGGACCCCCTGTTGAAGACCCCTGGTTTAAGGACAATAAAATAATACATGTCACACTTTTTTTGTGATCTCTTGTTTTTTCTATGTGCACTCTATAATTTCATTGAGGTATCTAAAGAGCACAGAGTACGTTTCTGACTGGGTCTGTCTGTCTGTCTGTCTGTCTGTCTGTCTGTCTGTCTGTCTGTCTGTCTGTCTGTCTGTCCGTCCTCAGACGCTTCCTCCGTGAGTTCTGACAAAATTTCCTGTCCCATCGTGGCCCCCCCTTCCTCAGAGCAGCAGATTAAACTTCACCTCTACCTCAACAACACACTGCTCTGTACCCTGGACATCAATGAGGTATAGCACTCTGTGTGCGTGCGTGCGTGCGTGCGTGTGTGCGTGCGTGCGTGTGTGCGCGTGCGTGCCGCCCCACACACACATCTCCATCTTACATATCAAGCAATTACTACCTAAAAGCCCCCCCATGCCCACATGGGGTGGGGGGGATGTGATTGTACCGTATTCCTTGTTTCAATAGAGTACAGAAGTCCTGACGTCACTCGTTCAACCCCTGGGTCGCGGATTTCTCTATGGAGAATAACATTGGGTCATCTTAGAATCGCCTCATATAAGAATTGTGGTCCAAAAATAAACAAATTGTCCTGGCGCTATTGTCAGGGAGGAGGCTCTGTATGTATCTTTATGATAGTCAGTCACTCATATTTGATTTTTTTTTTTAAATCACCGTCAGTTGATGCTTCATTATCCATAAGAGTCAAACCACCGGGCTCATTTGTTTATTTTTGAAACACAGTTCTTATTTGACGCGATATTAAACACGTCAATGGGAATTCAGAATGAGGAAAAAAAAAACAGGCAGGATGTGTAAATGACGTCAGACTTCGGTGCTCTATTACCTTCACAACACATGGCTGAAAAGTGTGCTGTCCTGTCTGTCTGTCTGTCTGTCTGTCTGTCTGTCTGTCTGTCTGTCTGTCTGTCTGTCTGTCTGTCTGTCTGTCTGTCTGTCTGTCTGTCTGCAGGGCACGTACAGTTTCCAGGTTCCGTCCAGTGAGTCTGGTGCATTCTGCTGTCAGACTGAGAATCTCTACCCTCCTCCATACAGAGCACAATGTCAAACCACACAGCTGGAGCTGAGAGGTTCACACACGCACACGCACACGCACACACACACACACACACACACACACACACACACACACACACACACACACACACACACACACACACACACACACACACACACACACACACATCTGTGTTGAATATCGTTGCTGTATGTGAAATATTTATTTATGTCCACATAAACAGAAGATGTACAAAGAACATAAACACTGCCAGTGCAGTCAGATAAAGGGAAAACAGACAGTTACAAAGTGCATGTAAAGCAGAGCATTGTTACATACAAATTCTGTGTTGAATATCGTTGCTGTCGGGCAGAAACCTTGTATCTCCATATTTCAACTTTTTCATTTTTTTGTTTCTTTTTTACCCCATACACCGATCATACCGATCTACAAGCCCTTTCTGAGCTTGTAGATGGGCTTTTTTTCACTACTTTCACTTATTTAAGTATTATTTCATTTTTATATACTTTTTGGGGGGCTTTTCTGCCTTTATTTGGATAGTAGCCTACAGTGAAGATAGGACAGGAGACAGGAGACAGGGAGAGAGAGAATGACAGGAAAGGCCGGTTCACTGTCAGGCATTAGAGCCTATATGTGTTATGCTTCTTAACCACTAGGCTATAGGCACCACTATTGTTATTGTTATTAAAGGAGTAGTTCACCCCAAAAATGTCTTATTTTCAGTGGTGGAAAGTAACGTAGTAAAGTAGTAAAGTAGATTTACTTAAGTACTGTACTTAAGTACAATTTTGAGGTATTTGTACTTTACTTGAGTATTTCCAATTTCCAATACTTTTACTTCTACTCAACTACATCTCAGAGGAAAATATTGTACTTTTACTCCACTACAATTATTTGAACACTTTAGCTACTAGTTACTTTGCAGATTTTAATTATTATTACAAAACCCACTTCAGCTCTATACACATTTAAGCCATTTGAATATACTGCCCTGCCAAGCCAAAGAGCAGTAACTACGTTTTTGGACACACCGACTTATTTGGGTATCCCAAAGGTCAAATTAGCCTTTGTGATGTTGGGGGATAAACAATAACCTCAAGAACAGATGTACAATTGGTGTAATATCACTTATATACCGATATCTCATTTGGCTGACCAGTTGAATCACTTTTACACCCATTTTTCAGTGATTTTTGTTTTCGTAGTTACTGCACTCTGCCTTGGCAGGGCAGTATAGCCGATCTACAAGCCCACAATGCGTCGCATCGCGACGCATTGTGAGCTTGTAGATCGGCTATTTTCAAAATATTTTTATACATTTTAAAACTTGAAATGGGACAATATGCATACTTTAAGTACTTTTATTTAAGTACCAACATTTTGATGCCAATACGTTTGTACTTTCATTTCTGGACATTTACTTGTAACAGAGTATTTCTACATTGCGGTATTGACACTTTTACTTAAGTAAGAAATGTGAGTACTTTTTCCACACACCATGAAGCATTGAATTCATGGAGATTTCTTCGTTTATGTCGTATTCCTAAGCGAATAATTTGATGATAATAATACAGATCCTTATGTATGCGGCAGGAGACACAAAGGAGACTCTTTGTGTCTCCTACCGGAGAGACCGCCAACATCAAAGGATTGGCTCAGGAATGTGACAAAAACAAAAAAATCTCCATGAATTCAAGGCTTTATGGGGTGTGTAATTGATAGGAAATAAGTAATTTTTTGGGTAAACTACTACTTTAATATAATAATAATAATAATAATAAAACAAATGTTTTGGTCATGCAAGGTTTCCACCCGACAGCAACCATATGATAATCATATTTGTTTGACAATTCTTTTCTCTCATTGGACGACAGAAGAGCAGAATTTGCCAGCGGCCAATCAGAATGTGGTCCCCACCAATCGGAGTGTGGTCCCAGCCAATCAGACGACGGCACAGCGTGCTCTGCCTAAGTTGGACCTGGTGGCGTGGTCTGTATCTGGTTTCCTATTGGTCTACAGCCTGTCAATCACCTGCATCGCCATCTATATATGGGTGAGGAAAGTGCTACTCACATTTACTTTTTTACTTTTTTTTAAAACTATTTTTACTTTTACAGGACTTAAAGTCCTGCATTCCAATCCCACTTATCACGGCAGCCATCCGGTTTTAATAGGCTCTATGCACAGCAGTCATATTGGAAAGAAATTGGGCTTCTTCTTACTTCCTTCACAGGTGTTACCAATGATGCTAATGAAGGCTCTGTTCCATTCTGGTCAGGGTGCTGATATAGTGCATGTTGGCTCACTAGAAACACTCCATTTTGGTTCCCAAATGGCCCCTTATGGTGGGTGTGTAACTCTGAGAGTGTACAAATGGAACCATGTGTACACTCTCGGAGTTATGGGGGTCCTTGAAAATAAGACAAGCACTATGCCACACTAAATGGAACAGAACCTTAATTAGTATCATTGGTAACACCTGTGAAGGAAGTAAGGAAGTGGCCCAATTCATTCCCAATATGGCTGCTGTGCATAGAGCCTATGTCAGATGGGTGTGCCGCGAATGTCTTTGAGATTTTCAAGTGGGCCCTGATCCACCAAAAGTTGGGAACCGCTGCCCTAAATGTTAATTTTAAAGTCACAGTTTATGTCTGCAACATGGCACCCTCTGCTGGACACACCAACACATTACAATATGGCTTGAATATGCAGTTGTTTCTTTCTCCTCCGAGGCAGAAGGGGTTACGTTTTCGTAACCACCTAAGAACTACGTATTTAGGACAAATAGTGAGAACTGCTGATCTACAAACTTAAGATAAATTGTGCGCTTGGAGATCACCTATCTATTTTAGTATAAACAAATTTTTTATTAGATTTTTTACAAAATCCTATAAAAAAAAAATATTACTCAGGTAAAGTAAAAGTACCATACTAAAATACAATACTTGAGTATATTGTTCTTAATTACGTTCCACCAAGGCGGAGTTTCTCTGTATGGCTGTTTGAAATATTCAGATTGACCACACACCTTAAACTACTTTGCTTTGAGCAGTGGTGGTGGGCGGGGCAACAGTCCCGTGCATATTAAAATATTCATACATCCAGAATTTCTAAATGACTGAGAAAAAGTCAATGTGCTTCCAGCCCCTTTTCAGTTTTCCTTTACTCTTTCTTACATGGGAAAAATATGTTAAACAAAATCAACTCCAGTGCTTGAGTCAATAGATACTCCTGGTCAAATCTTACTCAACTACTTAATAGGCTCTATTCACAGCAGCCATATTATGAAGACATTCACAGGTGTTACCAATGATACTAATGAAGGCTCTGTTCCATTCTGGTCAAACAGAGTCAGGGTGCTGATATTGTGCATGTTGGCTCACTGGAAACACTCTGTTACACCAGTGGGTCTACGGTTGGGGTCCAGGGGACCCTCATGGGCTTCCAAATGACCCCTTACAGGTGTGTAACTCTGAGAGTGTACGGGTCCATTTGGTTCCATTTGTACACTCTCAGAGTTATGGGGGTCGTGGAAACCACTGTGCTACACTAAATCGAACAGAGCCTTCATTAGTATCATTGGTAACGCCTGTGAAGGAAGTGATAATATGGCTGCTGTGCATAGATAGAGCCTATATCAATGCATTGCTGTACTGAAACAAACCAAACAATCCCAAACAATGCAAAGATTTGTTTTTCTGTTAAAAAATATCAATAATAATTAAAATAGCAGATCTTCATTGCGACACGTTGTGAGCTTGTATATCTGCTATGTTCACTATTTTTGAATGTGTAAACATTTGAAAAATGTATATATTTCAATACTGCAATGTATTGATATTAAAAAGAAAAATACACTTTGTAATTTGTACTTTTGAATAGTTGAGTATGTTTTTTAAAGCATGCACTTTTAAATACTTAATTATTTTTTTATAAGCAAGTACTCCAGTAATTTAACTCAAGTACACATTTTATTGGCCAATTTTCACTTGCAGTTGAGTTTGTTGACCAGGTGTATCGGATACTTTGAGTACTGGGGTTGAGTACTTTGTTTGTGTTTGATTCCTCAGACAAAGCTTCGTAGGATGAAGGAGGAATGTCAGAGTGAGTACGTCAACACCAAACCGTTAGAGTTTAAGAGACCCTGCAGAGTGTGACGGCTTGGAGCATCAATCTGGGATGGCATTTGACATTTTGTCTAAGAGATTTCACCATTTCTGGAAAACAGACACAGTGGACTATGCGTGTGCTCTCTCTCTCCATTAACGTGCACGCACACACGCGTACACGCGTACACACACACACACACACACGCACACACAAACACGCACGCACGCACGCACGCACGCACGCACGCACATATTATTGACTTGCATCTTCAAGCATGTCTTTAGTTTTTATGCTAATTGTGATTGTACTGCTTTGATGTTCAAATAAGAACCACTCCATCTTATGATAATGTTCATGTTGGCCTGTAAAACAATTTGTGATCAGCTGTAATCAAACTGCTATGAATAAAGTCAATTATTATTGTTATTATCATTATTATTATTATTATTATTATTATTATTATTATTATTGTTATTATTATTATTATTATTATTATTATTATTATTATTATTATTATTATTATTATTTCATTTGCGTTGCATCTGATGTCATTCTGATGATTGTGTTTAAATTTTACTCTGTATGAACCTTCCTTGGACGAAAAAAAAAATAATGGATTGATCGCAAAATATGCCGTCTTGTTTTTTACACCGACATACAGTACATCCTCCCCATGCTTGGCAAGACCTAGCCGGTTGAGTGTCTAAACAGAAGTGCTGAAATGTGGCGATAGTACCGGCCAAGGAAATTACTTTGAGGCTTTACAAATATGTCTACATTGTCCATGCATGAAACGAGTGTTGTGATTGGTAGAAAAACACAGTTTTCGGGGGAAGTACATACGACGGAAGTCCTGCCTTCATAGCCTACTCTCTGCATTACTCTAGGTCATGCATGGGCAACTGGCGGCCCGGGGGCCACATATGCGGCCCCCACCTTCACTATAATGCGGCCCTCAGGTTAATATCGGAATACTGATGTATTATTGATTTCAGCTGTTACAATTCCAAACATGCAAACATGACCACTTTAATTACTTGCTCGGAGATGAGCAAAGGCTGGGGACCAGGCTACATGCACCCAAAGAGATATAGCGTTGGTAAGGAATGCTGGACTCCTACTACAGCAAGGGTTCCCAAACTTTTCAGGCCACAACCCCCGAAAATAATCATATTTGAACTGGGACCCCCCACTCTGACAAGCACTGCAGGCATTATATTTAGTTTGACTCGGTTCCACAGATAAACAACACAACAAGTAAGGCGTTGTGAACTTGTAGTTCGACTATTGTCACAATATGTGTCTCTTTCTTACATAATATTTGACAATTCGGCCAATTTGGTATTACAAAGGTCTTAAAGGTCATTCAAATGTAACTTAAAGGACAACTTTAGTTTTTTACAGGTTTATATTTTAGCTTGTAATTAAAGTAAATAAAAGATGAGTGTTATTTTTTTTTCATGTACTGCTTTCTACAGTTTTGGCAATTTTTGCAATATTTTTTACAGTGGGCGGGGGCATTCTGTCCGGTGGCTAAATATGCCTTTTTTACACAATAAAAAAGGTCCTGTGGTCTTTGATGGCCAAATGTGAGTTATTGGGGGTTAGAAGAGCTACTGTACATAATAATAAAGAAAACACCAGGTTATTGTGTAAAAAAAGACATATTTAGCCACCGGACAGAATGCCCCCGCCCACTGTAAAAAAGATCGCGAAAATTGCTAAAACTATAGAAAGCAGTACATTTAAAAATTTTAACACACATATTTTATTTACTTTAATTACAATCTAAAACATAAACCTTGGTTGTAAAAAACTAAAGTTGTCCTTTAAGTAAATGTGCTGTATACATACTGAATGTTGGTTTGTTTACTGTTGAGTGAGAAAACGATGAGGGACCCCCCAAAATAATTTGAGGACCCCCCGGGGGTCCCGAACCACTGCACGATAATCGGGTTGACCGTTGTGTTTCACGTTGGAGGCTGATCAGGAGAGAGTGTTGCAGCTCCACTGGGACAGCAGTGAACATCCAGATAAATATCAAAATGGGTCCTGTGAGCAAATTAAAAGGCTCTATGCACAGCAGCCATATTGGAAATAAATTGGGCCTCTTCCTTACTTCCTTCACAGGTGATACCAATGATTCTAATGAAAGCTCTGTTCCATTTAGTCTAGCACAGTGGTTCTCAAACCTTTTAATTTCAAGGACCCCCATAACTCTTGAGAGTGTACAAATGGAACCAAATGGACCCTTACGGGTCCATTTGGTTCCATTTGTACACTCTTAGAATTACACACCCTGTAAGGAGCCATTTGGAACCCCCTCATGGAACCATGAGGGTCTCTGGACCACACTTTGAGACCCACTGGTGTAGCAGAGTGTCTCCAGTGAGCCAACATGCACAATATCAGCACCCTGACTCTGTTGGACCAGAATGGAACGGAGCCTTCGTTATTATCATTGGTAACACCTGTGAAGGAAATAAGAAGAGGCCCAATTTCTTTCCAATATGGCCGCTGCGCATAGAGCAAAATAGGATCTTTGAACCGCTCGCAATAGAGCAGTGGTTCTCAAAGTGGGGTCCCGGGAACTCAAGGCTCCTTGAGCGGGTTCCAATGGGAGCGACAATGATCTGGTACCACCGATCCATAGAACAAACATGGGAAACTGCTCATTCTACAACTCTGCCACCAAAATGTGGAATGTCCTATGACACCATTTAGTCCATGAGCCAGAGCCCCACAATTGAGCAAAGATTATCAAAATAGTGGGCAAAACCAAACCTATATTAAATTGTTCATAGGGTCAATACGAGTAAATAAATATATGATAACCTTTCCACAGGAGTAGCTTTTTCATGGTTATCACACATTTTGTTATTTTCCCCATATGACATATGACAGGTGAAAAAACTTACAAAATTTAAAAAAGAGTTATCATAATGAAACTTCCCCAGTTGATTACTTACATGAAGACAATGATTTATCGTATTACAAGTTTTCTGAAATTGTATATTTAAATATGCAAATTAGGCATTAGGAAAATATGCCCACATTTGCATCAGAATCAACATTGTAACACTGGACAAAGCCAGAGTCAACATTCTTATTTCATTTTGTTAAGATGTTGGAGTCAAAGGTTTTTAACGAGGGAATATTCAATATCTAGCTCAATTTTGGGGCTCTGGCTCATGGACTAAATGCCTATTATGCATATTTAAATATGCAATTTCAGAAAACTTGTTACGATAAATCATTGTCTTCATGTAAGTAATCAACTCAGGAAGTTTCATTATGATAACTCTTTTTTAAATGTTGTCATTTTTTCACCTGTCATGTACGTATGGGAAAAATAACAAAATGTGTGATAACCATGAAAAAGCTACTCCTGTGGAGAGGTTATCATATATTTATTTACTCGTATTGACCCTAAGAACAATTTAATATAGGTATGGTTTTGCCCACTCTTTCGATAATGAAATGTTGTCTGGCTCATGGACTAATTCCTTAAACAAATGTGTTATATCCTTTTAGCCTAAATGTCTGACTGTACCCCATGCTGTTTACATTTCTGACTAGTAAAGTATTCAATCAATCAATCAAAAACAGGACTGTACGGGTTCCATTTAACTCTCAAAGTCATGGGGGGGGGGGTGGGTAGAGAATGGCCCTCCCATGTCGGGAGGGCCATTCTCTACCCCAAATACCAGAGATGATCTTGTAGTGATCGCCTACCTTTAATTCCTTTAATAGGCTCTATGCACAGCAGCCATATTGGGAATGAATTGGGCCCCTTCCTTACTTCCTTCACAGGTGTTACCAATAATACTAATTAAGGCTCTGTTCCATTTAGTGTTGCACAGTAGTTGTCTTATTTTCAAGGACCCCCATAACTCTGAGAGTCATAGGCGGAGTTTCACATTAGTCCTGGGGGGGGCACATGCACGCGCGATTTTTTTCGGGTTTACCGTGGATAAAGTTACTTTTTTTGTTACTTTATTGCGGTTTTAGGGTTAGGGTTGTTAGGGTTGTTAGGGTTATTTAATTCTTTTGGGGGAGCCAGCCCCCCAAACTCCTGAAATGCATAGAAATCTATGAAATCCAAATAAAAAAATCTATGAAATTTGTATTAATTATATTATATAAAAAATAAAAAATAAAAACCCCCGGCCGCATGCCCCCCCTGCCCCCCCATAAAATCCGCCTATGCTGAGAGTGTACAAATGGAACCAAATGGACCCTCACGGGTCCATTTGGTTCCATTTGTACTCTCTCAGAGTTACACACCCACCTTAAGGGGCCATTTGGGAACCAAAATGGAGTATTTCCAGTGAGCCAACATGCAATGTCAGCACCCTGACCAGAATGGAACAGAGCCTTCATTAGTATCATTGGTAACACCTGTAAAGGAAGTAAGAAGAGGCCCAATGTCTTTCCAATATGGCTGCTGTGCATAGAGCCTATTGTAAAGGCTTGATGTAATGACAACACAGTGTGACAGTGTTCCGTTGTTCATCAGAACGAGAACGGGGTTTTAACCCTGTTTCCAGTAAAAACAGTGTGAGAGACGACATTAGCAAACCAATTCTCATCACATCAGTTTCACTTATAGCACTAATCATATCTGTCACCTACTGCCAGCACTAATCATATCTCAGAATCTGAATCATCTTTATTGTTACATCACAGGTTTACAAGTGTAAAACAGTAGGCAAAATTGTTTTTTGTGCAAGCTCCATCGTTTTGTTATTTCCAGAAAGAGAAAGAAAAAAGAATAATAATAAGAGGGGTGGTGGGGGCAAGAAAGAATAAAAAACAATCTACATTATAGAATGTTGGTGCATTTTCACATACTCTCATCACTAATCATATCTGTCACATATTTCCATTGTTATCAAATCCCCCAAAAATTAATGACTGTTTGTGGAGGCTAAAGACAAGTAAAAGAGGATAAGAGACGAGGAATCATAATCTGCATAAAAGGTAGCACGTTTCCCCCCCCAGGTTTGCAGTGTGTGTGTGTGTGTGTGTGTGTGTGTGTGTGTGTGTGTGTGTGTGTGTGTGTGTGTGTGTGTGTGTGTGTGTGTGTGTGTGTGTGTGTGTGTGTGTGTGTGTGTGTGTGTGTGTGTGCATGTCATCGATTTAACTTCCAAGTGTGTGGTGTTGGGTTGTGTGAAACAAAATGACGGTATCTTTTCAAACAGGATAATGTGTCATTGAACATGCAGTATAATATGTGGACTGTCATCAACCTGGTGGTGAATGTGTGCTTGTGCACAGCTGATGGTATGCACATGGTGGCGCTATACCGGGCTGATTTGCATTTTTCTGAATTCCTTGAGTCCCGACGCAACTAACCATATAGGCCAGGACCATTTCCACCTAACTAGATTTTCCACCGTTTTGTGTTTTGCTTCAAAACACACATTTTGCTACTACTCCAGACAGACTTAGTCCAAAACTCACGCTAAATTGCTGCACATTATCTCTGGAGTCGTGTGATGAACATGAATCACTTTTAAGACATCCTTAATACCAAATTGGCCAAGTTGTCAAATATTACGTAAGAAGGAGGCACACATTGTGAAAATGGCCGATCTACAAGCTCACAACGACTCACAGTGTGTAAATGTAATACCTACAATTCTGAGTTGTTGTGGAAAGAAATTGGGCATCTTCCTTACTTGCTTCACAGGTGCTACCAATGATACTAATTACGGCTCTGTTCCATTCTGTTCAAACAGAGTCAGGGTGCTGCTATTGTGTCATGTTGGCAAACTGGCTACACCAGTGGGTCTCAAATAGAGCCCTACATCTTGTGGGAGGTATTTAAATACCTGTGGTCGGGTGGTCAAAATAAAACCTGCGGGTCCCCGCAAAATCCCGTACCGTGCCGTATTAACCAGATATAGAGAGTCTGGAGCATGTGTCGTCATGTTTTACTTGATATGAATCTTATGGCTACATTCAGAGGAGATGTAATTTCCCCAACTCACTTTCACTCTCACTCTCACACTCTGTCTCCCTCTCCCTCTCCCTCTCTCTCTCTCTTGTCTCTCTCTATCTCTCTCTCTTCGTTCTCGCGCTGTGCACAGCTCGTCTCAAAAAAGAAAACAGCAGGGCTCTAGTCTCAAATTGGGATCTAGGGACCCACAGGGTTCATTGAGGAGGTTCCTAGTGGCACCTTGTGGGTGCATAAGTCAGGATTATGGGTTGAAATTAAAACAAAGTTTGAGACCACTGTGCTCCACTAAATGGAACAGAGCCTAGTGTCATTGGTAACACCTGTGAAGGAAGAGGCCCAATTTCTTTCCATTTTGGCTGCTGTGCATAGAGCCTTTTGCATTATAGTTGAGGCGTGAGGAGACAAAGGTATGAATAATGATTTCTAACTCAGGGTGTGAGACAAGTGGCCTGAGCTTTGCAATGTTCTAAGGTGGAAGAGCCACTGACTGAAAATACTGTTATTGTTATTGGGGACGATGTTTTAAAATTCACCATCAAAGCAAGACTGCAAGTATTACCAACCAAGTACAATCTGGCAATCTGGTATCCTGACATCCATATTATACCCTGTATAAACCATCATGATTCTGAGCAACATCTAGAATCCATTGCACACATCACAAATGGATGTAGTGCATATAAAATCTTGTACATTGATCACCACGACCGTATTGTTGACATAGTGTCTGATGCCGTACAAAATGTGTGCCATCCAGTGCAGCAAAGTATAAACAAACAAGTGTTACCAGAATGGTTTAATTGTACTTTGCTACTGATTGTACTGATGTCTTTGATAGCATCCCAAATACACCTGATGTTGTTTTTGTTGACACCAGTCATAAGGAGGTCCTGATTCTAGAGGTAGGATGGAAATCGCTGGCATAACAAAGAGCAAAGCCAAACAACTTGCGAAATATTGCTCTGTTTAAGCTGCTAAGGCAGTTTGTCTGTGTGGAGGAGAAGGTACTATATGTACCCATAGGTGCCCATGAACTGTCAAACCTTGTTACATTTGTTTCCCTATAAATTAATATTAATTTGTGGATTCAAATAAATAATTAAAATAATTTCAACATTGAGCACCCCAGTTTTAGCCTCGGTTAACTGGAGGAAGTTTTCGCCATCCAGGCCTTAATGGCAGAACAAACACTCTTGCAATACATGGGGCTGTCAGGGGTAAAATAATTATAATATAGCTGGATATTATACGAATAAAATGATAGGACATGCCTTTAAAAGTGCTACTAATGTGCACTAGTGGCGGGAAATACAGTGCAAATAATCCTGGGGCAGCCCACAGGAAAGGGGACAGGCTCTGACATGTGAGGGCCCACAGTTAAGATACAGGAATGAATGCAGGACTCCCAGGTAAATGAACATCATTTAGAGCATGTAATACCGGGCGCTCGGGTGGCGCAGTGGTAAAGTCACTGCCCACCACCACGGAGGTTGTGGCTTCGAATCCACCGTGGTGTATCCGGCTTTGTCGAGCGTCTACACGAACACAATTGGCCCGTGTTCGGGGGAAGGAAGCCGGTCAGCGGGGAGTGTTGGGTGGGAGGAGTAGGACGAAGGCTCTACGTCCTCCTGGTGGGGGCTCCTCACTGGCAGGTGAGTCAGTAGGATACGACAGCAGTGACAACACCGAAATGTGTGTGGGGAGGAATTAATTGGCATAACGACTACATTAGGGAGAAAAAGGGGTAAAAAAGAATTGTCTACTCTAAATTAAAAAAATAATAATAATAATAATAACATGGAATACCTATATACCAAACCACAATGAATTATAATACTATACTTTAATACATCAAAATCACAATATAGCACATTGCGTGCGTGCGTGGGTGTAATATGAAACAACGTAATGATTCATGTTCATCACATGAATCCAGAGATACTGTGTAGCAATTTACGTGCGCGCATGCGTGCGTGCGTGCGTGTCATCCATTTAACTTGCAGGTGTGTGGTGTTGGGTTGTGTGAAACAAAGTTACGGTATCTTTTCAAACAGGATAATGTGTCATTGAACATGCAGTATAATATGTAGACTGTCATCAAACCTGGAGGTGAATGTGTGCCCGTGCACGGCTGATGGTATGCACATGGTGGCGCTATACCAGTCTGATTTGCATTGAATAGGTCTATATGCACAGCAGCCATATTGGGCCTCTTCTTACTTCCTTCACAGGTGTTACCAATGATACTAATGAAGGCTCTGTTCCATTCTGGTCAGGGTGCTGATATCTGCATGTTGTCTCACTAGAAACACTCCATTTTGGTTCCCAAATGGCCCCTTATGGTAGGTGTGTAACTCTGAGAGTGTACAAATGGATTACGGGTCCATTTGGTTCCATTTGTACACTCTCAGAGTTACGGTGGTCCTTGAAAATAAGACAACCACTATGCCACAAATGGAACAGAGCCTTAATTAGTATCATTGGTAACACCTGTGAAGGAAGTAAGGAAGGGGCCCAATTCATTCCCAATATGACTGCTGTGCATAGAGCCTATTCCTTGGATCATGACGCAACTCACCATAATATAGGCCATGGCCATTTCCACCTAACTAGATTTTCCACCGTTTTGTGTTTTGCTTCAAAACACACATTCTGCGACTACTCCGACAGACTTAGTCCAAAACTCACGCTAAATTGCTACACATTATCTCTGGAGTCATGAAATGAACATGAGTCATTTACGTTTTTCATATTACACGCTGAATGGCTATGATTACCTTCCAAAATTTGCATGAGGAGCCTATTTTGCAAAAACAAATCAGCTGATGTAATCAGAATCACACTGGGGTTTAAACCCTGAGTAGAGTTTCCAGTAAAAACAGAGTCAGAGTGACGACACACACATCTTTACCAGTTTCACTTGAACGTTCTCACACACAGTCAGCACAATTCATACACGTACTGTCAGCCAGTGGTGGAAAAAGTACTAAAATGTTTTACTTAAAGGGCAAGACCACTTTGGTAGAGGTTTGGGTTGTGTAGTTACCTTGCCATGATGTAATTCCAAAGGTGGACTAGAAATCAAAAATAATTGCTCCATTGTTTAGAACTTGATAATTCAAAATATGCTCCTCATTGACTTACATTGTACGGTAAAACAGCTCTCAAAATCACTCTTTTAGCACGTAAACAAACACAAACAAAGCTGATTCAGACAATATAGAGCATCACCAAACCCAGTACTGTTTGGTTTTTTAATAAAGATGTCAACTTCCTGTTGATTTTACTATTTGAAGATCCGGATCGGATCCGCGGATCCAGTGCGGGTTTTCTTCTTAATAAAAATAGCAAAATCAGTAGGAAGATGACATTTTTATTAAAAAAACAAACAGTACTGGGTTTGGTGATGCTCTACACAAAACAAACAGTAATGGGTTTGGTGATGTTCTATATTCTCTGAATCAACTTTGTTTGTGTTAGTTTATGTGCTAAAAGAGTGACTTTGAGAGCTGTTTGACCGTACAATGTAAGTCAATGAGGAGTATATTTTGAATTATCAATTTCTAAACAATGGAACAATTATTTTTGATTTCTTGTCTACCTTTAAAGTTACATCATGGCAAGGTAACTACACAACCCAAACCTCTACCAAAGTGGTCTTGCCCTTTAAGTTAAAGTCTGGAATTCAAAATTTACTTGAGTAAAAGTACTTGCATCAAAATGTACCTAAAGTACCAAAAGCAAAAGTACTAATTATGCAGAATGTCCCATTTCACATGTTTTCCAAAATAAATATTTTGAAAATAGCCGATCTACAAGTTCACAATGTGTCACATCGCGACGCATTGTGAGCTTGTAGATCGTCTATTTTCAAATGGCCGCAATGTATATAGGGCTGAAGTGGTTACTGTATGTTTTGTAATAATAATCAAAATCTACAGTAACTAGGATCTAAAGTTTTCAAATTATTGTAGTGGAGTAAAAGTACAATAATTGCCCCTGAGATGTAGTGGAGTAGAAGTAAAAGTACTGAACATTTGAACTACTCCAGCAAAGTAAAAAATTGCTCAAAACTGTAGCCTACTTAAGTACAGTACTTGAGTAAATGTACTAAGTTACTTTGCACCACTGCTGTCAGCACTAAGCACATGTGTCACATATTTCCGCCGTTTAACATAACCCTATAATTAGCATGAGTGAATGAAGTGCGGTGAGGTTTTGATGAATTGCAGTTCATAGTCTGATTCGTCACCGGTGACGTGGTCATTTACCTGAACTGTTAAACGACATGAGCCCCAGTGTTCCTATTCTGAGGCAAATGTTTGGCGAAAATAGCAGATCTACGTCGCAACGGCAGTCAGTTCAGAGTCAGGACTCCATAATCTCTCGAAAGACGTAATTTTTTAACAAATGGTTTCCCAGTCCCTTGCCTTGTTTTCACTAGTCAGGAACCAGAACCCCACCTGACATTCGCACAAAGACCCACAACTATCCCATAGCCAGACATTTTACTCAAGTTCATGACATCCTCTCCTGAATATCATGGGCATAGAACACATTACACCATTGCCAATTTGTGTTTGATTTTCTTCTGTTATGATGCTATATTGTGATTTTGATGTATTAAAGTATAGCATTATTATTTGTTGTGGTTTGGTATATAGGTATTTCATGTTCTAAATTATGTTAATTTACCTGGGAGTCATGCACTCACATGCAGCCTCCTAGTTGTTGATTGAGTGATTGTTCTTGTGTAATTACGCTCTAGTAACTGCTATGCACCTAGGTTGACTAGGCTGTTTTGTTTTCAACACTACTTAATGAGAGTGTGTTTGTGCTGCATTTATTCCTGCCCTGATGAAGACCTGACGGTCGAAACATGTTGCCATTCTCCTCTTTAAAATTTGTGAGTGCCCAGATTATGTCTTAGGTTTTTTTTTTTCATGTTTTTTATCCCGCTGGATTCAGGAGCACCACTGACACTTTTATATAACTTTTTTTCTCCGCGAGCACCTGGCTTTTATCGTCAGGAACCACGGCATTGAGAACGGTTAACTCTTTAACTGCCAGAGTAATAGTGTAATAGTGTGACGCTACTGCCAGCGAAAACGGGCGATTTTGGCGACCTTTGAAAAATCTTGGAATATTGTCCGTGATCGCCGTCCTCACAGAGATCACCTCATTACTAGCAGTTGGACAGTGTGGTCCTGGAGGCCTCGGCTACATGCAGTGGAAGCTGTGTCGACACGTAGAGAATGGAATGAAAACTTCTCTGCTGAGAATCCTGAGATGGTGAGGATTTTGGCAGACTCGGCGATGAATATGGATCTGAGGGTTGGGCATGTTGAAATTGTTTGGTGTGGATGTAATTGACCAGGGGTTCGTAAAAGGGCTGGACAGGATTTGGGATTTGCTCTGTGTGATGGTGAAAACAACAG
This sequence comes from Gymnoscopelus microlampas, assembly GCF_963454915.1. Taxonomy (NCBI): domain Eukaryota; kingdom Metazoa; phylum Chordata; class Actinopteri; order Myctophiformes; family Myctophidae; genus Gymnoscopelus; species Gymnoscopelus microlampas. The sequence continues at coordinate 60,793,488 of NC_139962.1, read as the reverse complement.
TGTCATTGTCATGGATGGTTCGATCGGAAAGGCAAGGTTGAGAATTGAGGTGCATGTGGAGTTGGCTGTGGTGAATTCAGAGCATCTGAGGGAGCTGTATAAGGCTATGTAGAAACATGGATTCAAGGATGGAGTTGATAGTTAGGCTGGCGTAGCGGATAGCGGAGAGTGTTCAAATGGAACCAAATGGACCCTAACGGGTCCATTTGGTTCCATTTGAACACTCTCAGAGTTAAATTGACATAGATTTTACAATTGAAATTGCAGTCCAAGTGATAGAGATGCCATTAAATGGGGGTCTGTAGCCCTAATGCATGTCAAACTGGGGGTCCTTGAAATTAAAATGGTTGAGAATCACTGCTAGAGCTGTAAAAAATCTTCTCTTATGGGGGTCCCTGGCATATATTTTGAAATGGGGGTCCGCGGGCTAATAAGTGTCAATTTGGGGGTCCTTGACATGAAAAAGTTTGAGAACCACTGATATAGAAACATACGTTTTTCAGAATACTGTTGAGATTTAGGAGACATGTAGAATCGGCTTCAGGTTAAAGTGGACGGACACACGGCTGTACAGTTGAGCTGGTTGGCGGAGGCGTTTATGTGATATTTGTAGTTTTTCCATCATGACGGATGAAAGACAGAGAAAAATTAAAAAAATGGCAAAACCACAGCAAAGCAGAGCAGAGCCTGCTGGCGTGTTTTTTACTGGCACTGTGCTGCCGTTTTTCCACTTCCTCTGATGTCACAGCCACCGTTTTCCATCACAGGTGAGATGGTTTTATTATGAGTATAAATGTCAACTTTGTGTTTAATGTAGAGTATTGCTATAATTCACAGTGCGCGTGGGCATTGTACTTGTGATCAGCCAGAGGAGTGTGATCTGCTACGGTTGACACTTACAGAACAGTACATACTTTGGGTTTTGGCATTTTTGGCTGCGTTGCTCCTCAGTGAAGAATCATTTTTTGGTTATTATTATTTAGACTAATAATGGCGGTGTGGACGGTGATAGCGTCTGTCTGTCTTTACCTGACAACATGCAGTGGTGAGTACATCAAAATAAAAAATAGTGAGTATACAGATCATCTGTGGTGGAAAAAGTACTCACATTTTTTTACTTAAAGGTAGGATAAGTGATATTTTTTTGTATTTTTGTTTTGTTTTGTTAAAAAGGTTAAAGTACTATATTCTGATAGTAATAGGCTCTATTCACAACAGCCATATTATGAAGACATTCACAGGTGTTACCAATGATACTAATGAAGGCTCTGTTCCATTCTGGTCAAACAGGGTGCTGATATTGTGCATGTTGGCTCACTGGAAACACTCTGTTACACCAGTGGGTCTACAGCAGTGGTGTGTTCTACCGTCAGATGCTGTATACGCCGTACACAGTCCAGATTATTTTGAGAAGAAGCGTATACAGTCTAATAACCATTTCATCCATTGAAAATGCGAGAGCGTATACCTTGGACCACACGCATCGTATCGTAGCGTATACCTTCAGAAAAAAACTAGAACACAACACTGGTCTACAGTTGGGGTCCAGGGACCCTCATGGGCTTCCAAATGGCCCCTTACAGTTGTGTAACGGGTCCATTTGGTTCCATTTGTACACTCTCAGAGTTATGGGGGTCGTGGAAACCACTGTGCTACACTAAATGGAACAGAGCCTTCATTAGTGTCATTGGTAACACCTGTGAAGGAAGTGATAATATGGCAGCTGTGCATTGAGCCTATTATTGCTACAGGGCGTTTGTTTGGTCACAGGGGTCTCTCCAGCTCTTTAGTAAACGGAATATAGTGCATTTTCAGGTAGGTGACAAAGTTTAAGCCAATCAGGAGAGAGCATTGAAAATGCATTTTCTGTTTAATAAAGAGCTGGAGAGACCTGTAAGACTCCTTTTACTGAGCAAACACTCTATAGCAATGAGTACTATTAGAATATATAGCTATTTATCACTTATTTTAACAAAAGTAAATCACTTACCCTACCTTTAAGTAAAATAATCAATACTGCAATGTAGAAATACTCTGTTACAAGTAAAAGTCCCGTGTTCAAAATCTTACTTGAGTAATTATTGGCATCAAAATGTACTAAAAGTGCCAAAAGTAAAAGTACTGGAAAAAGAATACTTCAATTTTGTATTCTAATTTGATTTGAATCAATAGTGTGCAATTTTACACTAACAGGGTAAAATTAAGACTCTGGATATCGCTGTGTATTAGCTTTAAATCATCTGCATGATTAGATTGAGCTGTTGTCGGTCGGTCGGTCGGTCGTTCGTTCGGTCTGTCTGTCTGTCTGTCTGTCTGTCTGTCTGTCTGTCTGTCTGTCTGTCTGTCTGTCTTTCTCTGACGCCGTCAATCATGTGTCTCTGACAGCTGTCAATCATGTGCGTCTGACAGCTATCAATCATGTGTCTCTGACAAGGTTATTAAAGTAATCTAAACTAAAACTAACGCAGTAAGAAAAGAAAGAAAACTAGTATCGACAAAACATTTGCATTAACTGAAATGTCCTTAGTTTGAATATTTGTCAATATAGTCTTAAAAAATAGACCACATTTGAAAAAAAAGAGAAACATTCGACAATAGTGAAAATAGCTGATCTACAAGCTCCCATTGAGACACGTTGTGAGCTTGTAGATCGACTGTTTTTCCTATTTTTTCCAATGTATTTAAAGGTAGGGTAAGTGATTTTCTTTGGTTAAGATAAGTGTTAAATAGCTCTATATTCTGATAGTAATCATTGCTATAGAGTGTTTGTTCAGTAACAGGAGACTCCATGTCTCTCCAGCTCTTTATTAAACACAAAATGCATGTTCAGGTCAGGATACCAATGTTATACAATCAGGAGAGTGAACTCACACAGGATACAGATTAGACAAGTGATGACACAAAGAAATGAGCAGACAGAATTGGAACTGGAACACTATAAAAATGAAGATGACAAATGGGTACTCTCTCCTGATTGGCTGACATTTTGCAACCCACCTGAAAATGTATTTTCTGTTTTCTAAAGAGATGGTGGGGGGGGGGGGGGGTGACACCTGTTACTGAACAAACACTCTATAGCAATGCATAGCCTAATATAGAGCTTTAACCTATTATCAAAAACACTTTTAGTTTTAACCAAACATATCACTACCTTTAGTCTAGCCTCTATTACAACAATAATAAACACATGACAATAAAACTCATGAAAACGAAACTAAAACTAAGCCTTTCCACAAACTCAAAACTAAAACTAAACTAAAATAGCAAACCTGCTTAAAAAACTAATTCAAACTAAACTGAAATTGAAAGCAAAATGTCAAAAATACAAATAAAAACAATTGAAAAATGTAATAAAAGTATAATAACTTTTATTATACTTTTGTGTGTGTGTGTGTGTGTGTGTGTGTGTGTGTGTGTGTGTGTGTGTGTGTGTGTGTGTGTGTGTGTGTGTGTGTGTGTGTGTGTGTGTGTGTGTGTGTACAGGTGTGAAGGTGGTGCAGCCATACAGAGTGCACAGTGATGATGGCAGTGCGTACCTCAGCTGTCTCCTCCAGCCACGCCCCCCCTGGATGCTCCACCCACAAGTCCACTCTGGCCACTCCTCCCAGGCCCTCAGGGACCCCACGGAGGTTTGTGTGTCTCTGTGTGTGTGTATCTGTGCTGAATGGAGATGTGTTCGTTTTAAGTGGTTAAGTTAGTTAGTATAGTGGTTCTCAAAGTGGGGTCCAGGGACCCTCAGGGTTCCCTCAGAGCGTTCCAAATGGACCCTATAGGTCTGTAACTCTGAGAGTGTACGAATGGAACCAAATGGACTCTTACAGGTCTGTAACTCTGATAGTGTACAAAATGGAACCATTGAAATTAAAAGGGTTGTGAACCACTGAGTTAGTCGTAATTAAAGCTATGCTTTTTTTGTTTTGTTAATCCAAAAGCCAGTGTTAGTTTGTCTAAACTCTAAAGTAGAATATGTTAATACAATACAATGTATACAATTAAGTTGACTGTTTGCTATAATAGCCTTGCTTCTACTTCCATTAGGTGCATGTGTCTGCGCTGAAAGGAGATGTGTTAGCTTTACCTAGCAGTAGTTAACTGTTGTACATGTGTTAGTTTTAGTTAGTTAGAATAGTTAACAATAATAAATGTGTTGATTTGATTTGATTTGATTTTGGTCAAAGATATAAGTAAAATCACAATATAACTTAACTATAATAACCTCTATTCCTCCATCAGGTGAGGGTGTCTGTGCTGAAAGGGCTCCACAGCAGTGAGGAGATGTGCTCCTTTCATCTGATCCTGGATCAGGAGGAGAGAGAACCAACTCAGCAGGGACAGGTTAGGATGGATGGATGGATGGATGGATGGATGGATGGATGGATGGATGGATGGATGGATGGATAGATGGATGGATGGAAAGAAGGATAGATGGATGGAAGGATAGATGGATGGATGGAACCATAGTATGCGTATTCTGGGGTTGGCCTCCAACATTAACAGTAGCCCGGTTGAAAGAAAACCTGCGGGCAAGTGACATCTGTTTGGTGTTGTTCTTTTTGTTTTGTTTTGTTCTCAATTTCTCCTGTCAGTTGCTCTACACTAGCTCTACTAGCCTACTCAACCCCAGTACTTGAGTCAAAAGTATACATACTCCTGGTCCTACTCAACTACTAAGTGAACGTTTTTCTGTCAAATTTGTACTTGAGTAGTTACTTTTAAAATGACTTAAAGACGGGGTGCCGTGATTTCCAGTGATCCCCCCCCCCCCCTAAAACATAATCATCAGGTATTATGGTTATACTAGGAGGAAGATCTTTTTCAAAAAAGTGTACAGAAATGGTTTAAATTATGTTTTTATGTGGACACGCCTCCAGTTCATTAAGTATACCTGGTTCTCACCTTAGCACCTCCTCCACCACCTTAGCACCACCCACCTGTCCTAGTCCCTCCTCCTCCTCATGCCCACACCTGTTATGTTATGATAATGAACACCATAAAAACACCACCAGGGGGCTTAATGAAGTTCTATCAACTTCATAGACACATGGAAAACAGAAAAAGTGCAAAACCATGGCACCACCTCTTTAAGTATTCAAAATTACAAAGTACATTTCTGAATATAAATGCATTGCTGTATTGAAATTTTGACATTTCCCCTCAAAAATCAAAGATTTTTCAGACATTTTCAAAAAAGAACTTCAATAATAATGAAAATAGAGTTTTACTGTGTATCTCTCATCTCTATTGTTTTGATTGTAGAACATAACACCCTTGACACGCACCATGCATTGATGCTGTTTAGGTGCAGTGCCACGCCAGGCTGGCAGAGGGCGGTGTGGGACTGACAGTGAGTGGACTGAGACCTAACGACACAGACATGTACCGCTGTGTGGTAGAGATGGTGTACCCGCCCCCGTATAGACGCACCGTTGGCAACGGAACGCTCGTACATGTAGTAGGTAAGAACACACACACGCACGCATACACACACACACACGCACACACACGCACACGCACACGCACACGCACACGCACACGTCAAGCATGTGTCTGCATAGCTCTGCAGCCAGAGTGTGGGGCCTGGTATGGGAACTGTATACTGACCTCAAGCACAAAGCCATGCAGAGGATCATGGTGACAGTCAAGTGCAAACTGTAGGCGCCCGTACAGGCTGAAACCAGTCTGAAACCAGACTGAAACTCGCAGCAAGTTTCAGTCTGGCTAACCCTGTCGTGTACGTGTAGGCGTATAGGTTGTATGCACAGCAGCCATATTGGGAATGAATTGGGCCCCTTCCTTACTTCCTTCGCAGGTGTTACCAATGATAGTAATTAAGGCTCTGTTCCATTTAGTGTGGCATAGTGTTTGTCTTCTTTTCAAGGACCCCCATAACCAGTGCTGCTTTAGACTCCACAGGGGCTCTGCGCATGAAAATCGCGCGCGCGCACGATTTTTTCCGGGTTTCCCGCGGATAAAGTTACTTTTTTTGTTACTTTATTTCGGTTTTAGTGTGCTGCGCAGCCTGCGCTGATGTGAACGCAGTAATGCACGTTATTTTCTGCTGAAGGGAGGGGGCGGAGAGGGGGCCTCTTTGATCGGCGGTAGGCGGGGCCCCACGCAACCTGCGTAGTGTGCGTGTAGGGAGAAGCGTCCCTGCCCATAACTCTGAGAGTGTACAAATGGAACCAAATGGACCCTTACGGGTCCATTTGGTTCCATTTGTACACTCTCAGAGTTAGACACCCACCATAAGGGGCCATTTGGGAACCAAAATGTACACTCTCAGAGTTAGACACCCACCATAAGGGGCCATTTGGGAACCAAAATGGAGTGTTTCTAGTGAGCCAACATGCACGATATCAGCACCCTGCCCAGAATGGAACAGAGCCGTTCATTAGTATCATTGGTAACACCTGTGAAGGAAGTAAGAAGAGGCCCAATTTCTTTCCAATATGGCTGCTGTGCATAGAGCGTATTGGCCGCTCTCGCTGATCTGAGTGCTGTTTCTCTGATGGCCCTTTCACACTGAACGTGACAATAACCTATGCTGTGAAACCCATTAACTGCTGCGCTACAGATTGGTGTGTACGCTATACCAATAGACCATATTCACACGGCGGCCATTTTGCTATTAAGTTAATGAAATGCCACCCCGTTGCCACCCAGTTTCTTCAATGAAAAATACCAAAATGGCCGCTGTGTGAATAATAGAGGGCAACGACCCGCTTTTCATAGAGACCACTTGCCTCAGCTCTGTCGTGTAGCCCATAAACAGAGAGGAGTAGCTGAAAATGAATGAGCTGAAAATAAAGTGAGTTTTCCAAAGAAACGTATATGTTCATGGCAGTGTGGGATTTAAAAAACAGAAGATATGTATAATATAATATAGTGAGACCAATTATATGAAGATAAGTATAATTGAATAAGAAAGGAAAACCGGTGCGCTTCCTCTGGATGCCTTCTTAGTTTAGGCAGTGGGTGCTCAGCTATGTAAATAACTCAAAAGAAAACCACCTAAGTGGAAAAAAGCGGCACTCCAAAATAAAGTTGCAAGACAGTGGCTCAGATGTGGTTTCTCATTTTATTGAGATGTGAACGCTAACGCGCTAACTACGGCCGAAACACGTTAGCGTTCACATCTCAATAAAATGAGAAACCACAGGTGGTTTTCTTTTAAGTATAATTGAATATACTAATATGAACATTAGTAAAAGCCAATTATATGAAGATTATGTAATATAATAATGAGCATTAGTGAAGACCAATTATATGAAGATAAGGTTGAAAATCAGCGCCCAGATGGCCAAGGGCATCAGTGAATGTGATCTTCCCTCCATGCAAGACATTTTCCATGGACATTGTGTCAGAATCAGAATCAGAATCAACTTAATTGTCACATCACAGATTTACAGGTGGAAAACAGTGGGTGAAATTTGTTTTTGTGCAAGCTCCATCGTTTTAGTTATTTCCAAGGGAAGAAGAAGAAGGGGGGGGAGAGGGGTAGAGCTCATTAAAAACAAACAAATTATCTACATATTTGCACATAGTACCGTATATCTATCCGGTGCCGTAAGCGCCTGAGGTAAGACATAAGGTGCATGAACTCACGTTCTCTCTCTCTCTCTCTCTCTCTCTCTCTCTCTCTCTCTCTCTCTCTCTCTCTCTCTCTCTCTCTCTCTCTCTCTCTCTCGCACAGAGCATTCACAGTGTTCAGTCTCAGAGGCTCAGAGACAACACAGTCCACTAGAGGTGCATTCTGATGGACAGGACGTGGTTTCTGATTGGTCAGCAGCGGCTCCAGTCAGTTTTCCTGTGGTTGTCATGGGAACGCTGGTGGGACTGGTCCTCTTCCTCATCCTCAGCTTACAGGTGATGATGATGATGATGATGATGATGATGATGATGATGATGATGAAGACATGGTAACTGCCATAGAAATAGCTGTAGGAAATATATTTAATTAGTGTGTGTGTGTGTGTGTGTGTGTGTGTGTGTGTGTGTGTGTGTGTGTGTGTGTGTGTGTGTGTGTGTGTGTGTGTGTGTGTGTGTGTGTGTGTGTGTGTGTGTGTGTGTGTGTGTGTGTGTGTGTGTGTGATTAACAGGTGCTGAAGTGGAGACAGGGGGGGAGGATGATGGAGCTGAACACATGTGCATGAAGAACATCTCTTATTATGCAGTTATGAGTAGTTCTCCAACCTTTTCATGCCAAGGACCCCCATCTGAAAATGTGTTGTGCCAGGGACCCCAGAAGAGAAGATTTGTGTTTTAAAATCTAAATTATTCAAAACTGTTCAAAAATAGCAGATGTGCAAGATTGCAGCGCATCACAAAGTGACACGTTGTGAGCTTGTTGATCTGCTATTTTTGAGAACCACTGTTCTAAACTACTGTTCTAAATCCTAAGAGTTTTCTGAAAACCTATGTTGCTATATACATAATAGCTAAAATCTAAAATGACACAGATGCTTGGGTTAAATCCTGACAGAGTAATAACTGTACACAACCCAAACATCTACCAAAGAGTCATTGTACTTTAAATAACGTGGGTATAGTTGTGTGTCACATACACAGTAAAATCCTCAGTGTTAATTTAACTCAGAGAGTTACCCTTATGTGTCCATGTGGTTTACATGTCTAAATTAAACACGGATGTACTGTGTACATCCTGTGTACATTACTGTGTAGACTGTGTGCATTACATGTGCTGTGTACATGCTGTGTTTATTATGTGGAATGAACTATACATTTTTACAATATTCCGGAAATTGCTAAAGTATTTTTTTTTTATTCTTCTTATTTTATTTGATGGTAATTGATAGAGCTGATGACGGAGCTGATAAGGGTTGTAAATCCTGCTCTATGTTAATCAAAACTATTTGAAGTTGAACAGCTGAAAACCCAGTGTAAAAAGGATGAGACATACACAGGCTGGTTCTCAAATTTAAAAAGTTGACATTGTATTAAGAGGGAGAATCAATACACAAGGCACCGTACAGCAAAATATCTCTCTGACTAAACAGTCAATGATCACAATATATGAAGTTATCAGCTCTGACAATGACATCTGGCCATGAGGAGCCTCGCTCGCAGTGGTGGGAAAAGTACTCATATGTTTTACTTAAGTAAAAGTATTAATACTGCAATGTAGAAGTACTCCGTTACAAGTAAAAGTCCAGAATCAAAAATTCATTTGAGTAAAAGTACATAAATATTGGTATCAAAATGTACTTAAAGTACCTTAAGTAAATGTACTAAATGTTTGAAAATAGCCGATCTACCTGGTCAAGACTTTTCTTTGTTTTGGGTCGGTCACGATGCTCAGGTATTCTGCCACAGTGTATTCTCTGTTTAGCAGCGGTGAAAAAAGGTACTCCGATATTTAACTTAAGTAAAAGTAGCAATACCACAATGTAGAAATAATATGTTACAAGTAAAAGGCCATGTGTTCAAAATGTTACTTGGGGAAAAGTACAAAAGTATTGGCATCAAAATATACTTAAAGTACCAAAAGTAAAAGTACTAGGATGTTTGAAAATAGCAGATCTACAAGCTCACAACGCGTTGTGATGCGACACGTTGTGAGCTTGTAGATCTGCTATTTTCAAATAGCCCATGTATAAAATAGGGCTAAAGTGGTTAATGTATGCTTTATAATATCATCATTTATATCAGAAAAGTAACTAGTAACTAAAGTTTTCAAATAATTGTAGTGGAGTAAAAGTACAATATTTGCCTCTGAGATGTAGTGGAGTAGAAGTAAAAGTATTGTAAATTGTAAATACTCAAGTGAAGTACAAATACCTCAAAATTGTACTTTAGTGCAGTACTTAAGTAAATGTAGTTAGTTACTTTCCACCACTGCTGTTTAGGGCTATATAGCATTCTAGTTTGCTCTGCTTTTGGGTTGCTTCTTTCCAATGTGTCAGATAGCCCTCTCCCTCTCACAGAAGCTGATGTAATCTGTGATGACCTGACAAAGGCTGTCTACATCGTCTCCATGTTCACTGAAAAATGAGTCCCAGGTCTGTCATTTCAAATTCAAACCTGAGTCTCTACTCCACCTCCTCTGACCAAATAGCCGATCTGCAAGCTCACAACGCGTTGCATCGCGACACGTTGTGAGCTTGTAAATCTGCTATTTTCAAACATCCTAGTACTTTTACTTTTGGTACTTTAAGTATGTTTTGATGCCAATACCTTTGTACTTTTACTCAAGTAACATTTACAGAGAACACAGGCCTTTTACTTGTGTAACATAGTATTTCTACATTGTGGTATTGCTACTTTTACTTAAGTAAAATATAAGTACTTTCTCCACCACTGGTCTCTGGTGATAGCAGGCACCCTTCTCACAACAGGGAGATAAGAAGGTACAGGCTTCATGATGTGATCAGAGTCTCAAAGGTGTATGCATTCCTGACATTTGCATACAGGAGACCACATGATGTTCTTTCACAGTACTTTACTTGTTCTTGCCCTGTAATCTGTATCTTAACTGCTTTGCTGCCTTTGGCAGCTGATTTTCCCTCGTGGAATCAATAAAAGTCCTATGAGCTCACAACGTGTCGAAAAATGTTTTTCAAAATAGTAAAAAATGGCTAAAATGTTTAGGCATAAGGGGTAAGGCTGCGCTCAAGAGATGGCCAAAACCGAAACCATTCATTTTCTCAGCAGCTTCTGTTTCTCAGTCATCAGTAGAACTGGAACTGGAGATTTACGCACGCACGCACGCACGCACGCACGCACACACACACACACACACACACACACACACACACACACACACACACACACACACACACACACACACACACACACACAGGCAGAGGTCTTCAGGAAAAAAATAAGTTAACCACTTAAGCAATGCAACACATTGTGAGCTTGTATATCCACTATTTTCGCTATTTCCGGGGGTATAATGACATAATGAAATAAGCAGGCCAGGTTGAAAGTGGTTAATAATAACTGTATGGTTGGGTTGCATTTGCAATTTGAGGTTCAATGTGAACACTAGGGGCTGGCAATTGCCTTCCCCTGAGACCCCAAATGACGCCCCTGGTCAGAGGAGGGAGTGGTTTTCAGGGTTTATAAAGAAGGTGCAAAGAACATCCTCCTCATGTCTCTTCTTGCTACTCAACACCAACACAGCACAGTAAGTCAATGAATACTTATAATCCATCTGTAGAGGAAAGAAAATATGTACTCTTCTCTTCTGAGGAGTACTTTGACAATAGGCCTACTGTTAAATCTAATGGTAGAAAATCACACATCTAATGTCTAATGTGTTGCATTTCATCATGTAATCTGTGTTTTTACTTATGTGGGAAAAGTGCTGCAATCTGGAGTGTTACTTAAAGGAGAATTCCGCCCGGTGTTTTTCTTCCTTTAATATGATATTATGATATCCTAGGACGAGTGGTACAGTAGAAAAAAAGCATAACTCCATCCTGAATCGACCGCAGCTAAAAACCTGAGCCTAGATCACGTTAATAGTTATCTTTTTATTTTATTTTTTAGATCTCCACAATGTTAGAATGTTAGATCTCACCAAAAAAACAACAACAAAAAAGGCTATTAAAATACGCGATCTAGCGCAAGGCTCAGGTTTTTAGCTACGGTCGATTCAGGATAGAGTTATGACTTTTTTTCTACTGTACCACTTGTCCTAGGATATCATAATATCATATTAAAAGTAAGAAAAACACTGGGTGGTTACAATGATCTTAATCAAGTAATTCATAATATAAATTAATAATGTGTAAAGCAGCTGAACAATATACTACACTACTGTCAGTCTGTTAAATCAGTGGTTCCCACATATTGGCTCGGGATCCATTTTAGGGCCGAGGCCCATTTTATTGGTTGTGTGTAAATATCCCACGTTTTTAGACAGATATCTTATTGCTGAGCTGAGCTGTTTTTAACCTACAGTACATATGACTAACAGGGCTGAACATGAGCTTAAAAACAACCATAAAGTGATTAAGAAACAGTGATCAGGACAGTCAGTAGGACAGAGCATCATGGGTCAATCGATAAAGCAGCTCAGTAGCAGCTAGTGCAACCAGTTGATACAATAACAAACAGACTGTGATTGTAATCAATAACAACATTATGATAGTACAGTATATAGTGGTGGAAAAAGTACTCACATTTTGTACTTAAGTAAAGGTATGCTGCAATGTAAAAATACTCTGTTACAAGTAAAAGTCCGGAATTCAAAATGTTCTTGAGTAAAAGTATTGGCATCAAAATGTACTGTGAGCTTGTACAATGGTTATTTTCAAATAGCCTAAATAGGGCTAAAGTGGTTAATGTATATGTTTTGTAAGGTAATATATTTATATCTGTTTTCAAATAATTGTAGTGGAGTAAAAGTACAATATTTGCCTCTAAGATGTAGTGGAGTAGAAGTAAAAGTATAGACAATTGGAAATACTCCAGTAAAGTAAAAGTACTTACAACTTGTACTTAAGTGCAGTACTTGAGTAAATGTACTTAGTTACTTTACACCACTGAGTATATATAAAGGGCTAATGTGTAACTGCCACTAACTGCCAAGCCTGGCTATGGCATTTAACATGATGTAAAATAGTACTGACATGCTGTGCCACTCTTTCATGGCTGTAGTATAGGTAAGACATTATTATTAGGCCATGCTTTATAAAAATGAAGTTGTAATTTAGATGTTATTTGCTGGGTTCATTTTTTGACCTGGCATCCTATAGTTTCTATAGTTTCAATGTACAGATTGCACTATGCATTTGATGTATGTGTTTACCTTGCTTACTGTAAGTCGCTCTGGATAAAGAATGTCTGCTGGCCCGGATGGCTGGCGTAGCCGTCTGGGCACCTATAGGCTGCTAATCCAGCCTGAGAGCGTATTGCGGGTTCAAATCCCGATCCCGACGGCCTTTGCTACGTGTCAACCCCCCTTCTCTCTCCCCATTTCCTGTCAGACTGTATATCTATCAATAGAGGCTGAAAAAGCCTAAACAATATATTTTAAAAGAACAGGAAAATGCCTAAATTGTAAGCCTTTCTAAATCTTATGGCTTTTGTTTTTAAGTACATACAGTCAGTGTGTCAGTGGGGCCAGAGAACAAAGTGGTGGATGTGAATGGCACCATGTCCTCACCTCAACCACTAACATCTGGGGTCCCTCAAGGGTCAATTTTAGTTTTTTTCTTAATGATATGAAGTCAGCCTGTGATTGTAACCTATTCCTTATTGTCTCCGCCAGGCCGAAAGGCATGGCGAGAGAGTATGTTTTGCCCCCTGTCCGTCCGTGTGTCCGTCCATCCGTCCGTCCGTCATTCTGTCATTTTGTGTACAGCTAATCTCTGGCACCGTTGGCTTGACTGTCCCACTCTGCCCCACATTTTTGAAATGGGCCTGTTATAGCGCCACCATATATATTTTTTGATATATATTAAGCCTTCAGAATTTATCCAAATTTCACGCAAATCGGTACACATGATCTCTATAGTCATGTGATCAAGATGGATGTTTTTAATTTTTCATATTCCATCCTGATTGGCTAACATTGACATCTAAAGTTTGCAGGAATGCCACAAGTCATGAACGCAGCATCCAATTGCGGTGACACTTTGCAGGCACATTCGCACTACGTTGAAGAACAAATGCCACCCTTTTAACATTGCCCTATTATAGCGCCACCAGGAGGCCGATTTTTGCAACACTTTTCTTTTTTACTCCTACAAATCTTGTCCAAACATCATGCAAATCGGTACCCATTATCTCTATAGTCAAGTGATCAAGATGGTTCCGTCCGATTTCTCATATTCCATCCTGATTGGCGAATTCCGAACATTGCTGCCCCACAATAACCTGCCTGACCTGGCGGAGACCTGTGCACTTTTTCTAGTTGCTGATGATTCAGCTCTCCTAGACTCTCATCATGATAAAAAATACTTCACATCCTCAGCATCTGGTTATCAGACAATAAAATGTCTCTCCATCTGGGAAAAAAAGAGTTTATACTCTTTGGGAAAAAAAAAAAAAAAAAAAAAAACAATAGGGGATTTTGAAGTACCCACTTTTTTCTTTTTTTTGGTAGTATTTATTATTGATAAATAAATGCAATGAATGAATAGAAACACATGGCATACGTTTACACTCAAAGGACCACAATGGAAATAAGCTCACATGCTTTTTGGTATTTTATCCTTTTTACAGATAAAGTGCTGTACTGTAGCATGTTATGCATTTTTGTCCATGAAAACGTTGATCAATCAATCAATCAATCAATCAATCAATCAATCAACCAACCATTGAATTCATATCTCTCTCTCCCTCACAGCATCAAGCCAGTAGTCTACTTTCACTCAGTAGCAGGTTCTTTCCAACACTAAAAGGTATTGTTTCAAACTGTACATGACAGATGTACAATGTACAGTGTGTTAATGATTGTGTAATAAGGTTGACTTTATGTCAGTAGGTAGATTTTAGTTCAGGTTATGAGGTTATTATTATTCCATTAATTACTACAGTAATTGATTAAAATATCCGTACAAATATGTTGCGTACATATTTGGATACACATTTGTGGATACAAAAATTCAAAAATAGGGCCCAGGTAAAAAAAAAAAAAAAAAGTCAAATGATCAGTGTCATCAAAGCCCTAATCGATGGCCTACTTTGGCCTATGACTCACAACGTGAGCGACGCATTGTGAGCTTGTAGATTGGCTATTTTCAAAAGATTTTATATACATTTTGAACTTGTGAAATGGGACACTCTGCACAATGAGTGCTTTTACTTTTGATACTTTAAGTATATTTTGCTGCCAATACTTTTGTACTTTTACTCAAGTACATTTTGAATACGGGACATCTACTTGTAACAGAGTATTATCTACATTGCAGTATTGATACTTTTACTTATGTAAAACATGTGAGTAATGATTCCATCACTGCCCTTCAGTGTATGTGACATTCAATATAATGTGTAAAGGCATTATACACTGAAGAGGTTTCTATTAAGGTTTCTATTATACATCCATTTCACATGCTTGAAACAGATAGATTTTAATATTATAAAAATAATTAATCTAAATAAGAAAACGTTTTAAATGACCTGTTTGTGGAATAAATACAGTTTAAAATCATATCTGATTATAACCCAGAACAAGTCCCAATGAGACCAGATTCACTAAGTGTTCTTTCATGGCCAAAACAAATCAATGTACATACACTACTGTCAGAACATTAGCATGTAGTCAGTGATATTAAAGATAAGATGGCCATGGCATCCATAATATTGATATAATCTTTTCATATTTAAAGAGATTCTGTCTCAATGTGTTTTACTGGTTAAATAAAGGTTAAATAAATATTTTTATGACTATATATTTTAATTCCATTATGTTTTTAAATAATGTAGGACCAAGGGGCAGTTTATACAACATATACATACAAAATATCACATTAGGTTTTATTGCGCAACAATTAAAACAGCAGTTCCTGTCATGTTTGTCGTTGTAACATAAAGTCGCTACAATGTGTATTTATTTTTATTTTTTTTCAGCTGCTGAAGAATTCTTAAAAAATGGGTAATTCTCCATCAGAAAGTTCAAGGAAACATGGCAACTCCCTGAGATGCTGCAAGTGTGCCAACAAACTTCCTCCATGCAACTCCAAAAAAGCTATCTCCAAAAGTACCATTCATGGCCGACACGTATATGTGTTTCATGGAGGTGAATACTACAGACAAGTTGGATACGATAACATGTACGAGTGTGAATATTGCTTTAATAAGCCAATCAGGGATCGAGAGCAGATGAGAAGAGAAGAGGAGAGGAGGAGAGAGGCGGAGAGGAGGAGAGAAGAGGAGAGACAGAGAGAGGCGGAGAGGAGGAGGAGAGAAGAGGAGAGACAGAGAGAGGCGGAGAGGAGGAGGAGAGAAGAGGAGAGACAGAGAGAGGCGGAGAGGAGGAGAGAAGAGGAGAGAAAGAGAGAGGCGAGAAAGAGAGAGGCGGAGAGGAGAAGGGAAGAGGAGAGGAGAAGAGAAGAGGAGAGAAAGAGAGAGGCGGAGAGGAGGAGAGAAGAGGAGAGAAAGAGAGAGGCGGAGAGGAGAAGGGAAGAGGAGAGGAGGAGAGAAGAGGAGAGAAAGAAAGAAGAGGAGAGGAAGAGAGAGGCGGAGAGGAGAAGGGTAGAGGAGAGAAAGAAAGAGGCAGAGAGGAGGGAAGAAGAGGAGAGAAAGGAAGAAGAGGAGAGGAGAAAAGAAGTGGTGAGGAAGAGAGAGGTGGCGAGGAGGAGAGAAGAGGAGAGACAGGAAGAAGAGGAGAGGTGGAGCGAAGAGGAGAGAAAGAGAGAGGCGGAGAGGAGGAGAGAAGAGGAGAGGGAGAGAATGAGAAAGAGAGAGGTGGAGAGGAGAATGGAAGATGACAGAAAGAGAAAGAGAGAGGCGGAGAGGAGGAGAGATGAGGAGAGAAAGAGACAGAGAGAGGTGGAGAGGAGAAGGGAAGATGACAGAAAGAGAAAGAGAGAGGCGGAGAGGAGGAGAGAAGAGAGCAAGAGACAGAGAGAGGCGGAGATGAGAAGAGAAGAGGAGAGACAGATTAAAGAACAGCAAAGGGAAAAAGAAGCTGAAGAGGAGAGGCAAGAAGAACTGAATCAAGGATTACAAGAGTCACACAATCAAGCCAAAGAGCAGAATAAGAAACAACAACTTAGTGGCTTCGTTTCAGAGGAACTGAGGTCCAAGAGAGATGTTCTGATAAGCCATCTGCATGAGTTTGAGGCAAGTCATGTATCAGCCAGTGGCAGAGATGAGCTTCTAGAAATCCTCTCGTCAAAATGCAGCATCCCAGTTCCAAAGCTCAGTCTGGCTCAGCTGACTGCCGATGAGCTGCTGAACGTCCTGTCAGCCCTGGACACACTTCTGTTTGATGAATGGATCAGTGCTCCTCCGTCTCTCAGCACACTACAACACACCCAAGTGTTCATCACAGAGCTGTGTGCTCTGGCTCTGGAGATATCTGAGAAAGTTTCACTGCAAAGCATCTCCAATCATATGCAGTCCTTGGTTGGGTCAATCAGCCAATCAGCTTCTAATGATTTTGAGAGTTTCCTGCTGACTCAAGCCCTATATCTGAACCTCATGCACTTTTTCACTGACTATGGCAGCTCTGACACTGATGGAGCCCTCATAGCCAAAACATGGGCTAAGGATGAGCTTTCCACTGAGCATCTCTTTCTGATAGAATTCCTCAGCAACCTCACATCATCACTACAGAGTGCAGTTGAGAGAGCCTCTGCATTCATTTTAACAACGGAAATCCAGTGCTTGAAGTTTCTCTTGTCCACACTCACACATCTAAATGGCAATGAGTCCCACACAGAATCCACTGAAATGCTCCTCAAACTTGTGCAAACAAACCAATGGAAACCAACAGAAGCATTAACTCTGCTCAAAGTGCTGTCACAGAAATATGCAGATGATGCTCCAATAACTGAAGTCCTCACGTGGGTACAAAAGTATGACATTTCATCAGAGTGGACAGATGACTCTGGGCACTCTCTCATCCAGGTTCTTGACATTGTTGTCCCGGAGAGATTCCAACTGGATTTAGAAAAGTCTCTCAAAAGGCAAGATGAGAGCAGTATAGTCGCAGCTCTAGCAGAATTAAAAATTATCAGGAATTTGGATGATTCTTTGATTGATATGATCAAGATCGTTACCACCGGTGTCCTCCAATATTCAGACAATGCCCCTAAAAAT
>NC_139962.1:60758246-60770746 GCF_963454915.1 Gymnoscopelus microlampas | reverse complement strand
ACACTACCAAACATTTACAGCACACTGCAGGGCAAAATTGAAAACACAATCATAGAAATGGAACACACCATATGAATGACATTGACAATTTCTTTTGTAAAATGACTCAGTGTAGGCCTACTTTTTTCATAGTGAAACATAAAACAAAACACAAATATGCAGCCAAAAAAGTTTTATTTCTCTACATGATTTAGGCATCATGCCTCCGGTTCATGTCTGGCCAGAGGGCCATCCACATCATAGGCAATGTTCTCCCTGTCCAAGCAGCGTTGGAAGAAACGCCTCGAGTGGCACATGAAGCCTTGACAGACCTCAACAGTGACTAGGGACTAGGGCGATTTTCACGATTTTTGTATAATGACATTTTTCGATTTTGAATTGGAAAAAAACATATTTTACTAATCGAGAATCGTTTGTTTTGAAAAAATCTGAAGATAATCGGAATCGTGACCCCAACAATCGGAATCGAATCGAATCGAATCGTGAGATAGCAGAAGATTCACACCCTAACAGTGACGTCGCCACAAGCCTCCTCCATGGCCTGGAGCAATGGGACCCCCGGCTCTGTGGGTTCCGTTCATTTACCCTCCACCTCCAAGCTCAAAAGAACTCCTCAATGGGATTCAGGAAAGGAGAATAAGGTTCAAGGTACAGAACGGAAAAATGTGGGTGGTTCTGGAACCACTCACGCACTGGAGCAGCCCGGTGGTGCAAATTGCTCACCAGACCTGAATGTTTAAAGATTTGACTATTTGTGTGTTGTAGGTTGAGGCTTTGAGATTTTATGTGAGAAGTGTGTGCAACAACTGACATATGTGTAGTGTTTGGACAACAAGGTGTGTTGTAGATTGATGCTTTGAGATTTTATGTGAGAGGTGTGTGCAACAACTGAACATTGTGTGTAGTGTTTGGACAACAAGGTGATAATGTAATTGACATCATAGTGTAAAGAAGGAAAGTCAGAGTCTAATTCAGATAAGGGAGTGCGAAGTAGTGCCAAATTGGGTGGAGCGATTAGTACATGAAGTTAAGGTTGTGAAAATTGTGCCGAATCTTCGCTTTTTGTGTGTTAACAATTGTGAAAAACTGTAAGAAATAGCAGATCTACAAGCTCACAGCACCTCACTTTGTGCCACGCTGCGCCGCGAGCCTGCGAGCTTATACATCTGCTATTTTCAAATAGCAGATGTACACAAAACCTTTTCAGGTAGGGGTTCCGCAGCCAAATACATATTAATTTGGGGGTCCTTAACAGAACCACTGTTCAACAGAGGCTTGATGAATTGATGAATTGATGAATTGATTGATTGATTGATTGATTGATTGATTGATTGATTGATTGATTGATTGATTGATTGATTGTACTTTATTAGTCAAAAACATTTACTGTAAACAGCACGAAGTTACAGTGACGGATTTAGGCTGAGGTGAGGGATAATACAAAAACTTCCTGGGGACTTGTTTCCATTGTAATTCATCAACAGGGCATAGAATAATAACACATTAATATGTCATCAACACATACAAATAGCTATATTTACAGAGGAGAAAAGGGAAAAACGGTGAGAGTCTATTATCCCTCATTTCAATGGGAATTAATATCTAACTTGTAGTTTACTGATGCTTTTTCAGACCAGTTTTGAAATAAACCAGTGATTCACATCCTTTAATGGATGGTGTGTGTCAGGGCATTCCACATTATGGTGGCAGAGCAAAAAAAAAAACACACACAACTATTTTTGATATTGGTCGTAGGATAAGTTTATAAATACAGTAGTTATAGTAGTTAAGATGTTTGAAAAATTAACATACCACTTTTTATCTCTTTCTGGGCTGATACACAACTTTTAGTCTTTTAAGTCTTTTAACTTGTATTTTAAAATACAACAATGAATACAAATTTAATGCAAAAAATCTACTCTGCAAATAATGTAAATACAGTATATAAAGTGATTATTTGAAATTACGTCATTTATGAAATAATGTAGGGAAATACAGACATGGATGATTAGTGGCTGAGCTGCATCAAATGTAGAATTCAGTGGTGTAAAGTAACTAAGTACATTTACGCAAGTACTGTACTTAAGTAAAATTGTGAGGTACTTTTACTTTACTGGAGTATTTCCAATTGTCTATACTTTTACTTCTACTCCACTACATCTCAGAGGCAAATATTGTACTTTTACTCCACTACAATTATTTGAAAACTTTAGTTAGATCCGCTTGTAGATCCGTTTGTCGATCCGCTTGTAGATCAGCTATGAGCGCGGCACTGAGTGCCGAGGGCCACAAATCACACCCCAAGCTGATTGGCCATGCCCACAGCGTCAAGCCACTCCCTCAAGGTGACAGGCCACGCCCACAGCTTCAAAACACCCCCCCACGGTTACAGGCATTGCCCCCAGCTTCAAACCACCCCCATAAGGTGACTCACAGCTTTAAACCACAGACCCCAAGCCGACAGGCCACGCCGACCCCCAGCCGATAGCAGATCTACAAGCTCATAGCGAGGCACCGAGTGTAGATCTGCTATTTTTGACGCCCACAGCTATAAAACAAACCCCAAGCTGATAGGCCACTCCCACAGCTTGAAACCACACCCCCCAAGCCAAAAACGGCCTGAATTCCTCTAAGTGCAGACTGCAAAAGATGCTGTGTTGCCGGCCCCCCCACGCCAAACCAGGGCCCCACTGCCAGGTGGCAGTGGGGGAACCACTGCCAGGTGGAACCACAGTAAAGTGTTATGCAGCCCACTCGAGCTTTCTAAGCTCTAGCGCCCCCAGTGCTTCTCTAAAGTGTCTGTTATTTCCCTTTTATTTTTATTTTTTTTTCATTTCACAGAAAAAAGAAAAAAAAGGCGTGTGAAAACAGAGTGTGAAAACACTCTGAAATAGATCTATACGTTTCACTTATACTTTGTGTACGATGGTGACACCACATGTTGTGAGCTTGTAGATGTATTTCCAGGATAACCCCTTTTTTCATACCTAGGCTATTTGAAAATAGCAGATCTATAAGCTCATAGTGCGGAACCGAGTGCCGCACTGCGAGCTCGTAGATCTGCTATTTTCAAAAACTCTTGAACAAAAATCTAGAACATGTGGAATATTTTTTTGGAAACATTATAACAACATTGTCTTGTATGAAGGTCTCTGGTATAAGATATTTCCAGATGAGGGTCCGCGTCAATCATGAGTTTATAGAATAGAGTTGAAAAAAATTTTTTTTCATGTTGAAATAAAGTTTATAAAGTTACTTTGAGTCCTGTTATCAATATTTCTATAGATTGTTGCTGAATGAAGTTATTAATATCATTATGTTTACCACACCTACTCATTCCATGGTTTGGTTTTGATACGTTCAAACAGTTTGGGGAATTGTAGCCTGATTATCAGACTGAAGCTGCGTGGAGCTTCAGTCTGACATTGGCTCCAGTGTAGAAATTAGAATTTCCCTAAACCAATCACAAGGGATCCCCACCCCCACCTCCGACTCTCATTGGACGGTACTTTTTGTACCGGATAAATCCTAGGTTCACATTACAACACCAGACCAAGAGGGGCAGTCCACTCAGAGAGTGGGCGGGGTCTATGGTCTGGAACCAGGCTAGGGGAATTGTACAATGAGAAGAAAGAGATATAATGTATTACTGTATGATGGAAAATAAAAATAAGACATTTTCTGTATTCAGATGGAAGAACTCACGCCTCATACAATACATAATGTCATAATCCACAAGCTCACAACGCCTCGCAAGTTCTCAACGTAGATCTGCTTTTTTCACAATATGTATCTGTGGAACAGAGTCAAACTACATTTTATTCCTCGACTCCTATGTACCAAGTGCTTGTCAGGGTGGGGGGTACTCAGTTCAAATATGATTATTTTAAGAGGTCAAGGCCTGAACAGGTTGAGAATCAGTGATTTAGATCAGTTTCTCAACGTTTTCAGGCTGTGACCCCCCCAAAATAACCATATTTGAACTGGGGACCCCCCCCCATGTTTGAACTCGGGACCCCCCCCCCCCCCCCCCACACACACACACACACACCCTCACATGCACTTGTAATGTAAGAATTGAGGCATTCAAGGCATTCAATGAGGCATTCAATCTCACACAGCGCCTCGCGTTGCGAGGCGTTGTGGGCTTGTAGATCGGCTATTTCCACAACTTTCGCCTCTTATCTTATTTGACAATTTGGCCCAGGTTTGACCAGTTTTTATAGTAGTTTGCTGATTACCTTTCATGCAGTAGGCCAAATGGTCTTTTTCTTTTTTCAATGTATTAAAAAGGTCTCAAAAGTCCTTAAACAGATCACAACTGCCCCCCTCCCGACCCACAGGTTGAACCACTGAATTAGATAAAATGTTGTTTAGACAGATGCTAAGTATCCTATTATTCTAATGACTTTGTAGCACTAAGCTTGTCTTTGCACTTATACTTTATAAGTAATTCTGGATAAGATCGTCTGATAAATACCTGAATTGTAAAATGAAAATTAATTTCCTACATGATTTAATATATCATGTTCAGTTTAGGACTAATTCTCATCCAGCCACTAGAGGTCACAATTGTTCATGTTTTGTCTCAAGTTGAAGTCAGCTAACCTTGATGCAAATGTTTATACTCATCAATAATGTTCTTTATTGTTTGTTGGTATAAAAAAAAAAGTACAACATTGTCATTGTTTATTGATGCGATGCAATTCTTCCACATTGCCAAATTAATTTGTATTAACACATTCAATCCAGGAAAGCATCTGTGTCATTTTAGATTTTAACCACTTTAACCATAATTTTATACTTTGGCTATTCAAAAATAGCAGATATACAAGCCCATTGTTCATAGCTTGTCGATCTGATATTTTTGAAAAATCTCGAACTCTTTGAACTTATACCCGGGGCCGGGGGTCCCCTGGAACAAAATGAGATGGTGGTCCGTGACAAAATGCATATAATTGTGGGGGTCCTTAACATGAAAAAGTTTGAGAACCACTGATATAGAAACATACGTTTTTCATAAAACTGTTAGCCTCAGGTCTGGGTTATATTAAGGCATTTGAGGAAAGTTTGATGAGTACGAAAAAAACTAAACATTTATTTAACGAGCGCCACTTAGCTACATAATCTAGATCAGTGGTTCTCAATGTAGGGTCCTTGGGGGGCTCTAGGAGGTTCCCATGTGTGACAGTGAGGTACCAAATGGACCCTCATGGGTCTACAACTCAGAATGTATAAATACTTTCTTTTTATTATATATATATATATTTTTGACTGGAGAGTAGCTCCAGTCTAGTGAGGAGATGTGTAGTAATGATCGGAATGTGGGAGTTAACCTCTGTAGCCTTATAAAGAGGGGCGGGGCGTCGGTGGAAAAGGGGCGGGGTTGGGTAAGAAATTCTCTGTTTGTAGGAAAAAGGGGGCGGGTAAACTAAAAAAGGGTCTGGAATGTGTCATCATTTGTTGGCCGTCCACCGATTGGTTGTGATATTGCCCTGACAACCAACAACAACCAATCAAACCCATGACTGTCCCTTCGGGCTATAGCATCTAGCTCCATGTGTGTGTGCGTGTGCGTGTGCGTGTGTGTGTGCGTGTGCGTGTGTGTGTGTGTCTGCAAGGCAACAGCGCGAGCATTGTTACTCCTCCTCCCTCTCTGTCCCTCTCGTGTCTGTCTCTCCCCCTCTCTCCCCCCTCTCTCCCTCCCCTCTCTTTCTCTCTCCCTCTGTCCATTTCTTTCTCTCTCTCCCTCCTTCCCTCCCTCCCTCTCTCTCTCTCTCGCTCTCTCTCGCTCTCTCCCTCTCTGTCTGTGACGCTCCGTGCTCACTTTTTGTCTGTGTGTGTGTGTGTGTGTGTGTGTGTGTGTGTGTGTGTGTGTGTGTGTGTGTGTGTGTGTGTGTGTGTGTGTGTGTGTGTGTGTGTGTGTGTGTGTGTGTGTGTGTGAGCCCTGCTGGCAGGCACGCTGCTAGTAGTAGTCACGTGACAACAACACACACACATGTTGCACACACACTTTAAGCCTGCACTTTTTCTTCACGGTGTGCGTTATTGTGTTTGCCAGAGATGTCGTATATGTATGGTTCCTCATCCGTTTATTCCGTGTTGTTCAATAAAAAGCATTTTAATCCGATCGACGGCCATTTCCTCATACAGTTACAATGTATCAGAGTGCAATACACCTCCCAACCGCTAGGGTCGCTTAGTTGAATGCATGGAGAAAAATTGGAGAAAGAGGCCACTGATTGAATTAGAATGCTTTTCATTGAACAATACGGAAAACACGGGTACTTCTGACGGCCCGTATATAATTGTAACATCCATGGCCATGTGGTAAGCACTTTATATTTGGAACCTGAACGTTTATGTAGATGAACGGGTTGTAATGGAGAAAGTGCAAAAACCAGGTTGATGCTCAGCCATGACGCTGATGACGGACGATGCGATCGTGTTTCCACAGTGTGTTTCTTTTTTTCTGTATAGTTATTGTTTTGACAAGGTGTCACCTGAACTACTACAGTACTAGGCTAATGTTAACCTTGCTAGTTATAGTGTTATGTGCACAACAGTAGGTCTATGTACATTATGTGAAGGCCTGTTATGTGCGCAATAGGCCTACCTTTTATTATTTGACAACTTCAGTTACTAGTTCCTTTGTAGATTTCGATTATTATTACAAAACTTACATTAACCACTTCACCTTCATATACATTTTGTCCATTCAAAAATAGCCGATCTACAAGCTCACAGATCTTGTAGATCTGCTATTTTCAAAATATGTCATACATTTGACAACTTGTGCAATGGGATATTCTGCATAATGAGTAGCCTACTTTCTAGTTTTGGTACTTTAAGTACATTTAGATACCAATGTTTTTGTACTTTTACTCAAGTACATTTTTAATTCCGGACATTTACTTCTAACATAGTATTTCTGCGTTTTCTACATTGCAGTATTGATACTTTTACTAAAGTAAAAAATGTGAATGCTTTTTCCACTGACTGTATGTCCATGTCCAACCACAAGGTTAGTGCCAGGGACCAGCATAACATTTGTGGTCTAAAAATGTTTGCAAAAACATTCCACGTTTTTCACATTTTGTCAAAAGTTTTTGTAAATAGCAAATCTACAAGCCCACAACGCGTCACATACTCTCACTTTGGATAATATGTTATTCAATTTATTAATTCAGATCCAAACTATGGTAAGTACGTAGCTACAAAATACTACATTTCACCATAGCAGATCCAAACTATGTCATCAAAATGTATTGAAAGTATTAAACGTAAAAATGCTATATGTCAAAATAGCAGATCCAAACTATGCTAAGTAGGTAGCTAAGCTACCAATCGTCCATACTGCCAGTAAGTACATGTTTACCATAAATAAATAAACTTCCTCTATTGTCTACATGACGAAAATGTGCTAATATATGTAGGGCTAAATCACCTGTTGTCGTGGGTTCCTTTTGTGGACCTGTAATGTTCATATAATCATCATAACAACAACTTGATATAACATGCTACTTGTGGCCACAATTTTGTGCGAACAAATAAAACATTATCAACCTGTAGATTCATGTTACTTGAATGCTGTGATTGGTAAGCTAGGAAGACATAATAGTCTACTATGTGGTCATTAGCCTAAATGACTATCTAGGCCAGTGATTCTGGCTCTTTCATTTATAGGACCCCCGTTTGATATGTACCAGGGCACAGGCCCCAATATTGAGGAGGACACACAACTTTGCGTGCAGCTCATTCACACCTCGCGGTGTGATAATTCGCTCATGCGTTAATGTGTCAATAACGCGCTAACTTTGACAGCACTACTTCTGTGTCTTTCCTCCAGGATCCTTCTCAGATCATGAACACAGAAGCCACATCCTAGCTCTCCAGTCAAAATGACATCTATTGTATGTCATACCTCCTTGTTATATGACATATTGTCACGTGTCACGTGAAGCTTGACCAATGTTAGCTTGGTGGACACACGGAAGGACGAGAACGAAAACATAGTCTCCTGGCGGAGACAAAAATAAATAAATGAAATAAATGTAAGTGCTAAAGACAACAAGGACATTGTTTGATATTGTTTTTGTTTAGAAATAAAGCATCACATTTCATTTTCATGAACACTGGACTTCATTCTTTACTTGAGTTATAAACTCACCTGGAACATCAGAGGATTTTAACATTTCCATTACATTTACGGACTATATCCACAAATCCACTATAAAAACACTTACAGTAAACACAAAGGGAAACATTGTATTATTTACATCATTGTGTTTAAATCAGTTTTCTCTTTTATCACCATAACCGTGGATCAATCTTCTGCAGCATCATCCTCTGAGCTTAAAATGAATTTCTACAAACTGATACTTTGATTCATTTCAGCACTATGTATTATTTGCCAGTAGATTCACCCATTGACCCATGAAAAATCCCAAACTATTAAAACCTTGGAAGCCCAAGCATGGATCTGACTAGACTTCTCTTGTACCAAGACCCACACTCATCAGGTATTCCTTAGTGTTTAGGAAGTGTTCTTTTATGTTAGCCTACAAACTTCAAGACTGGGACTCAAACTAAATGTATGTGTTCAGAGACAGAGCACTATAACGTTGGTACTGGGGACCACCAGGGGTCCAAATGGGTCCTTATGGGTCTGTAACTCTTGTAGATCCATACCAGTCCTATCCAGACTTAATATTCACAGAGGCTGAGTTTGAATCCAGAAAATTAATCACAGGAAAATGTATGGATTTATTCACTTGATGAACTTAATGGTTGAAATTAAGTGCATGTATTTAATGGTAGTGCAGTGATATGTTTTGGTTAAAACAAAACCTTTTTGTCAAAACGTTAAAGCTCTATATTGTGATAGCAATCATTGCTATAGAGTGTTTGTTTGTTGCTTGGAAAAGAGCAGCTCAGTACAGCATGGACACTATCTGACATGCTTATTGTGTATTCTCTTGTATTTATTTGTTCTGCACTATGCAAGAGTGTAAGTGTTGTATATTTCACAGTGTTGCATATTGTATGTGTAGCCTTTTATTGAAGATGTTATGTTGAATGTGATGTCTTTCACAGTACTTGTTCTTGCCCTGTAATCTATATCTTAACTGCTTTGGTAGATGATATTCCCTCGTGGAATCAATAAAGGTCCTACAAGCTCACAACGTGTCAATAGAGATGCCTAAAAGCCTATTTTCACTGTTTTCAAAATAGTAAAACATGCCTAAAAGGTTTAGGCATAAGGGGTAAGGATGCGCACAAGAGATAAACCAAAGCCAAAACAAAAAACATATTTTTTTTCAGCAGCTTCTGTTCCTTAGTCATTAGTGGAACTTGAAGTGCAGATTTACAATTATACAATTATAATCCATCTGTAGAGAAAACAAAATATACAGTCTTCTCTACTGAGGAGTAATTTAACAGTGTCATAATGGTAGAAAATCACACAATTACGCTAACATATTCAAAATGTAATCTGTGTTTTTACTTATGTGTGAGAAGTGCAACTGTTATGAGATTTGTGGAATGCGTGCAAGAAAAGTAGGCAAGACAACGACTTTATCTCAGCGTTGAGTTTATTGCAGACAGAAGGTTTCACAAGTTCAGCATGTGCTCTGAAGCAGTTAAGATCACTCTGTTCAGAGCTTACTGCACACCACTCTACACTGCCCACTTGTGGTCAAGGTACAAGAGAGCTAGTTTTCAGAAATTGCAAGTTGCATATAATGATGCAATGAGAATTTTACTCAAAAGGCCTAGATGGAGCAGTGCAAGTGAAATGTTTGTGGCTGCAAGAGTCAATACTCTACAAGCTGTTCTTAGGAATCTAATGCACAGATTCATGTGCCGTTTGGATGAGTCTGAGAATAGCATCATTGTCAATATAAATAACCCTGTGAAGAGTTGCATCAGATATACCTCTAGTCTTAGGAGACATTGGCTTAAATGCTTGTATTTATAACCGTCCCAATTTATTGTGTAAAGGACTGTTTTTAATTCATGTTTATTGTTGGAGTCTGTATTTGTGTGTATCTATGGACCTTGAGTCTGCAATAAAGACATTCATTCATTCATTCATTCACAGCACAACCTGGTTAGCAGTGTAGAGCCATCCTGATCATGATCAGTCCTGGAAGCTTAAAGGTCCTATGACATCGCCCGAAAATATCATGTGTTATACTGTACGTCACGTGGTCTCTATGAAAACAGTTTAAAAACCGCAAGATGTACTGTACAGCTCTGCTGATCTGTCCTCTCGCACTGTGACTGCATGAAACAGACCAGGACAAATGAGGAAGTGACCTGTACATCATTTGTCTTTTATTTGTAAATATGGTTATAAAAAAAATATATTCCCCTTCAAATCTCTTAGTTTTACCAACATTGTTCATGTGAAGTAGTTTATTTATGCTTATTTGTTGAATTGGTAAAAATCGCTATTGTTTGAACGCTATGGCTCTCTGTCTCTCCGAGGGGGCGCTCAGCTCTCCTCGGAGCCGCTCTGTGTGCCTGCTGGCCAGGGGAGAAATGGAGATACACGCATGGCGGGGTCGTGGCCGTCATTGCTTGTTTCTAAACAAACTATTCATTATTTTATTCATTCATTCTTCGGCATCTTTGGTTGATCATCTGCGTTACACAAACAGTAAGCCGCGTGAGCGCAGTTTCATTCACAACACTAGGTCACTAGCCCCATCACGAATCTCTCCCACCGCTAGCTACACAGCTCCGACCGAGATGAGATCCCAGTGACTAGATCCCACTCTATCAGACGGCTAGAGCCGCTCTGAGCCATCAGTGGGCGGGGAGAAATACGGGTATTGTGTCACCAGCAGTGTTACCAGATTGCGAGAGAAATAAGCACATATATATATATATATATAGAAAATAGCCGATCTACAAGCTTACAACGCGTCTTCATCAAGTCGCTTATAATAAGCAGACATGGCAACACTGATCACCAGTCACTCCAGCCAGCGCCGGTTCGCTACGTCCCTCTCCCCACATGACCTACAAGCTCCAAACAGCTGTGCCTATACCGCGGAATTCAACAACATGGATCCGATATGAACATGGACGATTCGCATGATAGCCTGGTGGGTTCTGGCGAGGACTCCCCCCCCACCTTCACCTACGCCGCCAGACCTCACTGACAGCAGTGAAAGTGAAAACGACGAAAACCTACCCATATGAAGCTTTTGGTGTACAACCGTACATGTTTGAGCCGACCGTCGAACCCGGTAGCCTAGCCCCAGCAGAAGCGGTACAGCCAGAGCCACATCCCCGAGAAGGGTTGACCGCAGATCAATGGTAGGTTTGCGTTTATATTATTGTTCGCTTGGATGTAATAAATGGGGGTAAAATGGTGTGGTTGGTAGAAACATTGGTGTTTTACCTTATTCAGTGTAATTCAGTTTCGTGATTTTCATTTACCTTAGTGCTTGTATATACGTAACTAGTCATTTAGAATCACACGGCAACTCCACACACACTCTATGGTGTAACTTCACCACAGAACAATGCCATTATTCGAAGAACCACTAACAAAGTCATCTTACTAACAAAACCATGTCATTTTCACATATATCACCTTTGTTGTTATATTTAACAGATATCAATAACAGACCCATGTCAATAAAAGACACCATGTCATTTTCACTTCGAACTGTAATGTAATTTGGTCTTGTAATCTTCAGTAACAGATGTCACTAACAAAACCTTGTAATGGAACCATTTCATTTTCACATCTAACGCCCTTGATGTCATGTAACCTTCCTCTTCCTAGGTGCGAGTGTGGTCGTTGCCAGCTCATGGCTTCAGGTCGGGAGAACAAATGCTGCAGAGTATTTGGAGGTGGGTGCTATTTCAGCATGACAATTTCAGTTTTTCTTTGCAGTGTTTGTGTTGACTGTAAGCATATAGCTTGAATCATAATGAATTCTAAAATGTGCACCCATCATTCACATCCCTGTAAATGTAAGCCAAAGGTATAGCTATTCTACAGATATTGCTATTGTATGTGACATGTCCATGGCAATTAATCTACAGATCTCTAGCTATTATCTATCTATCGCTATCTTTTTAGATCTATGTGAATGTGAGATCTATCTATATATCTATCTAGATAGATCTCCTCCATGGCTAATGATTATGGTGAGGGTTGGGGCAAAAAAATAAAGCTGTCCATGACTGTCTGCTTTCTAACAGGTGATGAACAATTTTGGACAGGTGGAGACAGAGCTGCAGTGCATCACAGAGCATCCTGGTTTTGCAGATGTTTGCCTCAGTCCCTGGGTCCTGCAGCTGGAATATTCGTGGTTTTCACTTTCACTGCTGTCAGTGAGGTCTGGCGGTGTAGGTGAAGGTGGGGGGGAAAAGTCCTCGACAGAACCCACCAGACTATCATGCGAATCGTCCATGTTCATATCCATGTGTACAATTGCTGGATTATAGGTTTGCTGGATTATAGGTTTCACATA